>NC_052046.1:53965792-54299215 GCF_015832195.1 Motacilla alba alba
GAGAAAAGGAAAACAAATTCTTATCTCATTTGCTTCTCCTGTGTTGAGCTCACATGTGGAATGTGTTTGGAGACTGTTTATCCAACAGGTGGTTGTTTCATTGGTTTCATGTGAATTGTTTTGCCTTAATGACTAATCATGGCCAAGCTGTGTCAGGGCTCTGGAAGGAGTCACGAGTTTTCATTATTATTCTTTCTAGACTTCTGTAAGTATCCTTTCTGTATTCTTTAGTATAGTTTAGTATAGTATTCTTTAATATAATATAGTATCTTAAATAATAAATTAGCCTTCTGAGAACATGGAGTCAGATGCATCCTTCCTTCCTATGTCTGGGAACCCTGCAAATACAAGAAGAAACACTTAAATAGGTAATCTGAAATGCACAGAACTGTAAGAATGAAGTTTCTGGATTGAGTCTAAAATGTTGTATTCCATCCCAATACATTCTCTTGCCAGGAAAAAAAACCAAACAAACCCAAAGTGTTTCTGAAAATATATTTCAGTGTTTCAGACTGAAAAATCTGCAATGTACCATCTATTTTATTTGTAGATTATTAATCTTAAACATACATAGTTGTTTCTTGAATTCTTTAATTTCTAGTATTCTCCCTCTGCCCAATGGAAAATTTAAAGCTTCATTTAATCTTGTTTTGTCTTGTTGTTTTTTACCCCTCATATTTAAAATTAAAGATTACACCTGTGAGTAGTTACAAACATGTTTTCTTTTGCGTGAGGTTTCTAACTCACTGCAGAAGCCTGACAGCAGTACATCCAGGGATATGTCTGTATTAAAAGCTCTGAAAAATATTTCAATTTTAACTATCAATCAGAACAAGAACATGTAATTAAAATTACAAGAACATGTAATGAAAAGTTGCATGGCTTTTATTTGGAGTGTGATTCCCTAACAGCATGTTTTATTAATGCTTTTTAAAAATGATTTGTTTAAGAAAGTGGTCTAAATATGCTAAGAAATTCATTCTCCAAAAAAACCCAAAAAGTTTTCATGGTAATGGAAATAAGTAGACCTGATTCTTGGTTGAAGGAACTAATACATGGGCCTGTTGGAATCTAGCAATAGCTTTTTTTCATGGATGTTGGCTTTCACTGAAGTTGTTGGAAGTTCTAAAGTTAACTTGAAATTGAGCTGGGAGGCCATTTGGGTGTAAGGTACAAATACCTGTTCATGTGAGCTGGGCCTCAGCAATTCAGGTTGTGTAAAAACAATTGACTATTTATAATCTGGAAAAATTAATACCTTATGCTGTTAGTAAAAGATAAACTTTGACTATATAAGGAACATTATATAGTTAATTAAAAATTCAAGAACGAGAAATCAAAGCTGGGTAGGAAGCTCACATTTACCGTCTGTCATCTCTGTTCCAAAATGCTAGCTATGTGGTGGGCAGGGTGGTGTTGACATTGTGGGCTTCTGGCTGATCACAGAAATTAAAAAGGTACCCCTGTAGCTCTAGAGGAAAATGCATATGGCACTTTTCCCCCAGAGTGATGGATATTGCAGTTTGTGTTAGTTGAGAAGCATGTGGTTCTATGATTCTAGTGTGAGAAACTAAACTGTAAAACAAGATATTTTTTTTTCCTGAAGCATACATTGAATAGGTGTGATTTTTTTTTTTTTTTTTTTTTTAGGTCTGTGTTTAGGACTAGGAGGTGTTTGGAGCAGAAGGATGGAACTGAAGGCTGTAATCTTGTGTTTCAAGAAGACAGTAGTTTTTGTTGCACATAAGATTTGTGACCAAAATGTTGACTCTACAATAGTGTTTGGAAAAAAAAACCCTCTTTAAATTCCTACTGTACTTTAATGTTTCTCTTTCTTTGTTGTCAGGTAGGATAGCATCTAAGATGCTAAAGACAAGATCTTTATAGCCATCTTTCACTCATGGTTTAAGCCCAGCCAGGCATTGAGCCCCACACACTGGCTCACTCACTCCCTCCTGATGGGACTGGGGAGACAATCAGTAGGATAAAAGTGTGAAAACTCAGGGGTAGAGACAAAAACTGTGTATCTCTAGATAGGTAAATAGATAAATCAAAAGCTGTGCATGTAAGCAAAGCAAAACAAGGAATTCATTCACCATTTCCCATGGACAGAAAGGTGTTCAGCCATTCCCAGGAAAGCAGGGCCCCATAACATCTAATAGTGACTTGGAAAGGAAAACACAGTCGCTTTTACCATCCTCCCTTCCTTCTTCCCCCAGCTCTATATGTTGAGCATGATGCCATATGGTCTGGAATATCTCTTTGGTCAGCTGGGTTCATGTGTCCTGGCTGTTCTCTTTCCCAGCTCCTTGTGCATTGCCCTTCCGGCCCACACACTGGAAGGGTGCAGCAAGGCCTTGATGCAGTGTAAGCACTGTGCAAGAGTAGAAAATATTCCTGAATTATCAACACTGTTTCCAGCACAAATCTAAAACATAACCCCACACTAGCTACTGTGAAGAAAATTAACTTTTTTCCAGCCAAAGTCAGCACACTGCAGTATTTCTGTAACAAAATGTTTTCTTCCTCTACTCGCCCCTTCACCACGTCTTACTTTAATGTGAGCTTTTCCTTTGTCAGGTACATACAGAGACTCAGTGCTTTAGTTACAGTAGTTTCCTGCTATGGTAACAAAAAAAAATAAATAGCTGTAGCTTAGCCTGGAAGTGAGTCCAAGACTGTAAGTTGTGACCTGTCTTTGAACTGTTAAACCTCATCAGAACTGAGACAGTAGCTGTTGCTCTGCACATTATAAAGCATGTGAGAAGGCACCACATACCGCTTCCGTAGCTCTAGGGCAGGAGGAAAATACACAAAGTATTACTTGCTTAGCAAAAAATTGTTAGCATGGAGCTAGAGATGGTTGTCACAGCACAGATTTTGAAAGTTGTTTAAAATGACCACAGTTAAGATAGTGTGTTCTGTTTCTCAAAAGATTAGAACAAAAATAGTTCTATTCTAGATGCCTTTAGGAAATGAACTGACACATACAGGAAATATGTGCCTTCTTTATGGTTTATGAGTTTTTATACTTGGTAGTTACTGAACTTGGTCTCTTGTTGTCTATTTCATATTGTTGTCAGCATTGCAGGGATATATTTTCACATAAGTGAAGTGTTCTTGAATAATTTGTCTGCGCTGGGAAAAAACCAGGCTTTTCTCCCACATCTAGCATGAGTGCTTTCTTCAGCTGACTTACTGAATGAAAGCTGCCATGTTGCATTTATGTTTGGCTTTTGCTGAGTCTGTGTGCTTATAATTTAGGAAGATTTGTGTGTGGTGGAACATCATATTGTATCAATAGTCTTGGGAGGTATGTGGAGAACAACAGCTTGGGTGGGGATTGGTGTTTTAACCCAGTGATCAGTTATTTAAAAAGTCTTCTACTAGTAAGTAAAATGACATTTCTTTTCCAACAAAAGCTGTTTTAGCAAGTTCTTGATGCCTTTGTGTACTGATAGAGTTGTAAGCATGGGTGAATACTAATATTAAGTGTATGTAGTTCACCTCACTCACCTATAGTCACATAATTTAAAAAGCTATAAAAACTAAGCTGTTGCCTTTAAATAGGAGGTCAGCGTGTAGGAGACTGCTAATGCATATCCCAATGAAGGAATTACTCATTAACACACATTACTTACATGGAGGCTACAATGAAGAATGCAGTTAGCTGCAAGAGGAAAATACTGGTATGCAACGTAAGAAGTGTGTTTTTCTAAGGAGGCATTGTTTTCTTCTCAGAAACTCCAAGTTTTTTTTTGTTGTGTCCCCCCACCTTTTTTCTTTTTTTTGGCTCAGGCGCTTCTCTGAAGAAAAGGAAAGGAAAATACTGACTTTGACTCCTTTTATTAAAAGGTTCCTTGGTAATATTAAGTATACTCTTTAGATTAATGGAAAATTGAAATCAGTGAATGAGGCCTGAGAATACTTTCTTAAACCAATTTTTAGTTATGTACAAGATACTATTTGAACTGCTTAAAGACAAAGTGAGATTTTCTTCTCATTTGAAGTATCACTAGATTTTTTTTTTTATTTGTAATCTGTGACTTTTCAATGTGCTGTCTTCCAAACATGACAGCTATTTCTTACAAGTGATTGGAGATGATAAGGCTATAAGATTAGTAACACATGTAATTACACAACACTCCAGAGTGTGTATGTGTACTGCTCTACATAAATGTTTTATTGTAGAGTTGCTTATGCCACAGGGGTGAAATATCTAGGACAAAAACGAATTACTCTGCACTGATTCCCTCCTGTGTAATACTGCCAATTTTTAAGTATATTAACCAAGTTATAATATGACCAAGTTATAAATTTAAGTAGAGTAAGTTCTAAGTATAGTAACCAAGTTATTTGACATGATTCTTTAAAAGCCCCACTTGTAGCTGAATGCTTGCTTGGGCTGAAGAATAGTAATAAAAAGAAATCTGCAGCTATTCTGTGAGATGGAAATTTCTTAAGGCATAGTGATGACAGATCTTTCTTATAATAGGTTGTGAAAAACATTACCACCACCAATGAATGGCTTGATCTTCACTATCAGCTCCAGATGACCTGTTCTGTTGTTCATAAGGGTAAGTATAATTCCCTTGTGAAAAGTATTGGTAAAATCTAGAATTATTTCAAAACATGTCATTGTGCCTTTTTGTTTTGTTTACTTTGGCAGACGCACTCAGAATGTATTACCAAGGTGGTCTCTATCTTAGTGGTTTATTCTTGGTCTAGAATGGCTTTACAGCTGTGATACAATACAATGTCAAATAGTTAGAGCATGATTCTAATAATGCCAATGCTGTGGGTTTGATTCCTGTATGGGCCATTCACTTAAGGATTGGACTCAGTGATCATTGTGGGTCCCTTAAACTCAGAATATTCTGCAATTCCGTGTTATTCTATGATTTCCTTGCTGTTTTAAGGAGATACAGCATAGTGATGCAGCCAAGGACCTTAGACTACTGAGACATGCCACTGAATATCTGGCTCACAAGATTCATAGTTTTGCCCTTTCAGGAACATCTCATGCAGTAGGCTGAGGCACAAGACTTCACTGCATACTGGTGTGGGGAAAAGAAGCAGAGTCATGAAGAATCAGTCATATGCTGGACATATTCCTGGGGCAGTACTATCCCTTTACTCTGTGTGGAAAATACTTACGAGGAATATCCTACATATGTCACTGATCTTGGTAGTGTGCTGTGGTCTGAAAAGTTTGAATTTAGCAAAAATGGATAATAAATTACATGATTTTTCTGAACAATTACTTCCGTAAAGCAAATACCTTGTTTGTAACTTAAGCTTCTGTTATTAGATGTCGTCTGTTACTGAAAATGGAGACGTTACTGGTGGAAAGCCAAATGAAGAGAAAACATACAAAAAGGTAAATAAAACCTTCAACATTTTTATTGTATGTTTTTCCCCTAATGTCAGTAATTCAGACCTGCTGTATGTGAATATATTTCAGAACTGATTAAAACCAAGAACAAATAAAACGTGTTCCATGGGGTTTTTGAAATTACTTTATCCCTTCTGTGAAATCATAAGGTATTTCTATCCACCACAGAACTGACTATTTAAAACTTGTTTAGTCCAGCTTTAAAGTATACCATTATGCTAGACTGATAGAAATTCTTTGCTCCTAGCAACAGATACATCTCTGGGCTTAAACTCTGTTGTAAGAAATGTACTAAGTTTCCAAATGCTTTGAGTGTTTATGTGATGTATCTAGACTACAAACCTGAAAAGCAAAGCATCTTTCCAACACTTTGCCAAGCAGACCATTATTTGTTTGCTAAGTGTTTTTTTAAAAAGAGATGTGTAAGAGAGGACATAGTTAATGTAGGAGCATGCCTTAATAGTCCATTTGGATATTGCTGGTAGTGGTTTGGTGTTTATTTTTCTGATACTGATTGTCTGTGACCAGCATTATTTAGGCCCACTAGCAATTTTGATAACTAAGCTGAACTATAAAAGCAAATTTTTCTTTACATATTTACACAACCAAATTGTTAGCTACTGAATTTGATCATTACTTTGACAGATCATCTCAAAGAAATGGGGATTATGTTTTTAAATTAATTCTGTAATCTAGCCCAGAGGGCCACATGCTTCTGCAGTACATACAGCGATTTGGGTTCTTAATTTCTGGGTGTTGCTTACAGTACTGCTGGTAAAGTTAAGGAGATGAATAAGCTATTTCTTTTACCACCCCTTTTCTTGGCAGTTACATTGCCAGTACCTTGGTGGCCTTAGCATTCCAGATAATTATCTCAGAAATAAAAGGAAATAATGTTTGTTTTAAATACAAGTTAGTTTAAATTTCCCAACTGATTACTTTAAAATATAGAAGTCAGAATTTGTCTTGACAATTAGTATGAGAAAGGAAGAAATGTTCAGTGCCTGAACTTCTCCAGGTTTATGTTGCTAGACTAGACTGGTAATAGCCACAGGCAAGCTTCCATTCCCCCTGGTCATCCCAAATACTCCTCTCTGTTCCTTTTCAACTATAAATTCACAACCTTTCAGAGGAAGCCGTAGAAAGTCTTCTCACTATGGCACAAATTCTAGTGTGTACCTACTGGAAGTATCTCTGACAAGACCTGTGATTCACAGCCACATCACACTCACAGATCACAGTGACTGTCACCTCCAAGTTCTGTCCCTGAACTGCCAGTTGTTGTGTCTTATGCCAATTTATTTCCTTTTCATATAATTATACCTTCAGTTTTTTTATGCTCAAGATCCTGCGCTGCATATACCCCTAACAGTTTAGTATTATTACCCAATAGTATCATCATACTCCAACTTTTTGTGATAATTTTAATAAAATATTAATAAATTTTGATCTCAAAATTTATCCATGCAGAACTAACTGGTAACATATATTTGCCTGATGTCTCACTTCTAACAATGTGTCTCTTTTTTTAAGTCAAATTCCTTAGAAACTTTTCACCTTCTGTTAAATCTTGAAGACTCTGCTTGAGCAAGGAGGTTGGTCCAGATGACCCCACTGGTGGTCCCTTCCAACCTAAACCACCTTATGATTCTGTGATCTTCACCTCCTTCAGATGTTCCATATACATTGTTTCTTTTTTTAAATGGATGTTCAGAGGTATCAGTAGCATATGTCTGGAAGTATAGGGTAAGCCTGGTGGGACTTGCGTTCATCAGAGGCATTTCATATAATTTCTCATTTAATTCCCTGGTTTTAGGTAAGTTACACAGAGAAATCTTGCTCTGTAGAAGGCTTGTTTGCAGCCAGAAGCTGCCTGTCTTTAATTGCCCACAGGTGTTCCATTTACAGTTCTCCAGTCATGTACTATTACACTTGTTTGATTGAAAAATATTTACAGTCCTTCCTGTGACTTCCTGTGCCACTTTCTCCAGAAGTCTGGGCTGGAGAAGAGCTTGTTTCCTCAGCTGGTGCTTTTTCGGCTACTTGGGCTGTTTCAGGTAGTTATAACTGCTATCCATGTATTACAAACTTCTGTAGTAATGACTGTATTTCACTGCTTGAAGTTAACCTGAGTTAGGTGAAAACAAGCTATGTGCAGGAGAGCACCTCTGATTTCATCCATGATAAAACTTTCCAGAATAATAAGTAGTCTGTAAGGCTGTCAGGTTTTTCTCTGGAATTTTAGATTATTGCAATATTTCCTTTATTATTTTGTTCATCTCAGCTAAAACTGAAGTAGGTAACATCTTTATCTGAATTAATTAAATCTCCAGATCTTCAATTTTCTACAGTAGTCAGCTGACTTGCCATCTGCATGAATGTAAACATCTTGAAGTTCCAAGAAATTTCTTACATTACTACAACCTTGTGAAAGGGCTTGCATGAGCATTGCTATACGATCCTTTCAGAGTCTGAAATGTATAACTGGACCAAGACAGAGCATTTTTATTATGAATCATGCTCCTTCTTTCCACTGTTTTCTTTTTAGCTTTCAGTTTTTCTGCTGCTGCATTTCGACATAAATGCTCATCTGGCTTTTAATTGTCTGTTATTATGTAGTCAAAGTCTTGAGAGAAGAGGGAACACAACTTTCTGCTTATTTGTTTTGGATTTTTTTTAGATTTTTAGGTGGGTCTGTTGTTTGTTTGGGGAATTTTTTGGTTTTTTGTTTCTTTGGTGGCTTTTTTCATTTTTTGGTTGTGGGGTTTTTTTCCTCCCTTTTGAAAACCAGGGTGTTTTTCTCTCTTTTAAATGGGGTTTTTTAAGGTGGGGCTGCTAAACTGTTCATCTGCATGCATTTTTTACAAACATTATAATCTGAAACTACTTACGGATTTTCTGTCTATTTGTAAATTTTGAGAAGTTGTTAAGTTTACAGTGTGAATATGAATAATAAAGTGTTTCAGTCATCCAGATCAAAGAACTTAGTTAATGAAAGAGACACTTCACAGATACCTGTTCCATGCAGCTTCAAAGATAGAGAATTAAAATAACTTTGAGATTAAAGAAATTGTAAATTGTGCAGACTGTGGCCAGCTCTTTCAGGGTGGAGGGCTTTTTGTTGGTTTTCTTCTTTTGCTTTTAGTTTGAGGTTTTGGTTTGGGTTTTTTGTTTGTTTGGGTTTGTGGGGTTTTTTTGTTGTGAGGGTTTTTCTCAGAGAGAAACGGGATGAGGGATATATAGGAGAGACTGGTCATTTGTTCCATTGCATGCTTACAAAAATCAGGTCACCGGACTATAGTTTCTCTTGGATATTTGTGTCTAGTCATGGACATCTGGAGTATGCAGTTGCTGCTTTTTTTTCACTTCCTCTCTATTTTGCAGACTTTGTTGTGAGAAGTTGCTGACACACGTTCAGTTTCTGCATTGCAATGCCATCAGTCACACAAGCCCTGAGTCTGCTCCCTGTCGAATCAGATTTCAGTAGCATCCTGATGCTTAATAATAGGATGGTGGTAAGAATGAGGCTCAGAGAGGTCTATCAAAGCACATTAGAAGTGTAGAAGGAAATCACAGCAGAAAATAGATGTAAATATGCACTTGTGAAAATCTGTTACTGGATTGCCACAATCTCTGTTTAGTCTGAAGGCTGCCACACAACTATGTAATTAGAGTTTGTTTCTTGTCATTACATATATTGCAGCTCTTCTGTTTAGTGTATTACAAGCACTTTACGTAACCTGTTCAAAACTGCATATTGTGAGTCCCTTTGCCAGGAGCAAGGGAAATTTGTCTGGATAAAGGAAGCCAGCTATCTATTGTTAGAGCTTACAAACGTGCAAACAGCATTGCTTCATCTCTTATAGCATTGACCTATGCTCTGCATCTAATGCCTGCAGGTAGGGTACTTTTTCTTGTAGACATTGCAATTTCTTCACTGAAAGTTTTGCTGCACTGGGACCTCAGTGGCAGATTTTATGCACCTATAAAGATACAAAAATGACTCTGACTTTTCCTGGAGCTATGGCTACTTCCAAGCTCAGAGGTCTCAAATTCTTTTCCTCAAAGGTAGAACAACCAGAGTAGTTGGGTTCATGGCTACTACTGAAGCTTATGCATAAATGTTTTGAAATGGAGGAAATGCTGAGATGGGGTAGCCACCTCCATCCAGAAGTTTCAGTGGAAACAGTGTCAAGAAGTGTTGTTTCAATGAGACTGTAAGCACAGCAGGCACTCAAAGACAAGACAGATCAACAGCAAGAGTAATGGACTAGGCAATAACCACATGTGTGTCTTGAATCTAATTGAAATTTCCTAATATTCTAAGCGAGCTATTTTTAAATATTGCTTGAGGAAGATGTATTGTTTTTCAACAGGCATTCTCCTCAGATGGTTTGGGTTAAGAGTTTACACAATTTATGGTAGGTTCTATCTTCTCAGAAGTCTGAAAAAGATAAACTGTGTTTGCAGGGAAGTGATAGCATGGGTGGATTCCTAGTACTTACGTTAACTAGTAAAACCGAAGAACAAATGCCTACATGCAGTAGAAAATTCAGATCTGGCATAAGCCATGTGGCTTCAACAATTTTGATCAAGTGAGACCTATGAATATTTTTCTTCCTTTTTTAAAGAATTTATTTATTTTACTGAGACTTTTGCCTGAAGGCAGGTATCTGTTCTTCCCCAATCCAGGTCATTGCCCAAGAGAGGAGAAGGGTGGGATAGTGAGGAAGATAAAAGCAGATTTCTCCACATACAGTAGCAGAGAGAAATGAACCAGTGACAACTACTTTGTGGGATGCACGGTTGCGAAGCAGTGTTAACCAGTGAAGGCTTCTGTTCAGATGTCTCTTTCTCCCCATCTCTTAAAAAGAGTTGTGGTAGCTTGATGTCTGTGCCATTTCATTTGGCAGATTTAAAAACCTGTATGAATTACAGTAGTAGAGAAGGTGAAAGAAAGCAATCATAATTTTGCCTTTCACAGTGATAATGAGATAGAATTTCCAAGGCAGAGTTAATTTCTCTGAGTCACTTTATGGCACCTGCAATAAACCAGCTGTCTTCTGGAAAAATAACCATCTTTGCTATAGAAAGTTCATAGGTCAAACTTCAGCTGCAATAAAATGTTATAAAAGGGGAGAACACAAAAAAACAAGGACAAAGTTCACATTTATGATGTCTTAAAGGGTTTCCCTAGGATGTCTACTTTTGAAGAAGCCTAGAAGTTTCGAGTTAAATTTCATTAACATGTTGTAGGAAATGCATAAAGATTTAGCAAAGAGCAATTGAGACTTGAAAGATGAATGGAAAAATAACTGAAGGACAGTAGAGAGGAACTTCTATTAAATTAGATTAAGCCTGGGCCCTCCTGGTCAGCCCCAATCTGCTCATGGTTTGTTAAATTATTTATGCTGTTAATAGTCCCATACAATTACCTAAAATTATAAGGACACTTGTTTAAAGGAATAAATCCATTTACCATTTCTAAAATCTTTGTGTACAATGTAGTCTGTGCATTTACTGACACATTAGTGTTTTGTCAGATTTGCCAGTAATTTACAACCTTCACAGTCTAACAGAAGCAATTATTGGCCAATTTATAATATACATTCTGAAATGACAGTATCCATATTTTTATCATCCTTGAATTTTTTTTCCAGTTACTTTAAAGGAAAGACTTTTTCAGTCCTTTCAGTAGCCTCATCCCTAACTTGTATAGTTGTTAGATAGTTTCAGTTAGTTGATTTTTTTGTTGTTGGTTTTGGTTTTTTTTATCTGGTTCTGAAATGCCTTTATATGCATTATCTGTGTCTAAGTAATGCCTTTATTTTATTTAAATAACAAATTTAAGTTTTAGAAGGCTACCTGAAAGTGATTATTTGTAGGGAAAACAATGTCTAAATCCTGCTTAGTTTATTTGTGGGATCATGTGCAAACTTAAGACCTGATTTGAGAGGATTTAATTTCTCATTTATTTTGCTACTCTGAAAAAAGGATTTCAGCTTACAGTAATGTAGAGCAAATGGAAGACCAATTTGCAGAGAAAGTAATTTGAGAGAACAGTGCACGGAGTGCTAGAATATTTATCAGTGATGCAAATATTCCATATACCTGTATTCTATATTATATACTGCTGTTATGCTTTATGAGTCTGCATATGATTTTTCGTATCTACAGGTTCTTTTAGCAAAGCCATATGACAAATACAGAAAAAGTATATAGTTACTTTTGACAAAAAGAGGCAAAGGTATGTTTCATCATAATGAGGACAGTTTCATTTTTTTATGCAGGGATAAAAGCATCAAAGCTCCTGTGCAGTGGACAGTAATAGCCTAAACAGCAGAAGGAGGATAGAAGAAGTTTTACTTTGTGCCCCTTTATGTAACAAAGACAGCTGTCATAATGTACAGCATTTGCTACAAATTCAATCACTTTCATAACCTAAAATTCATTAAAATTTTTATTCTGCTGGTTATTGTCATCCCTTCATATTTCTTGATCTTCAGAAGGTTGATAACAGGTAAATTATCTGGGATTCACTGTACTGTCACTATGCACTGTCAGCTTTACAGTTACAGTTAATAAATAATCTCAGGGCCATTTTCTGAACCTCTTCATGAGACCTTAATGAGATTAATAAGAAGAAAAAATTATTTCAGTCTCTAAAAGACTGAAAAAACCCATGGCACAGAAGCCTGAATTTTATTGTTTGCTTTGCAGCAGGAGAGTATTCAAGACAAATTGAAATAAATAAGGGGCTTAGGTTTGAAACTAGATTTTGCTGTCTTTTGCTGCCTTAATGCCTTTTGATGGGCATTAAAAGAGGTGCCCAAGTAAGAAAAAATTCACAAGAGACCTCAGTTTTTCCAGTTGCATTTGCAGTTTCCTATAAATACATTTTTGTAGTAATAAAATGGATGTTTCAAGAACATTTCCCCTAAGGCTCAAGAAGGAACTTCTTTATATATTCCTTGGATTTAATGATGATAATAATATTATTAATAAGAGTAATATAACAAAATTAAGACAAGTGCTGTTTAAAAGATGAATTCCAAGGCTTGTTCTATTTTTATTTTATGGACTGTGAAAACAAACACATGTCAGTTGTTAAGGGCATACTGAGTTACCAGCCTTTGGTTATAGTGGTGATTGACAAAAAGTGGACTTTGGGCAAGCAGTTGCCTTCGGCATACTGTAGCAGCTTTAAATTTTTTTCAAACCCATTGTTAAAGCATTATGAATGATTTCATAACATTATTTTTCTGCTAAACCAACTTCTGTGGTTGCTGCAGAAATGATGGGTGGTTACTAATGACATTCTTGAATATGAGTGGAAATTAACAAGAAGATAAGCTTGCGCCATTGTACTAGAAGGTCTTAGATTCTGCCTTCCGGAGACTACAAGTCTGTGGGTCTTTTGAATTTGAAAAAAAAAAAAAATACTACAAATATTTTATGAGCTTGAAAGATGATCAGCTGGAGCCCTGAATGCTGAGAATTTGAAACTTTCTGTGCTTAAAGGCACAGACCCACGAGAGAACACTGCAATTGACCTGAGGCTGTGGAGAAAACTTCAAACATTAATCGATAGCTCTGGGATTACAGGTGTGCAGTTATTTAGAAGTGCATAATATCACAGTGTGGAAAACTTAGAGTTTGGCATTTTAGAATATAGAAATAAATATGAAGCAAGATGGAGGTTTTAGGGTGGGGGCAGGTTTTTCTTCTTTACCTTGTTCTTCCTTCTTCATGGGTTTGGGTGATATTTTATAATTGGACAGAAAAGGCCACATTGAGGTCTTCAAGGGATCAGTTATTGGGTTAAAAGGGAAAATAATCTAGGTGTCATTTCTTAATTGGATAGTCTAGTCTTAACAGACCTTGTAACAAGAGACAGCCATTTTGTGCCTTGCTAATGAAAGGCTGCCGAACTCATAGTTGTGAGACTGTTTCACTGATAAGAAATAATAAACACCTGAGTCTGAACGTGAACCATCATCTCAAGTGCCTTAAATCCCGACCTTGAGAAACTGATAATGATCCAGAGGCTTCTTTTTGAAGTCACATTGCCAGGTTACTTATCTTGGGTGTTTTTGAAGTTTGGTGGGATTTGTCAGGGTTTATTTGGAATGGCATGTCCTCTGTTTTACTGTACTATCTGCTGTTCTTTCAGACATAGTTTCTTGCTGTGGCAGTGAACAAGATGGGCATCCAGCAATGAAGCAGAAACTATTTGTATGTGTATTGGTTTGATCAAAGTTACATAATTACAGCTTTTGTTGGGCATTAATCATTCATGAATAGAAGCCTTTCAAGGAAAGAAAAATGTGACTCTTCTTATGACACAAAGCCAAATCTTTTTACTAGTCAAAGTAGCACTTTCAGAATGGACTGTTGTTTGTTCCCACCAAATCCCTGGTTCTAAACTGTTATGCAAGTATAAGTTCTGCTTGGTGCACAGTCTTAATTATTTAAGAGCTACATATCTCTGTCTTTTCTAAAAATAAGCAGCCACTCTACTATATGCTGTTCCAAGAACTAGAACAATATTAGCTTTGTGTACTTGAACCACTTCTTATGTAATTTCCATTCCTGCAATGGTTCTGTTCAAGTGCTGAAGTGGTTCTGATAATGAAACTTCTGGTGTTTTTTGTTTCCTCTGTTAGTCTCTTGCTTGTTTGGTAGGTAGGAGGTAAAACCTAAAAACAGGGACCAAACATGTTGTCTTCAAACTGGTGATCATGCAAGGGAAGATACTCCCTTCTTCATAGCATTCTTTCCCTGCCCAATGGTTTTCTTTATTCACTCCTTCCATGTTTCATTAAAAATTCATTTCTTGACTGGTTTTTGATTTTGACTCACTTCTGCTATTTTTAAATGATTTTTTTTAAATTCATGCAGCATGACTGTCTATTCAGCAGGGGAAATTTTCAGATATGGTCTCAATTTACACATATATAGTATCACAATTTCATGCTGTTGTTTTGAAGCCTTCTCTGTCCTGCAAGCTCTGGTCATTGAATTTAGTCTATGCACTTTATAAAGGTTGATTTTTACAGAGATTTTGCTTTCCCCATTTAATTCTTCTCTGGACTCCCCACAGTCAATGGACCTCTTGCACTGATTGTTAGGCTGAAGGTAATAAATACATTTATTTGCCTCTAGAATCAGCAATTAAGCCATAAACTTGCATTGTGATGCCTTGGCATGCATGTACAATCACCTGGAATTTGTGACTGTTTTTTTCCAGAATATAATTCATGCTTCACAATCCTGAAGCAATTTGAATATCCTGTTAGACTGCAACTGTTTTAAGGGGATCAGAAAGGATAGTTATAGGTTTTGTCAAGACAGGCAGGAAAGTAGAGGACAAGGAGGAGTTGTGCTCTAGGTTAAAAGTGAATCATGAACATATAGACATCAACTACAGTGACTATGGAAGCCCTATCCAATGCCTCTGGATCAAGATCAGAAGGGAGGTCCCCAAGGGAGATCTTAGATTGGGCATCTGCTACTGACCCTCCAAACCAAGATGAAAAAGGCAAAGAAGCACTTAATCAGGGTCACTTAGCAACTTTTGGATAACAGATTGTGAGTCTTTTCGGTGACTTCAACTATCCAGACATTCTTGGTAGAGCAATACAGCAGGTCACAACATCCATCAAGTTCCTGGAATGCATACAGGACTGCTTCCTCATGCAAGTGTTAGATATGCTAACCAGGAATGAGGCATGACTGGACTGGCTGCTCACTAACCAAGGAAACCAGCTTTGTAATATCTCATTTAGTGATGGCTTTGGCTACAGTGATCACAGTGTTGTGGAGTTTGGGGTCTGGCTGTGCACTCTGAAGGTTAATATTAAGGCAAAGGAAAGTGTTATGGAAAGAATCCTCCTAGGAGCCATCGCAAGTCAGATGAAGCATATCATTAGGAAATGACACCATGGGTTCACCAAGGCTAAATTGTGCTTGACAAACCTGATTGCCTTCTAGGGCAAAGTAAGCTCCTTGGTTGATGGGGGCTAGCCATGGACGTTGTCTGCCTGTATTCTCTGTGGTCTCCCACAGCTTCCTGGTGAAGTTGTGTAACAACTCTGCTAGACAGCTTCCTGTCCAGCTGTTGTGTAACAGTCTGGACAAGCTGCCCGTGCAGCGGGTGGGGAACTGACCCACAGGCAGCACCCAGAGTGGGGGTAAATGGCTCCTTTTCCAACTGGCACAAGTGGGGTCCCCCAGGGATTGGTGTTGGGCCCAGCTGTTCCGTGTCTTCATATGTGGTCATCCAGAGCACTTAAAATCACTCAAGGGTCAAGTGAGCACTTTGAAAGGGAGAGCCATGCTGGAGGAAAACCTATGGAAGCTGGAAGAGTGGGCAAAGAAGAACCTTTTGAAGTTTAGCAAGGACAGGTGAAAGGTCTTACACCTGTGAAAACAAATCCAGGAGGGCAGCACAGGCTGGGAGCACAAGGCTGAGGAGCAGTTCTGTGGAAAGGGACCAGGGAGTCCCAGTGAGCAAAAAGCTCAGTATGAGTGAGAAGTGCGCTGCTGGAGCAAAGGAGCCCAGTGAGGTTGGGCTCCTGTTGGGCTGCATCAACAGGGGCATCAGCAGCAGAGATCATCCCGTTGTTGTCAGCGTTTGTCAGGCCACACCTGGAATACTGTTGTCTGTTTTGTTCTCCACTATAGAAAAAAGATACGGACAGGCTGGGGAGGGTGGAGAGAAGGACCACAGAGATCATCAAAGGGCTGAGAAGCCTGATGCATTAGGAGAGGCTTAGAGAGTTGGGTTCGTTCAACCTTGAGAAATGACGTCTGAGGGGAAACTTATCACCATGTTACAGTATCTGAAGGGTGGTTACAAAGAAGATAGAGGCCCTATTTTTGCAAGGGATCACATGGAAAATATGAGGGGTAATGGGTTAAAGTTACTCATGGGGATATTCTACTTGAACACAAGTGGAAATATTTCACAATGAAAACAATCAGTGGAATAAACTCCCCAGAACTGATGGATTCCCTTTTTTGAGATTTGGCTTGACTTGGCACTTGGCTGTCTTGTCCAGATCATACTTTTGTCCAGAAAGGTTGAACATAATGTGATAATGGTTGAACCTTTTGAAGTCCCTTCGAATCTGCTATTCTGTGTTACTGAGCTGAGTTTGAACTCCATGTCTAAATTATTTGGGTAATTTGAAAAGTTCCACTTTGTATATAGTGATTCTTTTAAATATTTTAATTAAAAATTTAATTTAAAATCTCTGAGGTCTAAGATGTAAAAATGACAGGGTGTTGTTATTATAAAAATGATCAAAGCATTATCAATAATATTATTGATAAAGAATAGAAATCTGCTTTTAGCAAACTCATGTTTGAATTCTTACTTTTTACACAGACTGCATCCTCGGCTATTAAAGGGGCTATCCAGTTGGGAATAGGATACACAGTAGGAAATCTTACATCAAAACCAGACAGAGATGTTCTTATGCAAGACTTCTATGTAGTGGAAAGTGTCTTTCTACCAAGGTAAGAACAAGCATGTTGGATTTTTCTTCAATAAAATTTCATAATTCAACTCTTAACTAGGTATTTTGAACCAGATTTGTTTTCCAGTTCTAACAAAATCATGTTAGAGTATAATGTATAATGTATGAAACTTGAAAATTTTCTGGTCTTCATGTTATCATTGGAAAGGAAGGTAGAGAGAGAGTTGGAAAGGTCATACTTCATCTGAAGATTTGAGACTTAGCATTTATAGAGGGGGAAAGTAATTTTGATACTTTCAATTAAAGGAGTTGTCAATTTGAATTTGAAGTGATTTGTGGATCTGACGTTCATGTTTGATTAGTTGAGTATAAGTTTCTGAAAATAATACCTGAAATTTTGTTGAGGGGTTTTAAAAATTTATGAAAATTCAAGTCCTGACATTTAAAGTAGAATATAAAAATTTATACTACAACAGTGCCTTATATTTACACTATAAAATTCTGTCCAGGACTCTAGTCTGTGACAATACTCAGCTCCTACAAGACATGCTGATTACAGGTTGTGCACCTTTACTGCTTTGCCACCTCAGCTTGTATCACTGCCAAGCTGATGGTATAGAAGTTGTAACAATACAGTTATGCTGATAGGGAAATGAAGGTCATCCTGATTTTTTGATGTTCAGAAGATGAAGTACAGTGCCATGTACCCTTCCCAAATTAGATGTGCTAGCAAGTGATGAAAATGGTTTAGGAGAAATGTATTTCAAAACCCGGATGACTTACTCTGTTGAGTGTTTTCTGGGTTTTCAGAAGTGCTAAACACAGTCATTTCAGTAAGGACATACTATCTATGTAATCTTTCCTGGATTTGGGATTGATTTCTATCAGTTTTTCAAAGTTTTGTTCATGTGCAGTTTGAATGCTACTTCATAAGATGTTTCAAATAATTTATAATCCTTAGAATTTACAGGTGTCACTAAACCAAGTTGAATTAACAATGTACAAAATAATTGCATACACTTTAAATCTTGGTATTTCCTCATGTAAATTTCCTTGATTTTTGTTGAAGTGAGATATCCTTTAGGGAAAAAAATTCTTATGTGAAATGAAGCTTTTGCAGTAGTTCCTAGTAGTTGAGGGTATTCATATCCTTGTTTTGGTGTTAATGATAGGGTTTGTGCACAGGTTAGAAAGATTTCTCTTGTAGATTAGATAGATAGAGAGAAGTTAACTATATGAATGTGTTTCCATACACTATAATCACAAAATTTTGTTTAAAAAATCCAACTTGCAGGTGAGAAATTTGCGTATCACGCAACAAAGCTTTTAGTGGTGAGAAAAATGTCTGCCTATGACAGTGATAGAGGCTTCCATGGTATGTTTGCTATATAAACTTTGTTCATGAAAACTAAATGGAACCTATATGCTAAAACTGTTTTAATACATAGCATGGTTTGAGAGAGAAAATTTATTCTCTTTCTTTTTAAACATAGTTTTAAAGGAACAAGTAAAATAAAATGGTATGTGGTCCATAGCATTGCATGTGCGTTCTTTCTTGTGAGACTCTCATGCACAGACAGAAATGAGATTTACTCGTTTTGTATTAGTATTAAGGAAGAGCAAGGAGACATCCCTTCAGGCTTGAAAAAAAAACAAAAGGCAGAAGGAAGAGACTGATTGCACTAATTGAGTAAAATCAAATAGAAAAGCTTTAGTAGTGCCTTTTCAGACAGTTTCTTATAAAAAAAACATTTTGAGGAAAATTAGACAAATGAAAGTAATGGCCAAAGCAGTGTAGGTTTGGATTTGTTGGGGTTTTTTTGCATCACTAGGTATTAAGCAGTATACAGCATAGTGAGACGTCTTGACTGTAACAAAGAACCTCTCCACAGAGAGCACTTGTTGACAACATTGTCTATGGAACTAAAAGTTGGCTATCTATAGCAATCTCTTCAAATGACTCTTGATTTCTTATGCTGATGCACAGAAATGTCAAATTTCAAATCCTTGCTAAGTCTCAGTGTAACATCCACTTTTATTTATCTAAATTATATGCAACCAGAAGTGTATTACTGTGCATGAATTGTTATACATTAGGATTGCACAAAATTCATACAGGATTCTTTCTTGCTGGTTCAGAATATTGGACTGTTGTTTCATGATGGCATTATGTGGATTGGTCCTGAGACATGTCAATAGGTAACTTCATTACCCATGTTTGAAGCAAACAGCAAAGGCTACACATTCTTTACAGGTGGGACTGCACTCCCAAGTGCACCTCAGGTGCTCTTGACTTTTTCCAAGGGGAGTACCTACTTGTGATGGCAGCACTGTTAAAAGTAATTACTGTAATGACTTTTTTTGGTCCCATTTGGATTGGTCCGGGTTGAAAGCAATTAGTGGAAATTAGTTACAACAGCAGGTGAAATGGGTTGACCTCTACCTGGAAGTACCCTGGAGCAAGCTGAAATTGAGTAAACTTTTTGCAGAAGTTTGCAGCTGAAGGAGAACCTAACAGTGCAGCAAGAGTGGTGCTGAAACAGGTGCTTACCCAGCAAGGACCAGTGTTTTTCCACTTGCTTTGGGTACAATTAATTCATCTGCAACTTCAAACAGCTGTCAACTGAACTTCCTCTTCATTTTGGCAATTTCATAGCAACCTGACTCCTTACATGGTGTCCTGCTCCACCTTCCTGCCGTGTTTTCTCTGCCATACCTGTGTCTGGCAGTGAGGTGAGAAGACTGTTTTCCAGTCATAGGCACACCTGCTTCTTTGACAGCAACAGGGGCACTATTAAGACAACAGTAGTAAGATAGACTTAAGCTAGTAGAAATGCAATGCAATGCACATATGCACCAGTGAGCAGAAGAGTGTTATATCTGCCCTTTTATAGTTAGGGGAAAATAGTTAACACTTGTTTATGAATTTTATTGGTTGAAGAGGATTGTCTCTGCACACCTCTCAGACCCTGAAATAACTCTCAACCTGTTTCTCTGCTTCAGTAGTCATACTGAAGCATTCAGGATTCATTAGGAAGGGAGAAAAATGTCAGGGAAAAAAGTGGTTAGGTCAGATGTGAACATAACTGCTCTGCATATTTTGGGAGCTACTGATGTAAATCAGAAGTAACTCCCTGGATTGCAGGTTATTCCTGGCCCAGAGTTACTCTGTAACTGTGTTAAATTGGTCAGAGTTTAGCCAGTTAATTTATGTGTTTATTTCTGCAAGTGACTCTGAGTGAAGTACAGGTGTCTGTACAGTGGGTGGATTTGAATTGCAAAGGTGCTTGCCTTCATTTGCACATTGTAGTGGTGGAGGGCCTTTCATCCCTTTCTTTTCAAGCACCCCAGGAGTTTGTATAACATGTGGTTTTTGGAAAACAAAGTATTACTGAAAGCTGCTATAAAAGCGCTCATTGAGAACCACCATCCAGATAGAGTTAAAATAGTACTATGCAATTTTGCTCCTAGGAGGGAGAAACAAAATGCACCCTGCATTGACCTACTTGATTCTGAAGACGGTGTCTGAAGTCTCCACCCTACTCACTGAATAGAGTGAAACCACAAGGGGAACCACTCCAAGTAACCTCTTTTCTGGCTTTTCAACTCCACTTTGGAAATCCAGCAACAGAGGTGCTTACCTGGTGTTGGTAGTGCTGAAACAGTGGCTGGAGGGTTCAGTGGGAAGGTTGTTCATTCTGCCTGTGCTCTCTATGTTTGGTCCTGTGACTGGCTGTGTCTGGCATATTTGTGCCCATCTTCTTTGGCTGGAAGCAGTTCCTGGTAGCACAATTTACTTCCAGTTAGTAGTTTGTACAATATGGCTTCAGCAATATTTTTTCAGCCCTTTGACTTGGTGGCACTAGCTCTAGGTGGCACTGACTCTAGGTGAGATGGCCTTGGTTAGAGTGGCTCATTGTTCATCTGTAAGCCCAGCTCTGGTAGGCAGTGGTGGCTCAAACTGGTCGCTGGGCCATGGGGCTGTGCAGCTGCTTTTGAGTTGGAAGTGTAGGCAGCTTATTAAGCTCTTCCAGTAGACACAGAAGGAGATGCATTTTCTGTGGTGACTAAGAAGCCGAACAGAAGCTGCTCCATTATATCAGCTAATTTTAGCTATGAAGCTTCAGAAATGCAGAATATTTCAAGCCACACAGAATGTTTCAGCTGCATTTTTTGTGTTCCTAGATGGAGGCTACTTCTAGGCAGAGCTGTTGAGTTTGACCTTTCTTGTAGCAAGTTCTTAGTATATGCACTTCCCTTGCTAATAAGCTTTTATTGCAGGGTCTGGACCCTGCATGTTGAGAACAGTTGCTATGGTTTCTAATTGAGTTGGGAAGTGTGTTAGATGCCGATGACCTGTATGCACTCTGCAGCTACAATCTGTATACTGAACTGGTTCATTTACAAATTGCTTTCTTGTGATGCTAATGAAAGATTATTCAATACTTTCTGCTCTTTAATGTCTGAATCTTACCATTATATTGTGATAGCATTTGAATAACAGCCCAAATAAGTAGTCAAAGTACTAAGAAGGTAAAAACTTTACTTGGCTAGTCTGGGTTCTACCCTACATCTAAAACTGAAGCGTACTGCTTTCTAGTATGTTTTTGAGGACTGATTGAGAAAACTGTTACTTACCCTTGGAAATATCTTTGTATCAAACCTGCATCACAGGTTAGCTGATGGACTAAGTAGTGTATTTGTAATATAGAATGCTCGACAGGTTTAGTGTGACTAGTATTTAAATGTTCAGACTAACGATGAGCTGTTGTGTAACTTACACCATGATGCATGTTTCCGGTGGGCAGTTTCATAAGGAAGATAAAGTGGCCTGAATATTCTGATAAAGTGCTGCTGTTCTTCCTTAGTGCTTTGGTTGCAGAGATGCACAGAATTACTCAAGTTCTGACAAAGTTTTTATGGTTTGTGAGTTGAATGATAGCACAGAGAGGAGGATGCAAAACAAATATTAGGAATGGGGATACTTTGGCAACAAAAGCAAAGTCTGGTATGAATTACTGGACTCAGCTACTTATATTGGTAAACCTGATAATCTGGATAGTTGTATGGTTATGTAGACTCTTAAACTACTTTTCAATTATTCTGAGATCCTGTATTTTAATAACATTTCCATTGGTTATAAAGTAATAATATCTTCATCATTGTAAGTAAATGCTTCAGTATTCAGCTGTTACATAGCTATGATTGACTTGACCTGTTTTTAAGTTACTTACTATTCCTAATTCCTAATTGTATTTCATAGCTGACTTGCAAGGAACTGCTCAGGACAGCATTTGGTAACTGGAAATTTAGGAAAATGTGAGAAAAAAGGATTTTACTACTGGACTTTAACCCACAGTATGAAGAAAACACAGACACACCTATTTGTACAGATAAACATAATACCTACTTCCACCATGTGGGAAATTATGCTTTCCTACTATTACATACAGGAAAGGAACATACCAAAGCACTATCTGACCTGCAGCATGTGTTTGTTTGATACAGTTTTTAGAGCTGAAACACATTGTGATGAATTTTTAAAAAGCAGCTGCATTCAAGAGCAATGAAACTGAAATTGGGTAGTTTTTAATGTTGAGAACGTTTAAGTTTAGACATTTTATTTTGATTTTACAATCTAAAAAAGAATTGCTTTCACTGAAAGAACTGATGTGTTTCTCCTCTTCAGTTTTTTTACAATACACACAGGAAAGTAATGCACAGGGTCACAACTACAAACTAATTATTTTGATAACAGCTCTTTCAGAGCCTTTGAATAGTCCTCAGTGATGAAGGCTTGCTACCAAGATATGCAGCTGGCTTTCTCTGCCCCTTCAGATAGGTGTGGTATCTCCTGAGTACATCCTACCAGGGTGAGGCCATAGCAAAGAAAAGCTGACAAGAAATGTATCTGGGTGTCTTGTTTAGCAAATTTTTACAGCCATGGGGTTAGCTATTAAAAATGTAATTTGTTTTACTTCACTTTTAGTTTGATATTGCACCACCTAGGCTTTAAATCCACTCTCAGCATTTACGAAGGGGCAGGCTTAGATGCACATACTGTCATTTCTAGGTGCGCTTGATTTTAAAAAAGAAAAAGAATTACAATATAAGTATTAAACCAAACTTGCATTTTAAGCTTAGTCTCTCTTCTTTAGTATGCCTATGAATTTTTTTCTTTTGTGGGGTATAACATCTAAGGTTATTAAAATACCTCATAAATTACAATTGCTGCCTAATTGGTCCAAAACCTGTATTTTGTTGTCATAGCTCATATAGAAAGACTTGAATTGCTCAAGATTGCCAGAATCAGAGCTAATTTTAAAGTCTTTATCTATGTTTTTCTGGTAGACCTGTGCTTAAACTAGCTGAGAGGGAAATTACATGGTTACCCCCTTTCTTATTATGTCCAAAGCACCATTTTACAAATTAAACTTTTTGTCAATGTATCATTGGCATTTTTTGTTGAATTTCAAAGATGTAATCATCCCCTTGAAATTGCCTAGACTAATTAAAAGTCATTATATGTAATGCTTTGCACATACACTTCAATCCCATGAGAATGAAACTGTAAAATGCATCAAGAAAATGTGAAGAGAAGCCACAGAATATATTCTTTCAATAGCTAATAGAGTGGAATGTGAATAATTCTAAATAGGGTAGGGATGTATTTAGATCAAGCATTCTGTACAGTGGAGTTTGTCTTTTTTCCAGAAAGAGCAAGGCCATACTCAATTCATACATGTCATACGAGCTTCAAATTGATAAGAAATTTGAAAGGTTTCCATTACTGAGAGAAATTACTGGAAGTGAGGGTGCTTTTTCTGTTAGAAGTACCATCAGGAAAACCTTAAAACTATTTTCCAGAGTACTGACAAGAAATCTTAAATTTGTGTCAAGATTGCTTCATGAATTACAGAAGAGCTTACTGTTGGAATCAGTAAACTACTCTGTTAGGTAGTGAAGCTGAAACTAATTAATATGATTAACAGAAACAGAGTATGGTAAAATACTCTGCAGACCTTAAACAGAAGGTGTTTTTAAAGATGATGTTATAAAGAATGAGGAAAGCTGTCTGCATAGTGAAATTGACTGTTATATCTGTAATAAAGTATTTGTTATGTTCTAAATACATGGAATTGCCCTCTATGTAGAAGCTGTTCCAAAATAATTGCTCTGTTTAGCAATAAATCTCCACTTGCTATGCATCACTGTGCACCTGCTGACCCAGCGTTGGTCATTTTACTCCATATGCACTTACAAAATGGCTCTGTCCTATTGTCATAGCAAACCTACCTTCATCTCACCTTAGTGAAGTGACAGTACATGTTCTATTTGCTGACATGCTTTCACAGGAGAAGCTTTCAAGTTACAGCTGGAGGAAGCAGATTTATAAAAGTGTTTAATACCAAAATGTCAAACTTAATAAAAAAGTTTAGATGCTTTATAGTCTCTGACAATCATGTGATACTTCCATAGAGAACACTCTATTCTATTATTTTCTGCATCTTATGACAATTAAATGCATTTACAAGTATTACCCCAGGTTTCCAGTGTAACTATATGACCACTGGGGTATCCTCATATTGTACAAAAATTCAGTGAGTCACAACCAGCTATATAAAACTTAATGTCTGACAAATCTAGCAGTGTTCTGAGCAGTAGAAAGGCCTTATGAAAGAGCATTAGTCTATCTTAACTGTAAAGAAACACTACTATCTTTAGCTTGTATCCTACTGATTTCCATTTTTAACTCTAATGGAACAATAAAGCATATGTGGACTTGATTTAGATATCTTGGAGTCATATTGCAGTAAATATAGAGTGATCAGAGTTCTTTAGGACTTAGGCAGCCTTCACTATTACCTCTAGGGTTTACCATTCCAAGAAGCAGAGGATGTATTCTTCACTATATTCTTCACTATTTACTTCATATGTATATCATCCACAAGCATCTTTTTATGTGTGAATTCCAGAAAGAAATCTGTTTGATTTTTATTTTTTTCCTCCTCTCATCTCCTGTTCAAGAGTCTGAAGAGTTATACATTTCTGGAAACTGAGAAAGCTTTTTCAACTGCTGTCACTGAAACAGTTCAGTTGTGAAACAGTTCAGGTTTGGCAGCACAGGGGCAGCTAGGGGGCTTGAGTAGGCTTCTGTCATCAAACTGTTGTTAATGAAAAGTGGCAAGTTCATATGACAAGTATTAATTGTACAGGATGACAGCTCTTAAATTCTTTCATTATATTTAATTTTTATTCATAATATTTTTCAGGAATTTTGATTAATGTTTATTGCTTTTCATATCTGTGTGAATTTGTAGCCTTTTTTCATTTTGGTGTCCTTAAGTTCATATGACAAATATTAATTGTACAGGATGACAGCTCTTAAATTCTTTCATTATATTTAATTTTTATTCATAATATTTTTCAGGAATTTTGATTAATGTTTATTGCTTTTCATATCTGTGTGAATTTGTAGCCTTTTTTCATTTTGGTGTCCTTTGGATATTCTTTTTGCCAAGCATAATGGTACATTCTGCATTACTGAATAATTTAGTTACAGTAAATGAGTAAAGAAGTGCTGGAAAAGCTGATTTCAGCAACTGTGTCAAGTCTTGGATTTTGTATTTCTCTATTTATCAAACCATTCGGACACTGACCAAACTGATAAGAATAGTAAAACAGAGCAGCATTTTACTGTTATCAAGGAAAGTGGAACAAAACAGCACAATCTTGGAGAAATAAATAAAGGCAAACAGAAGTCATGCAAAACACAAGCAGGATGCCATCTCAGCTCTACAAGGCTGGCAAAGTAGAAGTTGTGCAAAACAGTGATACTGCACTTACTCAGAAGCAGAGGTCAAGGAACAGCTACATAGAAAGGACAATGGACATCGAATACAGATCCCAAAGAACCAGATGAAGACTTCTGATAAGGGGTGTGATTATGTCAAAAAAATCAAGTAAGTAGGGATAACTAATGAATATATAATCAGCGTGTAACATAAAAACTCTGTTTACATAACTCTCAGGGCCCTTGATTAGAGGAAAGATCCCCAGAGTGACCAGCATGCTGTAATAAAGGCCGGCTTTCTAATACTCTAATAAAAATGTGTTAGAAAGTATCTATCTGGCTGATTTCAGTACCAAAACTTGGTCTTAAGGGTGTTGTTGTTTGTTTTGAAATAACAGTGTAGAAATTTATTCTTCTGCTTAAAAGACCTCTCTCATTTTCTATCATAAATGAATTCGTGGGCATAGGCATTGAAATCTAGCAGCATTTTGCTGCTGACCTTTATCTTATATCTAGTATTCATCTCAAGAGTTTTGTAACTCAGGCTAAAAATACAGTGAGGTGATAAATATAAAACAAGGAAAAGAACTGAGTACAGGTAACAAACGGGAGGAGCTGGAAGCCAGAAAGTAGCAGGAAAGCCATGACCTAGTCACTACCACAGGAACATGGTAGGATGACCAGAGTGCTGCGCTGGATGACTACAAGCTCTTTAGTAGGGACAGGCAAGGAAGGAGAGGTGGTGGGGTGGCTCTGTACATTAGGAAGTGTTTTGACTACACAGAGCTCAAGGCTAGCGATGAGAATGTAGAGTGCCTGTGGCTGACAACCGAGGGGAAGACCACCGAACCATGATGAGGAGGTGGATGAACTATTCTATGATGTGATGGTAATGTTTCATGATTGTCAGCCCTTGTTCTTGTGGGTGATTTTAACCTGCCAGATGTCTGCTGGAAATTCAACACCAGAGAGGAGGCAGTCTAGGAGATTCCTGGTATGCAAATATAACTTCCCAATACACCTGGGAAGTGTGCCTACCAGGGAAGCTATCCCGCTGGAAGTGCTGCTTACAAACAGACAGGCTGGTGGGAGATGCTGTGGTTGGAGCCATCTTGAGAACCCATGACACAAGAATTTTCAGTACTCGATGGAGTCAGTCTCTACCCTGGACTTCTGGAATGCAGACTTTGTCCTGTTCATGTTTAAACATGATCTTTATGCAAATGCATACAGGTGGTGAAAATAGTTATTTCCTTTAAGGTGAGAAAAAGTAATTTGCTGTCATGGTCTCTCATGGACATTTCTATTAGTGGTTAATGATGATAGAGAGGTTTATCTGCATTTATGCTCTTTTTTCAGCAGGGAAACAGTCAAGTTAGTAGGCTTAGTGGTGAAATTAGCTGCTAATAATTACAGAGTAATTTGGTTTGATTTGTTTTTGTTTTCAGTGAAGGGAGCAATCTTACCCCTGCTCATCATTACCCTGACTTCAGATTTAAGACATATGCACCTCTTGCCTTCCGCTACTTCAGAGAACTTTTTGGTATCAAGCCTGATGACTATTTGGTAAGAGCCTGCAGTTTTCCTTTGAGTTACAAATTATTATAAAGCATGCTAGTTTCATTGTGGCAGAAAGGGATTCTTAAAGGGTGCCCAAATCAGTAAGAAATTTTGCGTGTGGAGGGGTATATAACTAGTGAATATTTTTAGTGGTGAAAAAAAATTTAATTCTTTATCTTCGAGGTGATTTGTATAAAATACCTGCTTTTAATTGACTAGAGCAACATCCATATCATTCAGATAATTTTTCTAGAGAAGTTATGATCAGTAGTTTGTGACTTTTATCAATTCAATTCTAATTAAGTACTTTTGCATGATTTGTGTTACTTACAAATATCATTACAAAGTGAAGTCTGCAAATGTTCCTGTCTAGCTTTGAGGCACATGTATGACAGACTAAAAATTAAGCATTTTAGAACGCCTCCTTTGTTCTCTCTATTTTATAAGTTGAAGACTTAGTCTTTCACAGTGTTCAGTTTACATTAGAAAAAAAGTTACAAATTTGCTGACATTGTAAAA
The DNA here is from genome assembly GCF_015832195.1 of Motacilla alba alba. Classification (NCBI taxonomy): domain Eukaryota; kingdom Metazoa; phylum Chordata; class Aves; order Passeriformes; family Motacillidae; genus Motacilla; species Motacilla alba. The sequence goes on from NC_052046.1 coordinate 53,993,544, forward strand.
GCAGGGTTTACTGGTGGAACCACTTTGTATACTGCTAGAAAAAATATTCGCTATTTTATTTCTCCTGTTGTTCTGCTTTTGGAAGGGTAGGGTAAATGCTGAGCTGGATTGTCTTCTAGATGTTTGCCCAGTGTTCAGTTTTTTTCATGGTGGGTCACCCAAGAAATCAGAGTCCTGGTACAAATTAGCAACCTTATATGTCATTTTTTGAATGAGCTTTAAAATGCTGAATGAGCTTTTGTTCTATTATTGATAATGGCTTCTTTAAGACCAAAAGAATTTGAAAGGGCTTGGGTGAATAAAAAAGAAAAATTTATAAATGGTTCTGAAATATTAATATACTACTAAATTAATTGTTTCTGTTGTATTCAAGTGTGCTGTAATGGGGTTTTCTTCCTAGATGAACAAGAAGCCTGAAAGCAAAACTTAGCTGGCGTTGCTTTTATTTAGGTTGAATGTGGGTTTCTTAATGTGGGTGTCTTTTTTTTAATTCTTTAGCACTCTTTATGGATTTTGTGTTAGTAGTCCTCATGACCATAGTTACATATAAAAAAGATACTTAATTTGAATTATAAATGGTAGTAGCAAGGAAATGAAGTTGTTTGGGAATTTTATAAATCATAGTCATAGAATGGAGTCATAGAATGGTTTTGTTGGAAGGGGCTCAAACATGATTTATTTCCAACTTCAGTTCCATGGACAGGGACACCTTCCCCTACCCTAGGTTGCTCAAAGCACCATCCAGCCTGGTACTGAATACTTCTAGAGATGGGGCATCCACAACTTCTCTAAACCACACATTCCAGCACCTCACCATCCTTAGAGTGAAGAATTTCTTTCTTCCATTGACCACAACTCTTAGAGTATGACCAATTCCTTATCCTCTGAGTTATCCATCCATCAAATCTATGCCTCTCCAGCTTAGAGACAAGGACATAATGGGTGACAGTTGTGTCATTATGTAATGTGCTATTTATCTTATCTCTTTTTATGGTCTTGGTAAAAGCTGAAGTATGTGGGCTGTGTTGCCAGCTGCTAAAAGGACTGTGCTTCCTAGAGCAAAGTTATTATCACCTGCAACTTCTTTTCCATCTAAGGAAGCTTTTGCAGTAGCAGAAATTAAAGTTTATACAAAGACTGCATGCTATGAATAAGATTTGTGACAGTCATTTTAAGTACAAAGGGACTATTCCCTGAGGGAAGTTACTAATAAAGGCAATTTGTTGCAGATTCTTTTTTCTCTTGGCACAGGAAAACACACAAGTGATATGTAGTAAGTAGTAAATGATTGCCCAGCTGTGGCTGAAGGGCATATGAAGTAAAATAAGAGTAGAAATTACAGCAAGCATATGTGAATTTACACTGTTAATTTGAAGCGACAAAGCTCAAGATTTAAATCGTCACCTTTTCCAAGGAGGACGAATAGTAACAGACTGTAGGAGTCAGACAGGATAACAAGTGTGAATACATTTGAACAGGTGGTAGAATTAAATTGTCACTGTAAACCTCATGGAGTACTGTCATTTTGCAGGGAAACTTCTTGATCATAAATACTCATTTGTCAGGCTCTTTTTCTTACATTTTCTTACCTTTTCGTTTTGATTTGCCTTTCAGAGGTATCCAGTCAAAACTAGCTGGGGCCTTTGTATAGCAGCATTTGGTGGGTGGACTTTTTTACTGAAATGCATACCACTGGAAAAAGACAATGCAGAGTTTAGGTCAATGTCTTGTGCTTATGTTATACGCTTCTATTGAGTTTTAATGTTTGGGATAATTGCATTCAGATGTTTATCACATTGACCGTTACTCACTAAGTTTGAAATATTTTGGGAAGAAAAATGCAATTGCTGCAGTACCACTGCTGATTTGGTCTAAAGGTTTGTAGTGTTATAGACTGGTATGACCATTCTGTCTGTAGAAAATTGCAACTATAGGATTAACAAGAAAGGTATTTTGTATTAATTGGAATTGAATATAAGCAGGAAGAAGAAATATAAATTTATCATGCAAAATTCTCTTAAAAATTATAAGCTGGATAATCCTTAGCTGGAACTAGGATAAGAAGATGCATTAAGGCAATGGCATGAGCCCATAGGAACCATGCCTCTTTAGTTCAAGTGCTCACAAAAGAACATATTTATTAGATTTTCTGGTATCACTGCTTTCAAGTTTAATATAGATAGATTTTTCTATGGTTTTGAGCTGAATGTCAAGTCTCCATATAATGTGAATGAGGTTTGGAATAATGGACACTTAATAAATGTACGTTAGTCTCTGTATGAGTATGGTTCTACTAATAAGGCATAGTCTTTGGTGTCTTTTTCCTCCTTAATGTGATTGTAATTCTTAAGGTGTCCTGTGGAAAATGAAGCCTGGCTAAATATGCAATATAATGGTCCTTCAAATTCCAGTTTTTCTTGCTTACTCGTATTGAGTTTTTTTCTGTTTCAGGTGGTTTTCAATCCTAAAACTAGTAAAATATTTTTAAAATTTGTAACTATACTAAAATTAGTAGCTATAGCTATACCAAGTTTATCAGTCTAATAGTTTCAATCCCAGTTGCACAGAATAGGATTTGCCTATTTGTCTATAATGAGAAACTTCTACTCCCAGTTTATTTTTCAACCATCTTGTACCTGTTTCTTTCAAAAAATGGGTGTGAAAAGCAAACAGTTTCAGTGAAAATGTCTTCTCAAAGCTTTTGATTCAGAGTTTGCTATGCTGACAGCATGGAGAGCAACCCCTTCCACATCAACCACTGGCTTCACTCCAAAGGAACCTGTTGCTTTGGAACATGAAGAGGGATATATGCTCAGTTGCCAGCTGCTCTTCCATGTTTGTGCAGCATGGCCCAGGCAGAGTGGCCTGCCAAACCTCAGCCAGCAGCAGTAGTGTTGCTACATGATTCTCTTGTGACTACTTGAACCTGCAGTTCTTCATATTAAACTTGTGTTTGGGTAATGCACGCATTGGCAGTGAAAAGCAATTTTTGTCTCTTCCAGTACTCAATCTGCAGTGAACCTTTAATTGAATTATCCAACCCAGGTGCCAGTGGGTCTTTATTTTTTGTAACTAGTGGTGACGAATTCATCATCAAAACAGTTCAACACAAAGAGGCTGAGTTTCTTCAGAAGCTCTTGCCAGGTTATTATATGGTAAGTAATTGAAGACTTTATTTTACTTCTATTTCTCCTGTTTCATGTCCCTTCTGAAGATTCAGTTTCATTTGTCTTGAAATATTCCACTGGGTTAATCTGTATTTTTTGTAATATTTTTTACATTTTTATCTGCCTCTCTACTTCATGCCCTACACACCCAACAGAAAGTATAGATACAAACCTAGAATATATTTAAGATAAGAATTGGTGCTCTTTTAGCATTCAAGATGAAGCTGAATGTCATAATCTGATTTGATACCAAACTTTGCTTCTAATAAGCTAGTAACAAAATACCGTTTCTAAATTTCTAATTCAGTTTTTTTTCTCCATTTTGTGTTTGTCTACCCTCTGCATTTCACTCAGAGTGGACAAAGAAACTAGACCGGTCAGTTTCCCTTTTGTTTCAAACTACTTCTGATTTCCATTTCTCATGTATTAAAGCAATGATGTAAAAGATATTTTTATCCATGTAATTTGTTCAAAACTTAATTTTTAAATGGAGCTTTTTGACAGCTAATTCTAAGTCCATTGTGTTGGGTTTTGTGTGTCATCTAAAGGGAAAACCATTGATTAAAAAGTAAGTAGAATTTATTTTTTTTTTTGTAACGAAAGCCACCCATACATATGAACAGACATCTTCTGGGTAGTATGTGGGACTTTGTATTATTAGACCTGTGACTGACTTTCTTTTCTTGCTTTGTTTCCTGACATAAATACTTGAAAAACTACCCTCTCACTTATGCTAAAAATGAGGAATGTTGTCATTATTGCACTAAAGTAACATGGATTCATTGTGTGTGTAAGAAAAAAAGATGTGTACTGACAAAAAGGACAATGGTGGCAGGTTTTGTTGTTCCTAATCATGAGAATCTACTCAGCACAAGTTTGCATTATTACAAGTACATATAAGGCTAGTTTGTATTATTTCTGGGAACTTTATTCTCACTGCTATGCAATTCCTTCCAAAATATACAACTTCAATCACTGTGATTATTTCTGTGAAAACACTTTCTTCTGATAGTTGTATGTTGTAACTTAGTGATCATCTAAGACCTGAAATAGTTTTTCCCCCTTCTTTCTTTTTCATGCTGAAGTCTGAGTACAGATTGTATTCAGCAGAAGGATTTTCTCTCTCACCTCTGTTACCCTCTCCTACCTAATTTATTTTACCTGTTGTGGAATTTGGATTGTTTCACACTTTTCTGTTCTGATGGTCAGTTGTGGTTCTATTATGACCTCACACACCTTTGGAAATAATTTAGTCATTTGGCACTAATCCTGAGTGTGTAAAGCCTCATCGAGAGAGGGGTCTATTTTTCAGAATCCAAGTCAAGATAATGAGAACTACATTTAACCCAGACTCCTTCCAGCAGGTAAAATGAAAGGGTTGTTCAGGTCAGAAAAAAAAAATTAAGTCTTTGGGATGCTTTTAGGTTTGACCTAGTCTGCTCTTTTCTGTGAGAAAGAGAAACCTGGCATAAATGTAGTTACTGCTTTCCTTTTGCCCTTTGCAAAGGAAAGCTTCCTGGCAAAAAGTCAGTGCCTATGTTATCTTTCTGGAATATGTTAACTTTCTGGAATAGAAACCCACAAAGATAATCAACTGGTTGAAGAAACTATGCTGGTTGAAGAAACTATGCTGAATAAGAAAACATTCATAATTTTCTCCATGTTTGTTAATGTTTTTTGCTGTTAAAGAAAACCCTTTCTTAAGCATGGAAGTTCATTGAAAATAGATGTATTTAAAAATACCTCTTTTGTTTTAGAATCTGAACCAGAATCCAAGGACTCTTCTTCCTAAATTTTATGGGCTGTACTGCGTTCAGTCAGGAGGCATTAATATTAGAATTGTTGTCATGAACAATGTTTTGCCACGAGCCTTGAAAATGCATTTCACATATGACTTGAAAGGCTCTACATACAAACGCAGAGCATCAAGAAAAGAGAGGGAGAAGTCCAACCCTACATTCAAAGACCTGGATTTCCTGCAAGATATGCATGAAGGGTTGTATTTTGACTCTGAAACACACAGTGCACTCATGAAAACACTACAGCGGGATTGTCGAGTGAGTATCTATTTAAACTTCTGTGTTCACCTCTGCTCTAAATTTACTCAGTACAGATTACTTAACCTCCATTTGTTTTCCACGCTATTTAAGGAGGGATAACTATGGATGTCAGAGCACTGATGAAGCCTGTATTTTAGTTAAGCTGTTGTGATCTAAGATCATAGTCATAGATAGAAAGTCCATATACTTTTTGAACACCAACAGACTGGGGACCATGAGCACTTCCCTCAATGTGGAACTGGTTCCAATGCTAAACCACCATCTTACTGAAGAACTTTTTCCTTCTATCTACTCTGAATTTTCCCAATGCAGCTTTAAGCTGTTCCCTTGCATCCTCTCACCAGGCACCAGAGATCAGCACCACCCTTTCTGTCATCCTCAAACCTTATATGCTCCCCACAAATCATGCCCTGTAGTCCTTTCACCATCTTTGTTGCCTTCTTTTGGACATGTTCTTATATTTAATATCCTCCTTACACTGTGGAGCCCAAAACTGCACACAGTTCTCAAGGTGAGGCTGCTCCAATGCTGAGTGTAGTGGGACAATCCCCTTTCTCAAACCAGGTGGCTGTACTGTGCTCAGTGTACCCCAGGATACAGGTGGACATTCTAGCCACCAGGGCATATTGTTGACTCATTAAGTCTATCATCTAGCACAACCCTAAGTTCCAGGGCTATCCCACTGTTTCTATGGATTACATAGAAAATTCATCCAGGATTGCACTGATCCATCTGTGGCAATACAGATTAATACAGGAATGAAGTCCAGTAGATTTGATGATGATGATTATTTCCATTAATTTGGAGATTTTAATTACTTTTTTCTTGAGAAATAATTAGCCCAGTGGAACTTTATTATGCATGATAAACTGTATGTAGATCTGCTGTATGTCTCTTGGTTAGGAATGGGAAGGTAGGCCTCGTGGCAGCAATCTTACTTCTTGAGCAAGGTAAGTTCTTCCTCAGCTGAAAAATTCACATAAAAGCTGTCCACAAAATATTTTCAAGGCAGAAGAGGGATGCCTATCATTGCTCTTTGAGAGGACTTTGGTGAATGGAATCAATTCCTGTTATGGACAGGGAGAATTGCTGTAAAATAGTTGGGTTTTTTCCTGTAGCATGGGTAAGAAAATGTAACGTAGGAAAAGGGAGTCTCCAGATCTGTCAGAACTTCCCAGGATTCAGGGGTTTTGGAAAGAAAAATTTTGCTTTGTCTGAGGGAAACTGTAAGAATTTAATAATAATAATAAAAAATGGATAGTTTGAACTCACCACATAGAAGAGACACCCTGAATATCAGAGTTTGTTGTTCACTGCCACCTGTGGTACAAGATGGAAAGCATTGTTTTTGCACATGAATAGAATTTTTTGTTTATCACAGAAGTCTGCAATGCCTTGTGATTGGTTTGTAAAGCTGTGTGACCTAATGTTCAGCTGTGTATTCAGCATGAGACATTTATCTAACACGACACATTGTTCTCTCTGTAGCCTCTTGCAGTGAGCATTTCCTGAGCTCCTACCATGTGTGATGACAGAGAATGCATCAGTGTGTCACATCTGGGGATCTGGATGCCTTTCTCTGTATCCCCCACTTGTCCAAGGTTACTTATCCAGTCAGAGCTTGGGGAAATCTATTGTATTGGAAATAGCAGAGAGTATCTAAAAGATGGAACTGGACTGAAAAGTAAAAACAAGAATCAATCATTTAATTGTTACATAGAAAGGGACTCTTAATGATTCTTTGGAAGTCTGGGAAAATTCCTGCTATGTGTTATTTGAGTGCTAATATAATCCTTTTCAATGTATATCTTAAATGAACAACTCTAAAGTTAGTGAACAGTTCCTAAAGGCCCAGCTAAATTTTAGAAGTATTAAAAGTAAAGAAGAAAATCATCCTATAGTAATCAGTGTATTTACATAAATACACATATACACAATAAAGTATATGTCTGTGTGTATCTGTAGATATATGCATATAAACACACTGAAAGATATATGCATATAAACACACTGAAAGTTATATGTATATAAAAAATTACCTGCCTTTTTTTTTATTCAAACAAGTGTTACTCTGTATTGTAAAACAGAGGGAGCAGACACTGTTATCTTTCATATCACTGAATTTGCTCAGCTAATAAGGTTGGATCTGACTACCTGCCTTTTATTTCTGTCTTTAAAAAGACCAGAAATATTCCATCCATTTTGTGGAAAGGACATCAGCGTTGCCTCTGCTTTTTTTCTGCCCATGAGGTATTTGGATGGGTGTAGTGATAACTGACCAGCTTTTTAGGACTTGAAAAACTTGTCATCTCTTTTTACTGCTACTTCAAATTGAAGAAGTTAGTGTAGACACTTGAAATTAAGAATTCATTTAAGAAAAGAAATTTTTGATCTTTCCAGTATTTCAGGACTAAGAAATTATCTTCTGCTTAAATTTGGATTGTGTTTCCATTGCTCATATTTGCAATCAGAATCAGGAAGCAATGGAATTTTCTCCTACTTATTAAATATAAACATCCCTGTCTGCTAGCCTCTCTCCTCCTTCAGATCCATTGCTAAGTTCAGAGGCCTAGCAGAATTTCTTGGTAATGAAAGATAGTGGTTGTGGGGACCTGCTGTGGTCTGTGACTGCTGCCACTGAATCTCCAGCCCTATTCGCCAATGCACTCATGTTTTCCTTGGTCAGCTTTTCACTGTGTCTTGATATACCTTGCTAGTCTCAATTCTAGCTGGCCTTTGGCTTCCTTGTTCACAGCTGCTATCCCTAGATGCCCAGACAAGGTTTCTCTCTTCCTCCTTTCTAGGCTGTCGGCCCTCACCTGTCCTGTATGCTGGCTTTTCACATTCAAGCTGTGCTGTGGCTTCCTTGCTTAGCTGAATTTTGGCCTCCTGATACATCTGCTCAGCCAACACATCTTGACAACTGACACAGAGCTCCCTCCCCAGGGAGTGCAGTGCTGCAATGGTAGACCACTGCTGGAGTAGTTCTGGCCTTTCACACCTCCTGGCAGTGCTGGTGAGGAGATGTATGACCTGCCCAATTAGACAATGGAGCTGAGTTGTTTGTGGTGATCCCTCATGGGCTGGTGCCTCCAGATTATCCATGCTGGAACAAGTACAGGTTAATAGCGTTGTTCAGCTCCTGCATCCCCTGCTTGTTTTGTTCACACTTGAGGTGACAGGGTCTGAAAATCTGTCTCACAGTTCATTTTGCAGTATTTGCACTTTAACTGAACCAAGGAGTGTAATATTACAATTTTCCTAAAGATGGTACATTCATGAATTTATCATATATACAATGTACACAATTGAAAATTTGAACTAGCTTTCAAATTCTAGACTATTGCTGAGACTTTCTGTATCTATGCTATCCTTCCCTTTTTGGAGAAACAGTAACAATTAATCAAATTGTGGTCATGTAGTTTTTAAGAGCAAAAAAATAATTTGAAGATGTTTTTACTGTTGAGAAATAAATGGTTTTTGAGAGTCTTCATTTTACCTTTATGGCAAAAAACATTGGACTTTTCTGAGGAAATTACATTTTAAAAGTTACTAATGAAGAAACCTGTAAAAACAAGGAAATTTAAAGAGGATCATACCTCCCAAGTTTGAGACTTCGGTATTATTTTTATCACTGCTGTTTTAGCCTGTTGCCTATGAAAGTTTTATGATGTGATTGCACATCTGTTTTGTGCTGTAGCAAATGTGATGCAGACTTTGTATGACCAAATTTATTCACAGAATTTTTCAAATCCCTTAGTAGTGTAAGTAGTGTGTTTTGCAGGTTTTTGCCTTTTTTCTACCTCAAAGGATCTACACAGATAATTCTTTAAGCCAAATAAATTCAGTGACCAATTGTACAGCATATCTTACAAACAGTAATGTTGGCATACCTTAGTGAAATATTAAACTGCAGCATAGGACAGAAATGAAAGATGGTGTGATGTGGCATGGAAATGGAGAACATACTAATCTTAGATGAAGAGCCTCTTTGTCAGAAATAGTAGTTTGAGGGAAACTACCATAGCATGATGCTGTAGATCTCTTATGTCTTTATATATTATCACCCCCGTTGTATCAATTGACATTAGGAATTTCTCATTATTTCTACTTTTAAAATCAGAATCCAGATTGTTAGTTTTGGAGTGTTAGTTAACAATATATTTTGAGAATTCTCTTGAAATGGAAAGTGATTCCACATATGCTTTGGTGGGAATGTGATGATTCATTTTCTTGGGATAGTTTTTTTTCTAAACCAGACCCATTTTTAGGCATTGACATTTGTGAACTTGTTCGTAAGACATGGTTATTTTGTGAGACAGTCCTTTAATTTGTGTTTATTTCATATAGCTCATTATGTTGAATAGTAATTATTGATATGCTGTAAAATCAGTCTTCTTTCTACTGTGTTAATTCCTGTGTCACTTTTCCAGAATGCTTGTAGGAGAGGAAATACTTCCTTGCATGGTTATCCATTTAGTACTTTCATTAAAAAGGCTTCTAATTTTTTTCTTTTGAGTTGTATTTTTCTTGACCTTTTTATGAAAATGATCTGATTACTTTTTTGCATGCTGTTTTGCATGGATAGCAAATGTAAATGCAGATTTCTTTGTCAGATAGCGTGTAGTTCGGGCTGGCTGCATATAAAATAAAAATGACATTTCATGGCAGAAATACTTGTTTTGCTCAGTTAGTCAGTGGCTGAGATAGTGGAACATAACCATGTCTAAGATGATTCACAGAATAGTTTAACATCTGATTAGCTCTGAGAAAAGAAAATCTGATTCAGAGAGTTAATTTTTCATGTCCTGAAACAACATATTTTGTGATGTCATTTTACTGTGTGTTTTTATGTGGTATGAAACAAAACAGTGCTTAAGGCTACAAGGGATGAGTGTCACTTGCCATCTGGAAGTTTTCACAGCAGCTGAAATCAGTACAGCAGTACTTGGTGACCAAGTGACAACACTGTGTTGACAGAATCTATGTAGCTAGCGAATTAACACATATAAATATTACCAAGATGAACAATTTAATGTTAAGTTAATGAACTGAAGGTTTACTTGTCGTTATCAAATCCAGCACTTGTTAGTACACAGCATGATTAACACCATTCTTGCTGAAACCCCACAGTGCCATTTTGCTAGCAAGGAACATGTCAGAATGGTTACCTGAGCAAAGACTGGGATCCCTTTACCTATATAAGTAATGCATTTCCAGGAGTTTATGTCAATTTGTAGTGATCTCGCATGGATAGAGTCAGGTGTTTTGCAGGGCTTTCTCCTTTTGCTGTGAATATAGCCATGTAATATCGTAATTTATTTGAATGGGTTTTTTTCCTTAGATTAGGTTATCATTTTGGTGCCTCTGTAGCAAAACTTGCTGCTGCATCTCAAAAGCAGTCCTAAAATCATCAAAAGTAGCTGCAAGCAAACCTCAGCACAGGAAAAGAAATATCTTGATGTTCTGCATTTTGTAACTTGTCCGTGTTGAAACAGATTATTTTGTACAACTGTGTGTGCAAAATGTTACTTACATATTTTAAAATTGTCACAATTCGGTATTTTAAATATTAATGAAGATATATATGTGAGAACAACTCAGATATATTCAGCTGTATATTCAACTGATTTACTGTCTTAATACAGACTGAGGAGTTTGACACAAAGTTTTGTTGAGTGGTAATTTATGAGATTCTTCCTTATAATTCTGGTTAGTTATTTCTTACCAGAAGTTTCATTAGAAACAAACAGGAGCAAAATGTGCTTAGATATGGTCACAAAGGTCAATTTGTGTAAGGAATGGTTGGTTTGGTTATCACGTCTCTAAGGGGAAGTAATCAGAATTGTACATCTAACCTGTAGGCAGACAGATATATCATGACAGACCCTGTCATGATATCCTGAAGACAGTTTGTGGACAGTGTAATGCCACCTCTGAGTAGGGCCATGAACAGAGTGTCTGGGGGACAAAGGTTCTTATGCTGTGTACTGTTTATAAGATTTTGTACTGCAGTTAAATTTATTGGATGTGAAGATGTTTCAGTCTGTTAATGAACTGTAATAATGAAATTTGTTTTTATGATGTTTTTTGGTAATCCTACGCCAAAATCATAAATTGTCAAGGCATGGTCTGTTGTACTGTACAAGTAGTATGGGTTTAAGTGGCAGTGATGAACTGATGTAATTAGAAGGATTAATTTTATCACATAAGAGGTCCCCGTGGAAGAAGGAGCAGCACATTACAGCACAGCCTCCCATGAGACTACATCCAATTGTAGACGTAGGTTATGTAATTAGTGCAATAAAATCATGTGTCTAATATGACCTAATTCAAAATGCAGTAAAGAATATGTTGAAGGTAGAACTGTCAGCAGTAATTTATAATGGTAAAATAAATGTGGCAATGCTTTTCCCAAGCCTGACTAGCTCCTGTTCTGGTTTTGCATGAACAGTGTTGCTTACTAAGGTACTACTAAGGTGTTATTTTTCCACCTATCCTGAACTTAGTTTTAGCATTTGATGGCAAACATTCATTGATTACATATTTTTTAAATGAATACATGATGTTGTAATTTCTTTCTGAGAAAGTCTGAGTGAAGTGTAGCAATAAATAAGCAGTAAATAAAATGTTATACATTTTTGGAACCAAGTGCCTTTGTACCTGTAAGCCATACTATTTTTGCCATTTATTATTGTAAACCATCAACATGTGCACACAATGCACAAAGAAATTTCAGAATCTTGTGGTTAGAATACAGCTTTTGTTGTGTATGAAATCCTTTGTGAGTTCTGTCATCAGAAGATGACAGGCAATACACTAGTAGCCTTTTCCTTGTTCCATTTGATCCAAGGCATTGCTGAGTAGGATCCCTCTGCACAAGAGCAAACTCATGGTGTTTTAAAGGCATTCTTTGATTCTGAAAATCAGGTCTGATTTTGTGCCTTTCTAAGTTCATGCTTTGTTTCATCACTGTTATGGTTATCTGAGCAATGAGTATTTTTCCAGCAATTAGGGTAAGTGATACAAAAACCTTATGATTAGACATACAGATCCATACTAAATTACTGATTTACTGCCATATAGTTTTTAAACCTATGCAAGTGCTGATATTGCTTTTTCTTCCCCATTAAGAGAAGGGATGTTTCTGCTTAACCAAAAATACTTATGCTTGGATAATCTTCATCAAAATTACATACCTGGAATTTGCTCTCATCTCTGTAATATCACTTCTTTTCTTGTTCACATAAAAAGACATACTATTGCCTCTTGATTCTGTGACAAAAATTACACCATTGTCTTCAGGCACCATGTGCCAAAAGACATAATGAATCACTGCTGAGCTGCATGAGGCAAAGGAGAGGTGAGTGCACAGCATGTTCCTCCTGGCTGTTACTGGTGTTTCTCCCTCCACTTAGCAGTGTCCTGTAAGACATTAAACACAATTACTGTCTGATATTAAACTGGTGCTGTGAACAGTTTGGTTACATTACTAGATGTGATCGCAGCTTGCTTTAGTTCATGTTTGGGTATTGACTTGAGCTGTATTGCCTTTCAATGACAGCATGCCAGATTTCATAATGGTGTGGCTGACTAAAAACAAATAAAACTATTTGTGTGTGAGAGAAGACATGCTGCCAGAGACAGAAATGGTTGGTAGAGCTAGAAGAGAAGGATGGTTGGTTAAGTCATGCTTCAGAAGTAAAACCCGTCTTTTGGGTTTAGATAGGCTCTATTTAGCCTGGTAGAGAGGTGCATGATTTTTTTCCAATCCCATCAGCAGCTAATAAGGGGGTGGCAGCAACTACTGTTGTTGACATTTGAAAGTTCTCCAAGGGTATGGTCTCTATTACAAATAGGAGGTGGAGGGGAGATAAGAGAGGAGTACAGGCAAAAATGCTCAGGGAGGTCTGGAATGTGGATTAGAGATAATTTTAAAAATGTGTTGTTCATAAGTATATGATGAATTGATCATTTGCCATAAAGGAAAAGGTGCTGCCTGGAGTTATCTTCCTTGACTTCCTTGACTACAAGATAACAGCTGTGCATCTTTCTTTCTCACTTGTTACATGAGCATTCAGCTAATTAGAGCACTTGACTTGTGTGATAGTAAAAAGTTTTTGTGTAACTGTAATTTCACACACTTCCTGATAAGAGAAGTTTGTGTCTTGAGAGCCTGTTTTCACTCAAATTTGCAAAATGCTGCTGTGTAATTCTTTTGTGGTTTCAGTATAGTCATTCCTTCTTTGGTAGGTTCTAGAAAGTTTTAAGATCATGGATTACAGTCTGCTTCTGGGGATCCACATATTGAACAGTAACATGAAGGAAAGAGAAGGAGAGTGTTCCCAGAGTGCATCAGATGCAAAACGCCATGGAGGGCAAAAAGTTCTCTATTCCACAGCCATGGAGTCTATACAGGGCCCTGGGAAGTCTGGAGACTCCGTCACCACAGAGAAAACAAACACGTAAGTGCTGTAACCTGCTCTTAAGATTGCTTTTAAAAGTATTAACAGGCAAAACTTTCATGAGTACACTGCATTCCAGGAATTGAAAGATTTAGCTTTCTTTTATTTTTTATTTTTTTTCCCAAAAGCTACATCATTGAGATTTACAAAGAGAATGAAATTGGAATGTTGGTCAGTAGATTGCTAGTCTTTCAATACATGATAGTTCAGAGTGACTTACGTATGCACACATGCATTCTTTTGTAAAAGAAATGCTATCAGACAGCTATTACAAGGGTCCCAGCTACAATCTAATTTTGACTGAAAGCAGCCTGGAGAGACCAAAGCAAAAACTATAAATTAACACTGAAATGGATATTCCTATAGGAATATTGTTTTCATCTTGAAGTAGTATACTCAATGTACACAGAATGATATCATCAACCACTGAAGTGCAGTCATTTATTATATTTCGGGAGATTAAGAACTGATATTTTTCTCCTATTTTTCTGTCTAGCAAAAACTTTAAAAGAAATTTGAATATACAAACAGTCATTATTCTGTTGTTTCCTTTACAATATATTAAGTGCTATGAGAGTATTATTGTCACCATTCAGCATTGCATATAATTAGTCCTGAATTTTAGTTAGGATTTAATCTAAAATTAAGGATTTACTTTTCTCCTGGTTCTCAAGGGAGCTATGTAGGTAAATACAATTAATGATATAGAAATCTGTGCTTAAACCTACAGCAAAGAAGTGAGAGAATTATGATATTCAGCATTCACAGAGAGTTTCCAGACACTGTGAACTCTAGACTATAATTAGACAGAGCTTTATTTCACTTGGTTTTTACAATTCACTCACATTCACACAGAAGATGGCCAGTGCTGTTGTATGATGAAAGAGGTGTGCACCAGCTGGGCTGCCACACCACTTGAGCTAATATAGTCCTACTCAGATCCTGTCATGTGTAGTCCTTCCTTGGCTCTTTGCAGTATCTCTCTTATATTGACAGAATGGCTAGTGGAGCAAAAAACAATGCTGAGGCTCTAAAATGGACCATTTTTCTAGGTATTGGAGTAGGAAGAGAGGGTTTTAGAATGACTGTTCGTGGCTGAGTACGGACCTGGGACCAACTGGAGGCCCACACAGTCAGAATTCTCAGCTTGATAGTGTTGATAGTGTTGCTTTATCTGTCACTTACCTGTCTGTAAAGAAATTTTGGAAAAGCACAGCAATTCATAATTTTTAGTGAAAAATATATAAAACAACCTTTTTAGACTTTGATTAATGTGCAGACTCTCTGTAATTTGTTACCTATGATCAACAAAGTGAGAAAATTCTCCCTTATCTAAAGTTAGTTATTTTCCTTAGCAATAAACTGGTGTATACTTTACTCCACTTTTCAGATCATCTGAATATTTCCAATTCTGTCTAAAACTTCTCTTTAAGTATTTATTATTTTTTTAAATGATGGGTATTTACCACTGAATCCCAGATACTTCAAATTTTCTATTTAAAATCCATTGCATACTAGATGACTCACATTTGACTGACTTTGCACTGTGGCATCTGACTTGAACATTTTCTACTCCTTTGGGTTTACAAGTGGGTACAGTTCAGCTAGTAACTGGTGATCAGAGATGTCTTAAAAATATTCTATGTTGTTTCTCTTAGAATGGGAGGTATTCCAGCAAAAAGCCATAAAGGTGAAAAGCTGCTTTTATTTATGGGTATTATTGATATTCTCCAGTCTTACAGGTAAGTTCAATGAATTTTCACTGTGCAAAATATTCTGAAATTACTTATAGAAGTGGAAGCTTTATAAACCAGTTCTGATTTAGTTTTTTACACACTTAGGTTAATGAAGAAGCTGGAACATTCTTGGAAAGCTCTTGTTTATGATGGGGTAAGTAGATTTTATTAATTTTTTAAACTACTGATATTTTAGCTGGTGGACCTTTGACTCATGTTGACCAGGAAGAAATTTGTTCTGGTACATTTGTAGTCTAACCTCACCATATGATTTGAGCTGCTGCTGAAATTTTCCCAATACATGCTCTGCTTTTATTTGTTGAGCTTTCAAATAACTAGTACTATTAGTTTGTCCTTATAACTTACAAAAGTCTAGCCACTTAGCAGAACACTGATGAATCTATAACTGAAAAATATACATAATTTGAAAAAAAATTCAAAAGCTTTGAAGATGTTGCAGAATATAGCTATATAATTCATAACTCATAAATGGTAATGATTCACTATTTTTGACTATGCCTGAAATGCATAATATAGTTCGCCTGAGGTATCCAGCTTCTTCTTGACATCTTACTTGTGGAAAATGTCACTGAGATATTTTTTAATTTTGTAGGATACTGTTTCAGTTCACCGACCAGGTTTTTATGCAGACAGATTTTTAAAGTTTATGAATGCAAGAGTTTTCAAAAAAGTTCAAGGTAAGAGAGTAGTGACTTCTACTTTTTTAGATATTTTTATAATCATAAGCTTATAATGCTCCTGTCTTGGCAACGAAACAAGCCTTTCTTCAACATAATGTAGCACTTTTATAGCTCCAGTCAAGAAACTAAATTTCTGACAATTGGGATTTTACTCCATTAGTAAAATTACAGAGAATTATGTACTGTGTATTTTTGTCACATCAGGGTTATCTAAAGTTCGCTTCAGTGACCACCTAGACACTCTATCAGTCCCCCCCTTCAACTAGATGAGGGGAAAGTTATAACAAAAGGTGGGTGCATTCAAATAAGGACAGGGAGAGATCACCCACCAATTACTATCCCAGGCAAAACGGACTCAAATCAGGGAAATTATTTAGCGTCTCATTCATTAAAAAAACCACAACCAAAACAACTTTAGAGACACCTTCATACAGGCTTTTTCCATCAAAAGTTCAAATCAGGTTTTATTTTCACTACCTTTTCTACCACTGGTAGAAAGTCATACTGGCCTTTGTTGCTCTGAGTGTTGTCTAAAGATGATACACTTTTCTAAAGATAATCGAGCCAGTGAACTCTGAGCCTGCCCATGAAAACCAGTGTTAAAGGCGAGATCAGAACAACGATTATGTGTAAAGTCATATGAAAAAGAGGGAAAACTGATACTGCAACAAGAAGATAGAAATGTATATGATACGTATTTTGTGAAATTCTAAATAAGGAAAAGAATAGGATAGACAGATGAAAGGAAAAGGCTGAGACTAACTATACTAAACCAATTAAGATATTTTAAGTTGAATGAAGGAATCTTAAAAAGAAAAGAGAAAATTTCAATTAACCTCAAGTAGTGATTTCCTGTATGCATGCTATGTTATGGCAGCTTTTCAGAAAAATTAAATTTTTTGTGAGTCTTATAAATATTAATGAATTGATGGATAATTTCTCTATAAATTGACCATGCTAGTGAAAGGAAATTCAGTCTCAAGTGTGGCAAGTGCAGAGAAGGATGGTGATGGGGGACAAAAGAGACCTGGACAAGCTTGAGAAGTGGACCTATGGGAACCTGACCAGGTTCAACAAAGTCAAGTGCAAAGTGTTACATGTGTGTTGGCGCAACCCTAGATACTAGCATAGGCTGTGGAATGAACAGATCAGAGCAGCCCTGGGGAGAAGGACTTGGGGGTGCTGGGGGATGAGAAGCTGGACATGACCCAGCAATGAGCACTCACAGCCCAGAAAGCCAAATGTGTCCTGGGCTGCATCCAAAGCAGCGTGGGCAGCAGGGCCAGGGAGGGGATTCTGCCCCTCTGCTCTGCTCTGCTCTGCTCTGCTGGGACCCCACCTGCAGGGCTGCATCAGCTCTGGGGTCCCAGCACAGGAAGGACATGGACCTGTTGGAGAGAGTCCAAAGGAGGGTCAACAACATGACTAGAGGGATGGAGCCCCTCTCCCATGAAGTCAAACTAGGCAAGTTGGGGATGTTCAGCCCAAAGAAGAGAAGTCTATGGGCAACTTTTATAGCAGCCTTTCAGTACCTAAAGGAGACTTACAAGAAGGCTGGAGATGGGCTTTTTAAAAGGGTATATCATGACAGGACAAGAGGCAATGGCTTTAAGCTGAAGAAGGGTAGATTTAGGTTCAATGTAAGGAAGAGGCTCTTTACAAGTGAGGGTGATTAGGCACGGGAACAGGTTGCCCAGAGAAATGGTAGATGCCCCATCCTGGGAGTGTCCAAGGCTGGTTTGGTGGGGATCTGAGCAACCTGCTCTAGTGGTAGGTGTCACTGGGCTCAGCAGGGTTTGTAACTAGGTGATTTTTCATATTGCTTCCAACACATGCCATTCTGTGACAACTGCTGAGATGTGCTCCATGTGTGTGCAGTAAGAAAGTCTCTAATAAATATACTGGCAAGGCAAAGATGAGTGCTTGAGGTTTGATGAGGTCCAGACAGTTCTTTGGGGAAAAGCTGTTTGGATTATTGTGAGCAATGAGGTTTTTTCCCAACAATTATCACAAGTGGTATAAAACCTTACAGTAAGACATACAGATTAGGTGTTTTGAATAGTGTGCACACACACTAACTTGCTGCTTTACTACCAGATTATTTTTAACCCATGGAGGTGATGCTGAAATTGCACCTTTTTTTTTCCTTTCTTTCTAGTAAGAGAATGGCTGGTTTTGATTACCCTGTAGGAGAGAGTGTTTTTCTGAGTTGAGGGGTTTTTTTTATGAAGCAGTGTTCTTGACAAATAAGTATTAACTGATGGGCTAGAATTATCTAGTTTGTAGGGGAACTTATACTTTTAAATGGATCTGAGGTAGCAGTTTCATAATTCTGCTCATGGAAGTGTATTTGCTTTGGAGTCTGAGTGTCAAAATGTGGAATGGTCACTCACTCGGCTCAAATACTACAGGAGGACTGTTAAGCATATGGCATTTTCTTAAACTGATAGGTGTTTTGCAAATACTTTTTGACCAGTGTTATGCTGGTCTCTTAACATTTTCATTAGTTATCTGGAGTGAGAAACAATTCTGGGTGGACAGAGAGAGAACAAATACAAACAAACACTAGAACTAAATAAGATTTAAGTAAATCAAAAATTACTACAAATATTAGAATAAATTAACTATTTAAAGTGTTCAAAGTTAAGTCCTTTGTAAAAGACTGATTAATAAGAAAATAGAAGCAACTGATGTAGTGTGACAAAATGTGAAGCAAAATTCAGCTTAAAGGAGAAAGGAGCCTCCTGAGACCCAGTTCTCTTAAAATATTAGAATAATTTTGCCAAAAAACTTGTGGGAGTTCTGCTGTCTGAGACAATACTCAAAGGAACTCCTTGGCATTGATAAAGAATAAAGAATGTCTGCTCCTTACTTCTTGACACTCCTTTTTGGCAAAATAAATACCATATATCTTACCTCAACATCTGTGTCTTTCGTCCCCCAATTCTTTCTGACTGCTAGATTTACTCCAGGACAAGACACAACCTGTTCTGTATTTGAAGCCTACAATGTACAATTAAAGTATATCATGCCTAATTTTCTTTCTGATCTTAATTAATCTGTCTCATTTTTCCAGGCAATTAACCTGTCTAAGTATCCTACTCTTATTGATTTCTTCTGTATACTGGCTGTTAATGCACTTTTATACAGATTAATGGTTCAAATGCATCATTATTCTTTCATAAAAAATTGGGAGTCTTCCTGCCTTCAGGAATATTATTTCTAAGTTTTGAGTCAGACATTTCAGTTTAAACACTTTACCCTCTTCTGAATCTGGTTTCTTCCCCTAGTGCACAGAACAACCATGCATAATTAACAACAAAAACTTAATAAGTGGATTTAGCCTTGGGCAGAGGCTAACTCGGTGACTGTCTTCTATGTTCTTTTATAAAAATACCCTGGAACTATGTATCTGATTCTTTCCTTCAGTCTTCAGCCCAGTAACTTGATGTGTTTAATTTGAACTTTGTAGTAAAGCAATGAAAGAAGCATTATAGTGCATCTGAAGTAACTTTGCAGCCAGTGCATAGAGATCAGCAGCCAGCAGCTGAAAAACACTAAATTAAATAGCTGGCGTCCTTCTGGAAAATAACTACAGATGGGGGTCATGGTTCAGTAGTAGTGGCAATGATCAGCTGTAGAATTTGATTCAAAATGCTTTTTAAATAGGCAGGCCCTGCTAAGACTTATAAAAGAGGTGCTGATACCTGAGTGTGTAGGCCATCAAGATTTAGGAAGTGTTATTTTATCAAAAAGAAATGTCTGATAGATGAGTCAGAAGTGGAAATTCTTCAGTATCATAACATAGAAGTAGTTAACAGCTCAAAAAAAAAGATCATAACCTCTCAGAATATTCCAAATCTCTTTTCCATTTTTCTATTTTTGGGTTTTTTTTTCTTTATCATTCTGTCTCTGATTACATGGGTTTGTACTCCATAGAAGCTTTTTAAATCAGTGGTGCCAATGACTTGACTTATTGTCCTATGAGAAGCAGTAAGAAACTGAAAAAGACAAAAGTACGTCTCTTGCAGATGAAATAACAGTATGTTTCGCTCTAGTTTTAATGTAATGTTTGTTAAGTAGGTTTCTGGGTATGTTCTTCATCTGTATTCAAAACCTGTATTTTCTATATGGCTTACTTTTTTGTTTGCTGTTAAAGATGTGTAGGGAGATAAGATGACATCATTCAACATCTATGTTCATTTGGTAATGCAGCTTTAAAACCTTCACCTTCAAAGAAGCGGTGTAATTCCATCACAGCCCTAAAGGCAGCATCACAAGAGATAGTGTGTGCAGTTAGCCAGGAGTGGAAGAATGAAAAGCATGGCATTCTTGCTGAAGCACAAAGTTATGCCAGCCTTGATGAAGAAGGTACAGTCTTTCAAATGAACAACCTGAATTATGTTATTAAACATTTTGTATAAGCTCTAGAAGTCCTGTAACTAGAACATTAGTAGTATGGCTGAACTCTCAAAATCAGAGTCAGGTTATTCTTAGGGAGAGAGTAGTTAGTAATATTTGTCCAAATGGACCTTCAGGAGCAAGACAAAGTCATAATCAAAGTTGTAATATGATGTTAAACTTTCAGATTTCAGGACGTCCTGGAAAAAAGTATTCAGCCCAGGTGGAAAATTAAGGCCAGAGCCAATACTACCCTTTTCACTGACCTCTAAACAAGCATGTCGCATGAAGTGTTTTGAAGCTCAGTTCATTGTTCCCAGAGGTTTTTTTAAGAGATACAACTTTGCCCCTTTCAGAACTTGCCTGCAGCCATGATGAAAGCAAAACCAATTACCTAATCCAATCTGATAAATGAGCCCTGGTAGCATGAGTATAATCCTCAGACTGAGCAGAATTAATAACTCATACCTCTGTTTAATATTTGACTTTGGAGTTACTCTGTATTCTGCTGAATGTACTTGTCAGCAGCTGAAATTCAATCTGTAATACAAAGGAGTGTGGGTATGGGCATATGAATAATACCATCTCATCAATTAAAACATTAGAAAACTTCAAGAAGCTTATGAGGGCACTATGGGACTTGATATACTTACATGAAGGTTCTTAAACTATATTTAAAATTAAGTTTGTTAACATTGTTCTTTATTTCTGCATATGTAGTACTAGGTTCACACCACCGGCCAGATCTAGTGCCAAGCACTCCATCTCTGTTTGAAGCAGCTTCCTTGGCAACCACAATTTCTTCTTCTTCCTTGAATGCAGATGATCACTGTCAGCGTGATCAACCTACACTCTATTCCAGCAGGTAAATGCCGTATATGTTAGAGGATACCCCTCTGTTCTGCTAGAAGTTTAACAATGTGCTCAACAAAAGGGGGCTCTGCAAAATAAGAAGAAGGGACAAGTGTCTCTGTAACTCAGTCTTTAACCTTTCCAGTGAAGGAGAGGTGCCAAAAGCTTGTAGGATTTATCATGTATTTGTTTGTAATTATACATATCATAATTTGGGATCATGAAATAGAAAGCATAAACATGGTGAAAAATGTTATATGAAATTTTCTTCATGTTCCAAAACTAAATTGAATATCTAAATATTGCTTGGACCTTAGTCTGTACCATAAACCAAACTACATAAAGGTCAAAGTAGGAAGTACTTCTTGTAACTTGGCTGTAGACTGAAACAGCTGCAGAAAATGTTGATGTGCTAGGAAAATGAAAATTTGTTCTTTATTCTGAATGTACAATGAATGCACACTGAATGGTCTGCTTTAAATTCTTCCATAACAACTATTTTCTGAAGTAAATTTCTGTGAAACTTCATCCACAGGTGTGCTTAGAGCCTGTCTGATTTTAATCCAGGAAGTATAAAAATAGGAATGTCTTAAGAAAAGTTGTGCAGATGCTAGTGAGCTAGGTTAAATGTGATTTGAGTTGTGTTTGAATATATTTCAGCTGTGTAAGTCCAATAACATGCTTAAGCCAGTAAGTCTTGCTGGGAGGTTGTATGTGCCTGTATGCTCCCTTGTGAACCTGAAGTGTGCTGCGTTGTGTCACCTTGCCTGCTTGCAGATCTCTTTACTGTGTATTGAGCCATTTCTTTGCCTATTTTCATCAAGAAGGGTAGCCATTCAAGCATCTTGAATATTGTTTGGAAAAATTTGGACTGAACTACTCAATGTATAAATTTGACAAATGCACTAATGTGCCAATATGTGGTTCTTTCCTGTAAACTGCATGTTGCCCAAAAAAATCAAGTTTTTTTAAAAGCAATCTTAAGGCACTACGTTTTTACCTCCTGTTAAATATTTGACAACTGCATTTACATAAAAAGTAAAATTACTTGCAGCATTACTTGATGATTGTGATATTTACAGCTTCCATTTCCATTACATTGAAAGAAATTTCACTGATGTGGCATCCTCCATATGTCTGATAGTTTGCTATAAAAATTGGAATGAAGCATGTTTTGGGGTGTAATCAAGATGAAGTTTTTATTGCAGTACAAAAATGTTTCTGCACAAACTTTTGGAAATAAAACTACTGATGAATAAGCATTACTAGAAATAGAGCTCATTCACTTCAACTTGTGTCAAGTTATCTGTAGGACTTCAATATTAATGATCTTTGACAAAGTTTCTTCTTTGATAGAAATAAAGTTATAGAGTACTTTAAGCATCAAATAAAAATACAGAACTGCTTTGTATCAGCATCAGTCAGGAAAAGCAAATGGTGGAGTTGTCTGAATAAAGAGTTTAGATTTAAAGTGTTTCAAATATTCTTTACTCTCTAAAAAATTAACTGTAAAGACAATCTATGAGTAATTCTATTATATTGTACTGTAAACATACTCCAAAATAGCAGGTCTACACTATGATTTCATATCTAGACTAATTTACTTTCCAGTAGTGATGCAGTCAATGAAATAACCCCTAATACAGGACATGTTGCCAGCTATGTGATTAGCATGCGTATCTTAAAAAATCAGATTGTTAAGTGTCTGCAGTCCAGGTATGGACTTCATCATCACAGAGAGGGCACATTCTCTGACACAGCAGACCTGCTACCATTCACAGATGTGTGGTTCTCTCCACATCTTCTGCCAAAATATCAACTGCTGTCCATGCTGGCTACAACACTGTAGCAAAATCTCCCCACAGGGGCTTACCAACTAATATCTTTGCTGGTCTAGGTATGCCCTCTTCAGCTAGGGCCTGGAGGCAGTTTTTAATTCTTGTTAAGTAGTGGTGTGTGTCACAATCTCAGTATGTACAATTAATGAGGATTAGCTTCTCTGTCATAGCTAGGAGTTAAGAAAGCTGCAAAGCATGCTCAGTATTGAACTAATTTCCATAAGATTCTGGGCACCTGCTGTTTTGTGCCCACTTCTTTTGGCATCAGTTCAGGGAGGTCATTCCTTCTTCTTGGCACTAAAAAATATATACATCTGAAGTTTTACTTATGTTTTTATGGTTCACTCAAGGAACTTCAGTCCTCTCATAAAAAAAGCTAGCAGGGAAATAAACCCACCAAAAAAACCCGTGCTACAATGATGCACTGAACTGTAGATTCAGATCTGAGTTTTTTCTTGCCAGAGTTCTTCTTCTCAATATTAGAAAATTATGTGATGCAGGACTCATCATTTTACCATTTGTCTCTGATAAACAGAAAGCTTGGAGCAGTCTTTGAAACAAAGCCTGAATTAAAGATTTGTTTACAAATGTGAGCCTGCTTTCAGTCTTTAAATATGTAGTTGACTGTGGCACTCTGCTTTGTTATTTATTAGAATTACAGTTTGGCATCTTTTTCATCAGGCTTTTTTCATTGTTCTTCAAAGTAACATAGCACAAAGTAGAGAGTACATTAATTTGCTTGTAACCTGTCAGAAATTTCTGGTTTAAGGTAATAAAGGAGGAGAGTCCTGTAGTAAGGAGCTTAGTAATAATGTGATATTTGTACATCTCCTTGACTCCTACTAATGAGCAGTATGTGCCCATACCACTTAGAAAACAGGTGTATTATTTTCCTCATTAAAAAGAGAGTAATATTTTTGGATATCTTGAAGCACACACTGTGTTTTCTCTTTGGGTTGGGTATTTTCTTCAGAATTATCCTCTGTTTCTGTTATCCAATGTAATACTTCCCCAAGGGGAGGAAAATGGCTTATAACATAAGAAAGGTGATCAGCACCCTCTCTCCTTGAGAGTACTCAGCATCTGTGAGTAGGAAGGGAGATACTGCTGCTGCTGCTGAGGTTAAGCAGACAGAGGTGACTTGCTGAGGTGGATCAAGCTGTTAAGGCTGTGTCTTGTGAGAAAGGCTTTTGTAAACTGTCTTAGTACAGGTTGAAACTAGCATAACTAATTGGTAGGTGGTGCAGAGAAGTGTTTAGGGACCTGTGATTAAAGTAAAAAAGAGAGACAGAGCAGCAGTCATAAACATACAGCTTATTAGGAGTATTTTTTCCAGGCTGCAAGCTGATTATTTTCACCAAGTTATTCCTCAGTTGCTGAAAAAGCAGAGGAAACCTGAAGTGTGATCCAGACAGTGTGAAAAGGAATTCATATAAATGAAAGAGTTGTGGAGAGGGGGAAATGGCTGTATTTTTCAGCACAAGAAGGACTGGACCTAGAAACAGAAGGGAAAAGAAAAAAGAAAGACAATCATGACATATGCTATTTAAATGTAGGCCTTCTTGTATGTCAGAAGACAGTTGGTTTCTTTTTTATGAAGCTGTTAAGCTGTTTCTCAGTCAAGTGGTTTTGTCATAAGCAATCTCAAATATTCTTTTAGTGAAAGAACAGAATTGACAATTTATTACTTCTATTAAAATTTTCAAGTATTATCTATTTCTCCAGTAGGTTTATATTTGGTGCAGAGATATTTTAGTACCTAAAGGATCTGTTTTCCACCAGAAAATGTAATTATTAGTCCAAAACCACTTCTTTGAAAGGGTTTATTTGTTTTATCTTAGGAAGTGTAATACTTGCATATTATATTAGGGATTATTTTTATAGCAGAAGTGACAACAGATTTTTTTCCCCTTCTAGGACAAGTTTTCCTATTTAGAACTGATGAAATAAATTAAAGATGACAAATTTGAATGCCCTAAGCACTATGACTCTTGTCTCACTTGACATGGCTTTTAGAATTGCAAAGAGCTGAAGAAGGTCAATGGTGCTTCTAGAAATGTTTGAAACTTGCTTTAAAATATTTTAAAATGTTTCAAACTGTAGATGTTTTACAATTCTTGTTTAAATATCCAAAGAATATAGAAAGTATTTTTCAATATGTTTTTCAGCAGGTTTCATGGGACTCTCCAATCCCAAACCCAAACAAAATCCCATGATGCATAAAGGGGCGCTTCACCTCCCTCTTTAGAGCAATGCCAAGATACTGTGAGCTGTATAAGGAAGACTGCTGAATTCTTCTGATACACCTGCACCTAAGGGAAAAAAATCTATATGAAATCTAATTCTTCTTTCTCTTTATAGATTCTATGCGTCATTTCTAGAAGATGTATATGTAGTCTGGACTTCTGCCTTCTCCTTATTTCTGTATATTTTTCAATTTTTTGTCTTTGTGATGCTGTTTCTTGGTGGAGACCACTTAGAATTTTGGAAGGCCTTGAGGGATTGTGCGTTTGTTCTCTTACACAGTCAAGCTTCCTTAGTCATTCAGACTTTGAAATGCTGTTCTGCTATTTTTTTCCAGGGATTGGTAGGTTTTTCTGTTGTAAGGAATATTAAGCACCCCTTTTTGCCAGTTGATGTTCTACATAAACAAACTTTTGTGTGTAAAATTTCAATGTTCTGTCTGTCCACACACTACTGTTAGCTTCTGAAGCTTAGACAACTTTGTCTGAATCTGATTCAAAGTGACTAAATTCACACATGCTTCATGATAATAAGCAGTTGGGTAGAAGAAAAAGGCTTGAATGCTCAAATGCTATGAACAGATGCACTGAGACACTGGGGGTATCCCCATGGGAAAGAAAATATGACTATGATTGAAACATGTAATTGTGGCTTAAAGCAAAACAAAGTTTTCCCAGTTCTCTAATGATGGAATTGTTTTTGTTTCTTTTTTTCTTTCTTAATTAAGAACAAAGATCAAATAGAATGTTTTAGCCAGAGGAGGGCAACAACATAGCTGAGCATGCTCCTTGTGGCTGGTCATTACTGAATGAGAGAAAGTACCTGTAAAAGTGTTTGGGGTTTTTTGTTTTGGTTTTTTTGTTTGTTTGTTTTGTTTGGTTTTGTTTGGTGTGTTTGTTGTGGTTTGGTTTGGTTTGGTTCGGGGTTTTTTTTTGTGGTTTTTGGTTTGGTTTTTTTTTTTTTTTTGGCTTTTCTTATTCAGCCTAAGAATTAAGGATGAGAACTCAGTGCACTGAAGAAACTGTACTAAAACTCTGTTCCTCTGAATTGCTCTTTCTGAAACACTGTGTGTGCGGGGATTTCACTTGTTCTCTCCTGTGCCACCCCCAATATGGCTTTGCCTTATCAGTCTCATTAAAATCAGGCTGCATTAAAACTTCAGTTACCAACTGCTGACAGCATATGTATTGTTGTTATGAGATTAATTACAAGATTTTTGGTTTTACTCTTTTACACTACTCAATAGAATTCAAGTTACACATATGAGAATAATGCAAAGTCAAAGGGACCTGGGTCATCCTAGTACAAGAGAAATGGTCTTGCTTTTGAAAAAATGTCAAGTACATTATATGATAAAAGGAACATTGTAATGTGGTGAATGTAAAGCTCTGTGCCAGTATGACATTGATTCATTATTTTGTTGAACATTTGAATCTCAACTTTACATGCTAGTTTCTGCATGTTGAATTGTGCATGCTAGTTTTGCCCTTTCTGAAGTTCTATCCCATCTGAAATATATTTAAAGTGCTACAAAGGAAGAGGGAAATTAGTCATATCTGGATTGATGGCTGTAATCATATTTCCATACCAAGTTATAATTCAGAATTTATGCTTTTCACCTTGTCTGTAAACAGGTAAGAACTTCTAAAATATGTCCATGCAAAACTGACAGTTGAGTTTTCAAGGCAGCCTGGAGCCTAATTTCTGGCAGCTAGTAAGATATGTGTAAGGGACATCTGAGTCCATTAAAACACCTTTGAGAGTTTCAGGTTTGTTGACCAAATGTGTTACACAATGAGATTTCTGTGGAGGTACATTTGCAGTTTCACCTTATTTCTGTAAGGCGGAGAACAAAAATCAATGAATGAATAAAGTAATAGAGTGCATCTGCTCTGTAAACATCATTTTCTTGTATAGGTGTACTAATTACAATACACTCTTCTTCTCCCACTTCTCTTTCTGAACTTATGGCTGCTAGTGAACTGTGTCTGCATGGAAAAGCCCAATGTTACTAATGTTACAATGTGCCTAATCGTTTACTCTTTTTTTCCCTTATTTTGATTACAAAATGCTGCCAAAATTTACACCATGTGTAATGTGGAAGTAATGCATTTTGAGATTAATGTAATTATGTGACATAGTTTCTTTCATTAAATAAATACTGAAGTTCAGGAATAGCGTTACTTCCTGATAAAACTTTAGTAGTTGTAAAATTAAATTGTACAATTAGTCAAACATGAGCTTCCAGTTTTCTAGCCATTGCCAACATATCTATATTTGTTTATTTACATTCCTTTTTTCCAAGTATTTTGATGACTTTTATGTTTAATAGAAAAACTTACTTTTAAATTTTCAGTTATGACTGAACTTTGTAACTTGAGCTTTTGGTTGACGGTACTTTCCCTTCTCTTTACAGTAAAGGGTTACCTTCAAGTTCAACATTCACTTTGGGAGATAGTGCCATCTATTTGACTTCAGAACAGAGTACATTGGAAATGGAAAATGATAATGCTTCAGTTTTGGATGTCTACTTAGTAAGTTGTCAAACTCTTTCTAAACGGCTTTTTTGCCTGTAATTGCTTTCACTCAGGCTCAGTAAGTGACTGAAATACCTGATCAGCTTCAATCCAGAGTTTTATTGAGTAGTTTTTGTATGAAACATGCATAAGTTTGCATAGGTATGATTTGCCAAAGCAAGTCCCTAAAGAATTTATATGCATATTAAATATTGCATTAATAATGAAGTATGCCAAAAAACTTTTCACTTTTTCTCTAATGGTAGGAGTTCTTTTCTGTTGTTTTCTTTTGGAGGGAAAAAAAACAAAACCCAAACTAACAACAACAAAATCTTTCTTCTTCATGTGGAATACTTCACAATATAGAAATTAAAATTTCTCAGGTTGGAAAGTTCTGTATTTATGCCACTGATTTTGAAGCCAGTAGAGTTCAGTGTGAAATACATTAACGGCCCCCTCTTCTGATTTGAAGGGTTGTCCAATTTTGACAGCTGATTAAAAATGTATCCTTTCTTTGCTGTTTCAGTTCCTAGTAAGCAGTTCATCTGACTGCTGAAAGATAAAGTCAAGTCTATATTTTGTTAGCTTCATATCACCTGTGTTTCAAATGCTCTCTTGGTACCCATAGCTCACATTCCACAGACATAAAGGCAGTAGGCACCCAATTCAAGTTCCAGCTGAGTGAAGTTTTTTGCATCCAATTTTTTTAGGCTGTTCTGAAATTGTCAGTATAAATGCAGGGGGCAGGTATGTTAAGCTTGGCTTTTTTTCCCAAAGGCTTCCTTTCATAAATAATAAACAATTCTGACATTTTTCTAGTAGTATGTCCCTTTGACTCTCATGGCAAGAATTGTACCAGAGATGAAGAAATAAAAGAGGGAAGTTTGTTCATGTTTCTAATAAATGTTTCACAGTTACATGGTTGCTTCCTTTCTAGATAAAATTTATAGCATTTTTCTTATCCCTAGAGTTACTTGATCTTTGTCTTAAGATATCCATACTATCTTAGAATCATAAAACAGCTCAGGTTGATAGAGCTCAGCTTGAAGAGACCATCCAGTCCAACTTCTTGCAGAAAAGAGTAAGATAAGATTATTGCGGCCTAGATAAGATTACCTAACACCCTTTTGCACCCCAGCTTAAAAACCTCCAGCAATGGGAACTCTGCCACATCCCTGCAGAAGTTGTTTGAGTAATTATCTGTCCAGAAAAAAAAAATCTTGTGTTCAGATAAAACATGTTTGTGTCTGGTCTTACATCAAGATGAAATATGTTTGTCACATTCTCTTTTTCTGTAGGCTGTGCCACTGATGTTTTTTTCCTTCTTAGTCAGCAATGTTTGAGTGTGTATAGTACTCAGTTAATAGCTACTAATTTAATAGTCCAGCACACTTAGGGGAGTTGTCTGTCCTTCCTCCACTGACACAAAACAGTATCAACTACCAGTGGCATTAGATGTAGAATGCTTGGTTCCTCCCCCTGGGCGGAGGATCTCACAGTGGGATGATGTAATTTTATCAGTCATTCTAGGAGGCTTGATGCCCATTAGCAGAAGATATCCGCCCCACCACCCCCCACCCTGCCCCCACCGAGAGAGTTATCAGGAATGAGTCATGGAAGAGATAAATAACACTGCCCCACCTGTTTTTAACAGATGGTGATAGAATACATTTGGTTACATCTTGCATTGCAACCTAAGGCAGCAGTTAAGCAGAAGCCCAACAGGCCTATTACTAGACCAGGCAGGGAAAAAAGTTACAGATAATGCTGGCGAGCCAGAGGTTCTCAGTACCTTCTTTCCTCCTTGTTCAGGGGAGTGGCCGGAGCCAGACCATAGCTTCCAGGATCAAGCAGCTACAACAACACACATGTTGACCCGCCAGTAGTGGCCTGCAAGTGCTCAACCCACATAAATGCAAGTCCCAGGAGGGAATATAGGGTGTCAGTAGAAGTGGCTGATATTGTTGCAGGGCCACTGTCTTACTGTTTTTGAAAATTCGTAGAGATCAGAGGGCATCCCTGAAGACTGGAAGAGGGCAGATCTCACCTCTCTGTAAGAATGGCCCAAAAGAGCACCTAGTATCCTTACTGCAGTCCCTGGGAAAGTGGCAGAACAAGCATCCTAGGAACTGCAGTCCCTGGGAAAGTGGCAGAACAAGCATCCTAGGAACTATTACCAACTAAATAAAGCAAGTGACTGGGAAAATCCAGGACAGATTTATCAAAGACAAATCATGCCAGGCTAACCTGATCACCTTTCTAAAACAAATTACCATATTCAGTCTATATGGAAAAAGCAGTGGATGTTGCTTGCCTGTACTTCATTAAAGCACGTGACATGTGTCCTGTATCCCACTGATAGACAAATGTCACAGGTAGACTGAATGGGGGTGATCTATGAGATGGGCAGGAATCATCTCATAGGTGATCAGTGTGTTTTACTGAGGCTGGCAGCCTGTCCCGAGTGCCCTCCCCCTACTGGGCTCCACGTTGTAACATCTCCATGAATGATCTGGATGATGAGTCCAAAAGCACCCTCACCACGTGTGCTGTGTCACTAAACTGGGTGCTGAGGGGGACTCATCAACAGGGGGAGCCGCCTTTCAGAGATATGAACAGAAGACCAGGCCACAAGAACTGTGTAAAGTTCAGCCAAGAGAAGAGCAGATTCCTGCACCTGGGAGCACAAAACCGAAAAGCCCGGCCAGGCTAGGACCCATGAGCTGTGGAATAGCCTTGCCAAGAGGAGCTTGGGGTCCCAGCGGACAACACACAGACACCAGGTCAACAGTGCACTGCTGCAGTTACTGAGGCAAAGTGGATCCTGAGAGGCATCCATGGGGGCACTGCTTACAGAGAGAAATGTGACCATCCCACTTCACCAGCGCTTGTCAGACTGCACATGGGACTAGTGTGTCCAGTTCTGGCCCCCACAGTTCCAAAACAGATGTGGACAGATTGCAGACGGGTCAAAGGAGTGCAATAAAGGTGGTCAAGGATGGGGAGAACTTGACATTTGAAGAAAGAGTGTAAAAGTTAGGTCATTTCAGTCCACAGAAATGAGGAGAGACCTCAACAAATTTTTCCAAAGGCATGACTACAGATAGTATTGAGACACTCCTTTTCTCTAGGGGCAGTGGATACAAGTTGTAGTGAGGGAGATTTCCTCTCTATGTAAAAAATAACTGTTTTTACAATAAGAATGATTCAAGGAGAATGATTTACAATGAGTGTGATTTTATAATGATGAATGAGTCACTGGAACAACTTCCCCAAGGATATGCAGTAAAGTCCCCATTACAGGAGGTTTTCAAGATGCAGCAGACAGATGCTCGATAATCTCATCCAGGCTGCCTCTCCTACAAAAAGCTGAATTAGATAGCCTCTTATGGTCCCTTTAGCCTGGGCTGATCTGTGGTTCTTTTGGCCCCCTTTAAACAGTGAAACAATTTCTTCTTGGTAGCTTTTGAATTTAGTTCATAAAGCAACAGTCTTCTTTAACAATACTGCTTAGCACTGTGAACTATTTCTTTATGGGCTTCAAGTCTGTAGGGTAGATGGTGGAATGCTCTGAAAATATAGCAACAGGCATAGATAACACCTTTTGTAAAGCTGTATGTATGAGTTTCAGGTGTGACAGTCATCTCTTTAGTTAGTTTTCAGCTTGTAGAACATTCATTACTATTATGTCTTGGAGACTGCAGTAAGTAGATGTGTATTCCACTGATGAATATCAACAGAAAAATAATTAAAACCTAACTTTGGATGTCATACAAATACCCAGTGTTTATTCCCCTGAGCAAAGGTCTGGAAGAATAAATAGGTCTTAAGTGGAGAGAATCACAGATGCTTTTTGGAACTAGTGGCACCCTTTCTCTGCACCCTGAAGAAAAACAAATTCAAAATTCAATAATCAAGGTAATGGCACACACCTGAACTCCCTAGGTATGCTGTCTCCAAGGAAATGGATACCATAGCTAAGCACATGTTACTTCTTAAGCAAACTCATCTTGAGAAGTTACTTACCTCTGCCTTCTGTCTCATGTCCCACACCTTGTATTGATGCCTACTTAACTGTTTTGAGATTATTGTGGAAGTGAGCTTTAATTTATTCACATAAACCCTTTATGCATCCTGAGATGTTTGTAGAAAAAAAGGAATAGTATGCTGTCCACTACTTATTATTACTTCCTGATGCCCCGTAATATCCTTCAGTGGACCTGGAAACAACAATTAGCCTCTGGCTGGGAAAACCTCCTGATACTGAAGTCTTAAGTGCTGACCAGGAGGCAATTTTGCTTTTATAGGAGGATGATTCAATGCATGTTAGAAGGAAAAGATGCATGTTTTTGAGAACACTAGGAACAGGCTAGTCATTTCTAATGTACATCTCAAAAATAAAGCAAATCAATGAAAGGTCACAAGATGTACTTTTAAAAAAGAGCAAAATGCAAGGAGAAGAACGTAGTTTTAAATGGCATTATCAGATATTCCTTTAACCCTGTGATTAATAATCTTTGTGTTTCTACCACAAGGCAAGCTGCTGTAGTCTTACCCACTATATATTTTAATGAAAAATACCTTAACTTGCTTTAATTTTGGGCACCATTAATTCTTTGATGTCTTTGCCTCCTGTTTTGAAATGCTGAAATGCTAAATCTTTTGGACAATTTTAGTCCACTAGTAAGTTAAGAACTATGAGGTTTTGGTCCCATGTATAGAAAAAAAATTTTGCTATAAAATGACACTGTGTTAATGTACTATAAAGAGTAGCTTTAAAATGGCATTGTCTGAACAGTTTTGTGTGGAAATTCCAATAGCTAAGTAAGGTGAGGTGGAACAGAAAAAAAAGGTGGGGAAAAAAAAAGTTGGAA
The DNA here is from genome assembly GCF_015832195.1 of Motacilla alba alba. NCBI lineage: Eukaryota > Metazoa > Chordata > Aves > Passeriformes > Motacillidae > Motacilla > Motacilla alba. The sequence continues at coordinate 54,026,398 of NC_052046.1, forward strand.
AAAAAATTCCTCTTACAGGTAATAATATTGGATTTGAGGTGTTACATTAAGGGAACTCCAAGCAAACTCACAGTGTGCTGCTGAAGTCAAAACTGAGAATGTACCTGGTAACAGCAGGTTACAAAAATTCCCGTTCCAGGACACAAGCAGAGAGACATCTTGGGTTTACAACTGAATGCTGGTCGGGGCCCATAATTCCTTAAATCTGATAAAAGACCAAGTTCAAACTAGCATTTTGTTCACCTGCTACTCTAAGAAGCATCATTATGTACTTTCTCAAATCAAATTTAATTTTAAGTTACTTTGGTTTATTTTCTCATAAACCTTTTAGCCCAGATAATAGCTTAAGAGATCTAGCTTTTATGACTAGAATATGACTAAGCATCATCTGCAATGAGCAGTAGGTATAAGATGATTTCTAAATCGAAATTATTTCCAATTATTCTAGTAACATAGTTACAATACTGATTAATTCATACAAGTAATTTTAATTATCAATTAAATAGAAGGAATAAATAATAAAATTAATAATTATAAATAATAAATGGAAGATAGATGTAGAAAAAACTTCTAAATTTTAAATGTTTCTCTGCATAACTTCAAACATTGAAGGCTTCTTGCTTTTATGAATATGTAATACAATAGATCAGTTGGAAACAAATGATTCCGTCTGAGATAAACAGGTTCCTTCTATATAAGCCAGAAACAGAGAAGATAACATACTTCCATTTAGCACTTTGATGTAGAAATCCAGAAAACAGGGTTTCCTTCTTACTCTGTAAATAAATTTAATCTCTTTTTAAAATTCCCTTGAAGCCCTATATATTGGTTTCAGTTCAGGCATTGTCAGCAAATGTTGTCAGTGTCTCAGTGTTCTGTGGAATTTGATTAGTAAAATATAGAAGTCTAACCTTGCAAAAGTTCCTTAACAAGTGCGACCAATCCTGAAGACCTTAGTCCAGCATCACCATGGAGTGCTTAAAAATGATACTTCCACTTAAAAAGTAAGGAATAAAAGTCACCTTACTCCTTCTGTTTTGCAGTGAAGTATCAAATTTTTTATTGAATTTTCTCTATCTAAAAAAGCAACACATGCTATTATAAACTATCCTACTGTGTTTTCTTTGCCTTCCCATGAAATTATTTATAAAGATAGCTGATATACTGTACTACAATATCAGTAAAATCAGTAAGTAAGTAGTAAGGCTTAGGTATTTAATTGATTTACTTCAAGTAGGCTTGATTTCCCTTATACTTCCAACCGAAAAAGGACATGCTTGCAAATAGCAGTGAAAAACTTTAAAGTTTCTTCCATTGTGATGCTGTATATGTTAAGTCATCTGGTGGTAAATATAGGATTTAAATAAAGAAATATGTGTCCAGTCTATAGGATCTTAAATAAATATATGTCCTGCCTATAGGATTTCATTGATTATTTTTTCCTTATAGAATACTTCTGTATATTTAACTACAATGCAAAATTCTTCATAGAAGTTTTCACATGAAAATACAGCATTGCCTCCTGTTGTTAAAGGAAAGGCTCATAAATTTATAAAATTAAAGGAAAGGCTCATAAAATTTATACTTAAACGTCATTGCTACTGAAGATGTGGATTGATAAAGGCCTCAGTAAAATAAAATAATGGAATAACTGTAGTAATGAGCAAGCCCAGTATATTCAGAGCCTGGTTAGTGTAGCTATGATTTGAGTCAGAAGAATTGCATAGATTATACTATTACATTTAAAATTACTTATGGTGTGGTTTATTTCCAAATGCCAATTTTATTATAGGATTTTGAAGTCTTAAAATAATATTGAATTATGTATTTCAAAGATGGTGTAGATGCATAGGTAAGCAGATTAACAATAACTGGTCTATAAAATGCTTGTTTAGCAGCTGTCAAAACTTTCTGACTCTTCAGTACTCCTTTTCTTCTGTACTCTCTCCCATAATTTCAATTAAATTTTAATCATGGTGTAGTTATCTTCAGGGTGCTGTTGTGGAATAATAAAAAGTGCGGTGAAATTAAAGCAATTTCCAGGCAGAACATAAAAAAACAAGCTAGAAGTTGTGCAGTCACACTGCACAGCATGCCTCAAATTTTATATGTTACTCTTTTTATGGAAACTTCAGTTTCTCTGCCTCACCATTTCCTCTGAAGATACTGGTGGAAAAACTCAGTAGACTGAACTTGAATACTGGGAGTATGAGAAAGGAATTAAGGAAAGAAAGGAATAAAGGAATTAAGACCTCCTCACTTACCTCACCATCCTTTCTTTCCCCTGAGAGCATAATAATCCTTAAACTGTTATGTGCACATGGTAGAGCCGATCAAGCACTCCCCTCAAAACAGAACTGAAAGGGGCAAACCAACTTCTTTTATGCAGCACAGTTAACTGCTCCTTTTCTCTGTTGTTATCCATGTTTTCCCTGTATCCATCCATGCATGATCCCAAAAAGGAGAGGAAAAAACGAGGCCTATGTGTCCCATAAAACTGGAACCAGGTCGAAGGTGAAAAACAAACGAGCAGTCAAATGTGGTTTGGCAGAGGTGTTCTTGCAGAAGAAACATTACATAAGAAGGAACATTTTAGTCACCCTTGCATGAAAATCAGACACAGGAATTAGGTGCTTGATTAGATTAAAAAGGTACCAATTCACAAGCAGTATGTTGCCTGAGGAAGCCAAGTGCTAAGATGCCAGCACGTATTATGACATGTTCTCATGTGCTTAATAGCATCAGTGATTATGAACACCCTAACACTGGTGCACAATACAGTAGGAAGTTTAAAGTTTTCATAGAACAATATTGAAATATCGTTCCTCAAGGTTCATGGGTTATGCTAGAAATCGTAACAAAAATATTGATTTAAATCTACTGGTTACCTTTCTCTGAGACTAGCTTAAGAAATGTCTTCAGAAATTTTTTGTTCATAATCAAGATTAAACTGTTGTCAAACTATTTAAAGGTTAGTTAAGTGCTTTTATTAAAAAGCATAATGTAAAGGTGACCTTAAAAATCTGTTTAATAAATGGAACCTTACATCTTTGTAATGTTTCTTAATGAGGTTTTAGAGTAAAATCATTACAGATCCCTTTGATTTTGTGTCTTGCTTAATTTTGGCTATATCAGCTGAGATGCATCCAGTTTACTGAAATCTATTCTTCAGCTGTCACTTTATCCATAGTTTGAGTTGTCATAATGAAATGTTCAGTAAAGAAGAGTTTCTTTTCAGTTAATCTCTAACTTTGCAGGGATGCCAAGAACTGACTATTTCTATGACATGAGGGTAGTTTAGAAAACTCTAATCATTAAGATTATGAACTATTTTTTATTTAATTTTTTTTGGTGGAATCAATGATTGCCACATTGACTTGAACATTAATCATGCCTGAAAGTTTTTTGATAGGTATGATTTTCCATCTGGGGAAAGACCATCATGCAGAAGCTGAGAGCACTGATATTCATGACATATGAAGACTGCTACTTTTAAGTAGTAAACACCACAGTTCTGCAAGATAAAAATAAGCTGTTGTGAATTGCTGAGTGATCTCAGATTGTTCTGTCTTCTCTGATATCCAGAGTGTTCAGCATTTTGCAGCACCAAGTAGTTCTAGTTCACTAATACAAGTGTACTGCAACACCTGCAAAACCCATGGGAGTTAGCTGTTGTACAAGAAAAGAGACCCAGTGCTTTTGATCAGGGCTCAAGGTCATAAGAGAATCAGTGCCATTTTATACTGCAGCCTGTTTAGGAAAAGAAAGATGTTACTTGTGTATAATTCTGTAAGAAAACAAGTAAACACAACTCTTAACTTGTCATTTCTGTATTTCCAGTAACGAAGCATATATGAAGAGTAAAACTAAGGGAAGTGACCATGGTTAATGAAGAGCACTTTCTGCACTCCTTGTTTAAGAAGGAGGAATTTGCTGAGCCTAATAGACAAAGAGTAATAATCAACAGCACTAATTCTAAGAAGTGCCAGGATCTTTGAACCATAGAAAGAATTGATGGATTTGACAAAAGTGACATGAAACATTCCACACTCTGCTGTCATCTGTCGTTGCTTGCTCAACTGTGAAGAACTGTGCGTTCAGGCTGCTTTCTACAATATTGCCAATCACCTTTTTTGGAGTCTGAAGTGATATTTTCTTATCAGCTCTCTAGTGGTTTCATTTGCATGCATTCTGTAACTATGCATAAGCAAAATCTATTTCCTACTTTACCTATTTAAAAATAAACACAGTGGTGAATAAAATAAATTTCATTTTTCTGACCCACTCCATTCTAATTGCTTAGGTCCACATCAGTGGAAACTGGAACTGATGTTGTATGATGATTAGGGCAAATCTCGGCACATACCATACGAAAATGAGCCTCTAAAGATACTTTCACTGTTGGTAAAAAGGAGATAAAAATGTTATTTATAACAAGACCTTCTGTTGTATATATATATTGTCCTTGAAATATTTTGATTTTACTTTATTTCTTGTAAAAGAGAAATTCTATAATTTATTTAGAAAATACTACTGTAAACTATAGTTTTATTGATGAATAAAAGATGTTATTCTCAAGACTATCTCTGCTGTCATCCTGCTATTGATCTATACTGGACATAATTGTTCTTGCATTTCTCTGCCTTCATGGGACAGTCTTAAGAGGCCTCTTGAGATACTACAAACATGGCATCTCTCTTTACCAGCTCTATAATAAAAAGGGTAATCTTGAAATTAGTGCAGGAAAGCCTAAGGAACATACTCAACAGGCACTGCTTTATAAAACCACTTCAGGTTTTTCAGTATGGGTGATTATTTTAGGGTAACTACAGAAACTGCTTTGGTTCCCTAATTTTCCAAGTAACGTGAAGATAATCCCAAATACCAGTGATTATCAGCCCAATATTTCACGCTTCAATGCAGTGGTGTATTTAAAAATTTGCACAGATGTCACTTAGAAAGCTACTAAAGTTATTGGTAATAACATGTATTCCGGGAGTAAGCGTAGTAAACCTGCTGAACTGACAAAACCTGAACTTGGCATTTCAAGTCCTAGAATTATTCTTTGTACCTGTATAGAATTTTTCTTTTAAGGATTTGGTGTGGTGGATTTTTTTGTTTTGGCTTGGTGGGGGATGGTGATGGTGGGTTTTTTTAACTTTACTTTGAAGTAATCCTATAATCCTGATAAGTAAGAGGAGTAATTCCTTAATTATGCATAGTATAGAGAAATTTAAAGGGGTTTGGGGTTTTTTGCTTTCTAAGTATGCAGAGTCTAAGGCTTCCTTTGCTTGGAGCCTGTATCTTATGATTACCACTTTTCTAGGCTTTAAAATTAGACTTCTTAATCTCAGCAAGATAATTATTCTGCAGCTCTGAGAAAAGCAAAACCAATCTGCATGTCCTATGAGTAAAACATTTTGTACATCTTGTCAGGTGTCTGTCTGCTCCTTTATGCACAGTGTACAGGATATTTAGAATGTGTCTCTGTGCAAAGCAATACTTGTCATTAGTCTCATTTGGGGAAAAACATGTAAGCACCCAATTAACTTTCGTAAAGAACACACATGACAATTTTTCCCCAATTACCTACTAACTATAGCATCCGAATCATTTGTTCTTAGGAAGAAGCCAAAGGATTCACAAATTAACTGCAACGATTCTGCCCAAAACCAGAATGTCTATACCAAACAATTCAGAGACTGAGACATCTTTTGTATGCAATCCCTTGTCATGGGAAATTTAGTTTCATACAACTCAATGGTATTTTCCCAAACCCTTCCACTAGACCGTGATACAAGAGCAATCAAGTAGCACACTACCCCTGTTCTTTATAGAAGCCGTTTGCCAATGGCTTCATAGAAGCCATTTGCTTTAAGCAAAAAAATCTATCAGCTTTTTCCAGACTGAATGTGTGGGACATGACCCTGCAGTGCTTCTGCATCTGGAGCTCCTTCACAGGTATTTTATGCCAGCATATAAAGGTTCTGATACCAGGATTGTGATATGAACAACATAAATTGTTGTTCCTGTTGTTCCTAAGGGACAGGAATCAAGATGAAAAACATTAAGAAACCATTGTTAAAATCCCTAATTTGAGCCCTTTAGAAGTTGCGTGGCTGATCCTTGCTTGGTAGTAGCATCTTGTAAAAGTCACTAACTTGAACTTTTCATTTTAATTAACTGTTGTTAAATTTATAAAATATTTGGTATGTGAAATTGCTAGTACTAGAGAAAATATTTAATCCACACAAATTCATTGATTTGTCATTAACTTAGAAACACAAGATGAACATTTCCTGTTGAGAGTTGTGTATTACTTGGATGACTAGAGCAAAATCACTGTGAAACTGGTTGGATAATATAAAAAAACACATGAGGTTCTTTTCATAGGAGAGGCAAGCTATATAAATAAGCCCTATCTTTAAATAGATTAAATACTACATAAAAGAACAGGGATTCTTCCTTTCTTCTAGCTGTTTTCCCTCTTCATTACCAAGGTATGAAAAATCAGTCGTTTGCTTTACCAGTGATTTCTGTGGTCTGATGCAAGCAATTTGTTCCTCCAAACCTTATCTCAGTCTGTAAACCATTACTCCTGTAGAAACATAAGTAGCTTCTCCCAGCAGGGCTAAGAATGGGTTGTTCTTCAAGGAACTAAAGACTATCTCAAATCTGCTTGATGTATTAAAACCTCCCCCACAAAATACAGCACCACCACAAACTGAGAAGAGCACTGGTAACAAAGAATAACACACAGGAGTCTGTTGAAAACAGACAAGAAGCTGACTGAGTTATATAACAGTTTGATACAAACAGCTTTTAGGGTAAAAGAGATTTCATCATTTCAGTTGAAATTTGCACAAGTGGCTTGCTTGAGCTTTTTCCCCTTGTGTAGAGTAAATAATTTTGACTTATAAAAATATTATAAAATTACAGATCTTGGTAAGAAACTTGATAATTTATTCCCTAATGCAGTGGAAGATCACAGAATCAATAGAACAGTTTGGATTGGAAGGGACCTTTCAAGGTCACCTAGTCTAACCCCTCTGCCATGAGCAGGGACATCTTCAAGCAGATCAGGTGGCTCAGAGCAACCAAGTGCTTACTTTATTTAGGAGTTTTTGAAATATAAAAATGCATCACACAGTAACCAGCGGTAAGCTTCTGAAGCTTTTGGTCCTGTCCTGTGGAAGGCACAGAGGTGAAAGTTGTCTGTGTTCCCACAGAAACTGTGTGGGTTTTATAAGAAACCTTTTTATAGAAATTATTTCTTACCTTTCATCTACTGGGCAAACCTAGTTTATTTCTTTCCGTTTAAGTAACAACACGACATGTCTGGCTGAGATTCTACACTTTCACATACTGCTATAGTATGGCATCACCAGCATTTGTGTCACTTAGTGGAAAATGTCAGGCGTGATAAATTATGTGCTTTATTTTCCCTTTACTGGCTCAGCGAAACATTTTACCTGCAGGACGCGGATCAGAATACTTCCTGTCACAGAAAACAGACCTCGAACGGGTCCCCGAGTGAATGCTTCGTGTCTAGTGTGACTTCGAATTGCTATTTTTTTCTCAGGCGCCAGCTCCTTGTAAATCACCTCAGCGAGACGGCTCTGCCCGAGCAGATGCCTGCAGACATGGGCCCAGAGCGGCGCGGGCAGCCGCCTTCAACGGCCGCAGCTCCGTGTCTCTGTGACACGTCGGGGTCCAGATCTCGCCGAGGGGAGCCTGAGCAGCACACCAGGCCCAGCACCCGTTTCCTAGGGACAGCCGTGCCGGGCTGGCTACAGACGGGAAAGGACCCCGGGATAAGGCTGGCGGGGAAACCGCCGCCGCCTCGAAAGCCTCGCCGGGCGAACAGACCGTGCTCGGCTCCGATACACCTGGGCTTTCTCGGTAGTAAAGCACTTGGATTTGATTTATCCTGGCGCTGCTGGGGCTGGAGCCACCAGCGTCTGGGAGGAAGAGAAAGCCCGCACATTCTGCCTCCGCTCGGCTCCGCGCGATCCCTCCCGGCCCGGCCCCGCCGCTCTTCGCGCGCCGCCGCGGGGGGGCGGTGGCGCGCGCCGGCCCGGCCCGGCCCCGCCCCGCCGCTTCCGCTGCGGCCCAGGCGCTATGTGGCGGGCGGGGGCGGCGGGTGCCGTGCGCGCCGCGGGACGGGCGGCGGCGGCCGGGGTGCGGCAGCGCGGCGGCACCGGGGGCGCCCCGAGGGCGGGCACAGCCGCCACTGGCAGCGGCCGCACGGTGAGCGAGGGGCGGGCGGACGGCGGGGGCGAGGCGCGGCCTGCGCGGCGGCGGGCGGAGCGGCCGTGGCCGAGCCCCGGCTGGGGCGGGCGGGCAGGGAGGGAAGGGCGACAGGCGGGGATTCGCGAGGCGGCCGCCGGCTCTGAGCAAGTCTGTGTCAGCCCGCGGCAGCTAGGGCAGCCAGCGCCGCCGCCAGCCCTCCTCGCAGGCCGGCCGGCAGCGGGGCGCGTCCTCTCCTGCCCGCTCTCCCGCCTGCCTTCTGCTTTCTCCTTCTCTCCGTGCCTTGGGAGCTGGCGCGCACCGGAGCTGGTGCGCTCGTCTGCTGCTCCTCTCCAGGCGCGGAAGGCGGTGCTGGCCGCCCTCAGCCGGGTGCGGTACGCGGAGGCAGGTGCCGGCTGTGTGCTGGCATCGCTGTTGGCAGCCTCCCGTCACAAACCGAATATGGGTACACTCTGATGGGATTACAGCCCCTCAGCCTTGGCCGAGCTTGAACGTGCTCGTGGTCTTGTAGCTTTTGATTCTCAGCGTGTATAAAATGCTGTAGGGTAAGGGGTGCAGTCAAACATATAAGCAGCGTGGTGTATTTTGTCAGCTTGTATTGTTGTGTCACCCTTCTGTCCTTTCTGCCTGTGTCGTGGTTTTGGACTAACAGGCAGCTCATTGGTAATAGCTGCGGATAGGTGGTACTCCACACGGAGAGAGGTCGGCCTGTGTTTTGCTCTTCCGTGCCTGAAGAGAGGCTGACATAGCTCCTTTGCAAATGCCACTTGCTTTTCAACTCCTTCTGAAGTTTTCAGACCCTTGCCTTGCATGAGTACAAGAAAGTAATCATGAGTGCTGTTCTACCATTAAACCAAATGGTCAGTGCCAGTTAGGAAGAAAATGAAAATTATGCCATCTTCCTTTCCTGCTGGATAGCATAAGTACTTCTGCTACTGTGTCTGGCCTGAGGATACAGCTTTTCCATAATTTGGAAATCTGGAATCTGAAGTGGTTTTGGCTCTTTGTGCACAAGGAGGATTCAGGGTTTAAGTTTGTTCAGCTTAATACATTCCTGACTTCCAGCAGAGGGACGCATGTTGGTGGTGCAGCATTTGAGTAGTGGATACCTAGGAAAATCTGAACCTAAGCCATTTAATAGACCAAAGTTGCTCAGTAATTCTGTGATAGAACAATAGAAAAGTTAGAATAGTTCTCTTTTCCTAGTTCATTATTCTATGAATGAGAGGGTGTGGGGCTTTATTCCATTAGCTCACATAATGAAGATATGAATAATTCTAGATTGCTTCAATTATCCAAAGACTAAAGTTGCATAATTCCTTCCATATTAGCCCTGCAATATAGAATATGAACATTTTACTTGGGGATGGAAAGGACATTAAGGAGCTGTTTAATTTATATGATAAAAATGTAGTTTGTAATTCATTGCATTTTAACTTTAATTCCATTTTATTTCTGCTTACTTTAAACAGCAATTACAATATTCTTCAGATGTGAAGAGCAGGACTGCTTGGTTCATGAATTTGAGAAATGCAGGAACTGTGACTGACACAAGGTAAAAATGCTTTTTGAGATATTCATATGAAAATATTATTTATGTATTTTAGAATAACTTATATACATACTAATACTACCAAACTAATGTAATGTTGATGTGATGTAAAGGACAACTACAGTTTCAGCTAAAGGCATTTTGTGTGCATTTGCAAAGTTGCTTAGCAAATAACTTGTGTACCTAAACGCAGGTGTCTAGCACCATTTCACGTGTACCAGAGGATGTGAAATTTCTGCCTGTTCTGAGAGAACGTGACGCAGCATCTGTTGGAGACGTCTCCCCTTCTGATGCAGCAGTTGGAGACACAGTAAAGGATTATGCAAATGTCTGAAATGGCTCTTGCCTTTAAGTGTCTAAAGTGAACCCTGAACCTGTACATGAATCCTGCCCGATCCAAAGGCTTTCTGTTCTCCATGCCCCAAGGCATTTTGTGGTGTCCCTCACATAATTGACTTAGAGCATATTTCAGTAACTGGATAAGAAACTTTTAAAAAAGTTTCTATTACCAATTGATATATATTATATAATCAGCCTGTAGTAACTGTTTCATTGCCATAAGCATTGGCAAAAACTGAGATTATTTTCTTGAAGTGTTTGTTGGTCGGGAGACCCCTTTACACACTCAACTGAAAGCTGACACTGATAGAGATGGAACAGCTTATGTGATTTAATTACATTTGGTTAGCTAAACTGTTCTGCACTTGGTTTCACTAAAGAGTAAAAGAGAATTGGTCTCACAGGTGCTTTAAGCCTTACGTAATGGCCACAAGGGTGCTTTGAGACTCTCTGGAGTAGTCTGTAAAACATAAGTGTTAGTTCATAAGCACAGTTTAAATAACATCTAATTACCAGGTTGCATGGATAATTCCAGTTGAGGAGGCAAATGCTGTGTATAAACATGACATGTGATATTGACATTTCCAAACTGTGTATAGCTGCAGCAAGTTTTGTAGAGTCAAATGACATATATTTCTAAATGGGATCTACTTTTGTCTCTATTTGTACAGTTCAAAACTAAGCAAAACTTACACAAAGTTCTATTATGAAAATGCCTTACTTTGAAATCTGATGCTATGTACTAAATGGGGTTAGTATATCTAAGGAAGTACCTTTTCCTCAGTTAAGAGATCTCTAATACCAACTAGTTTCAAAATTTCACCTCTGTTTATAAGGTGGATTGTCAGTTACATCACTTTAAGAAAAATGATTACTTGTTTTATAAGATCATTTCATGGTTACAGTTTCATCCAAAGTCGTGGTCTTGGTATGCTTTTATTATAGGGAAAATGCTGTCTTCTATGCTTTTCCTCCTAATTATGGACTTCTATATCATTTGTAGCTCTTTAGATGAGACAACCTATGAGAAACTGGCTGAAGAAACACTGGACTCCTTAGCAGATTTCTTTGAGGACCTGACAGATAAACCTTTTACCCCAGAAGATTATGATGTCTCTCTAGGGGTATGTTTTAAACATTATATTACCACTGTAATTTTTGTAGGGTTTTTTTCCTATTATTTGAAGGAGAATTTTAAATTGTCACCTTAGTGCTGACACTGAAAATGCGATGAATTTTTACACTTTTATTGTATACTGACTGGGGCCACAATTCTGGTGAAAAGTGACACATACCATTGAGTGATTTAGGGATTCAAAATTTTTCGTATTTAGAGAAAGACATAATATAGAGTAATTAATGAGCACAAGAGGAGATGGAAACTGTTTTCTAATTTCATACTGGTCCATAAATTTTCCTAAACAGGCACAGACATCTGGCATTGTAATCAGTTCCCTTCTGGTGTACTACATGGCATAGTACATCACATGTAACTGTTAGAGCAGTTTATTTGGTTGCCCTGAATACAGACAAGCAGCATTTGTATTAATCAGGTAGTGTATGTTTGTCCTGGCTTTAATGATGACAGACTGTGGTGGAGAGAAGCAACAGGAGGGTGCAGTGTTTGGATAGGTTGTTGCAGAAGTGAGACCAGAGCGTAGATGGAGAGGAGCCTGCTGTCACAGGAGACATTGCATGACAGCCTTCAGCAGTCAGTCACTCAAATACAGGAGTGACAGACTCAAAACAAAAATGTCTGTGTTATTTGTATAGGGAATTTATTAGTTTTTATATAAATTCAGTTCCTGAAGTGATCTATGTGTTACAGCCCTCAACATGACTTGGAGAAGAGTGCTGTTTCTCCCTACGCTGTCTGCTGCATAGGTTTTTCAATACTGCAGTTTTTTGATGTCACATAACTATTGCTCCCTCTTCGTGTCTTACCACAATGAAATGGCTTTCTGCTGGCACTGTCAGTTAAGGTTGTGTGCTCCAGGATGTTGAATCAGGTGATTTGGGTTTCACTGTGCAAAATACAAAACCAAAACAAAAGTCTGTAGTTTTTTGACTTCTCATGTGTAGCTTTGTCATCATAATTTTCATTCTGTATTTCTGATAGCTAGGAGATAACATATTGCCAGTAGCTTTCTGTTTAGCAAATACTACTTGTTGCTTTAATTAAGTATATAGATAATGTTACAGCTAATTGCTTTTCTGGTAAAAAGGATTGTTTAAACGTTACTCTTCAGTATGTTTTACCATATCAGGACCTGTTAGCCTGATGTAACTATCCTAGGACAAAAATTAGTAATAGTTGAAATTGACCTATTTAGTATTCCTAACCACTTCATTATGTTAAGCTGATGAGTCATGTCATAATTTTTTTTTCTCCATCTACTGTATGGTCGATTCTGTTTGACATTGACTTGTGAAGCTAAAGAGGTAATATTTTACATCTTAATTTTTACCAGTGGTCCTTTACTATATAGACAGGATGATGACAATTAATAATATGCTGTGATTTCTGTTGAAAGCAGAAGGTTAAATAGCCCAGGTTTTAATTCTAAACAAACACGGTCAGTGCTGCAGGAAACCGCAAGGTGGCGAATGTGATAAAGGTCTGCTGTGCCTGTTGTAAATGTGAGTGCATTGAGCAATTTATTTATTTCTTCGTGTTCAGAAAAAAAAGAATCTCTTTAGAAGAATATTTTTGTTACCAGGAAGTAGCAAACATTCATCCAGTAGTACAAAAAACATACAGCAGTATTTCTTAAAATATGGTAAAATTATCTTGCAATTTGAACTCTTAAAAAAATTCAAGTCGTAGTTTCTAGTATTTCAGAAGTGCTGTAAAATGTATGAGAAAGTGTTTTCAAAACAGCAGCAGAGGTTAACCTCTATTTACGTTGCAAGGCTAGAGTAATGATAACTTTCTAACAGCTGACACGTGATATAAATAATAGTATAATTTTTTCTTAACTCTTTGAAAACCTATTGACTTACAGTGTGGCTGTAGAAACATAGAGCATAACATCATGCTGAATGCTTAGTATGGCATTACAAACCACATAGAAGAATGCTATATACAGAACCTATATATCATTATGCAGGCGTAATCCTCCATCCTGTTCTTATTCTGCTGTATCTCTACAATTCCAAGACCATGAGGTATGGAAAACTTGAAACTCTGACAACCAGAAAAGTAGCTTGTTCTTGCCCTTCTGTGCACTGTACTAATATCCAATAGAAATAACTGGCAGGACAAACCTGATGGGACTTTTAACCAGAAGACCCTTTTATTTTTATTGTTTTGATCACAAATATAAATGCCTTAAGCACAGAAACAGTATGGAAACTAAGGTAAATATCAGATCCTGAGAGTATTATTTTATGCCTAGTGATACTTGAGATATGTTCCCCTGAGTTACTTTGTAAGGGAAGGAAGCTTTGAGTTGCTGCTTGTGCTACAGAGTATATTGGCAGGCAGTAGATACTCATGCCTGAAAGTATTTTTCCCCATAGTGAGTGTTTATACATAGCAAATAGCCTGGACAATGATAGGTAGCTCTAATAGTATCTCCTGACTAAAGCATGAAAGGTATGATACCCTTAAAGAAGCTTTGTTGTGCTATAGGGCTTGAAGTATTTGAGATACTGCAAACTAAATAAATTATCTGAATTATCACATTGCATTCTGTAGAAATATTTCCCTTTTTAATTAGTATCATTCAGATCACCTTTAGATCAACTCCAGTCCAAATGTTATTTTTTCATTCTTAAAGTCAGAACAGAAAATATTTTTGTCAGTTACAAGAAACATGAATCATGTTGTCAGTAAGAAATGTAAGCAAGAAAGAAAAAATAAATGATCACCAGGAAATGGTCTAAAGGTGGCATAACCAAAGCAAAACCAGAATCATGGAAAACCAGAATCATGGGATTTAGAACTGGAACATTTTTTCAGGTGTCAATCAGAATTATCAAGAAAAAACTGTGTTTGTTCCCTGTTAAACTGTTGCCATTACTGAAGAAAAGTAAGGTAAAATTGCAAGGCTCAGAAATCTGGCAATGACTCATAAAGCTTCTTGACTTTGAACGAGACCAGTTCTGCATTGTTCATTAATAAAAAAAAAGTTGTTATTGAATGATGTTTTAATCATTGGAAAACGAATTGCAGTGGTCTGGTCTTTTCAGGATGCCAGGTCCAAGCTCAAGTGTATTATTTAAGTAGTAACATTGATTTTAGTGTGTTTGTACCATTCACAGTCTCTGACCAGAAATTTTAAAGTCTAGATCAGACTCAAAGATATGCTAGGTGTAATGATCATTGTCCTTAGCTATTATTGTTTGGGAGATGGCTGACAATCTGATACAGGTATGTAAGTTTCTGCCAGTGCGGATGAAGTAATTGTTGTCGAAGTAACAGGATACAAATTTTTTATTTCTCACTTTCTTTGTCTTTTAAGAGTGGAGTACTAACAGTTAAATTGGGTGGAGACATGGGAACATACGTAATCAATAAGCAAACACCAAACCGGCAGATTTGGCTGTCCTCACCCACTAGGTAAGTTAGTTACATAACATCTGCAGACTGGGTGGAAATGTACTTCCTCTTATTTATAGCATGGCACGATCATGTAATATCCTTTTCATAAGTAACCCTTCTAAGCTGCATAGTCTCAAAACGTGATATAATCTAAATGTTCAATAATGGTTTGGTGTACGGTTTTGGACACACTGCAGTGTTGCTGGCATACCTAAGTTAATACAGGAAATGTGTAACAAAGAATTTTCATACACTGTTTCAGCCCAAAACCACTGCCTAAAGGAATATAGCTTACTCATAGGAAATATAACCAGCAATGATTAAAAAGAAACAAACAAAGCTTCTGTTGGAAAAAGAGCAATGATGATGTCATCATCTAAACCTCTCTTTGTGTTTTAAACAGGGTGGCTCCTTCCCTTTTAAGCTTCTGGGATTTCCTGCTTTATATGTTTATGTATGCCCACACTGGTTGTTTTTGTCAAGCCTCTGCACTTCACAGGAGACTTAGCTGGCTGCTTCCTCTGCCTTTCCTAATGATGTGTTTTGATCCATTTCAGGTTTTATGGTTGGTTTCAGCAAGGAGGGCAGCCAGATAAGTGGGAAAATGCTGTAGCTGTCTCCCCTCAAAAATCTGTATTCTTTGCCACTATCCCTGGAAAAGAACCCAGGGAGCTGATAAGTGTTAATGGTGAAGGAATCAGCTTATAAGATTTTTGCATAACTGACACACAGGCTTCATCTCTTTATAAAAACCAAAATTCAGATAATTCCTGTCGGTTGGGCTCCAGACGAGCTAAGACATATGTGCTCCAGAATATGGAGTTTGAGGAAAAAAGTTAAATTTTTCCTTTTTATACTCCCTTAACTGGTATTAGATAAACAGTAGTATTTCCTGGAACATGATGCTATGTGTTCACTTATTTCCTAACTTCTGAAAGGCAACTCCAGTAAATACTGTATGATCTGAACTGTCATCTTCTTAACTGCAATATGCTGGGAATTGAAAGAAGGAAATGTTGCTGCCAGTAATTGCTTGCATTGAATGTTTTGGAGCCTTGGAGCCTAAATGTTGACCTTTAGTCTTATATCCCAGGGGAGACTAATTTGTCAAGATGTGAGACATTTTTCTTGGAATTTTTTTTGACCATCTGTTCGCTATTGAGTATCTGTACACCGGAATAAAAACTTTACTTAGTTGACAGTTACAAAAAAGGGGCATCTGTGCAACCTGCCAGCAGTGTGATTGCAGTAATTTAACGTAGCTTCTGACTGAAAAGACTTTTGTACCTTACAGAGTATTAGCAATGGCTTAATGTGATATTTTAATTCTTTTCTCTTATGATTGAAACATATATGCAGACTTTTCAGGAGAAATACATTTACTCTATAATTAACTTGGTGGGCATTTTATAGAACTCACTGGATCTTTGCTTAAACCATTAATTTGAAAGTCACATTTGTACAGTCTCTTGGAGATTCGGAGATTCATAGGACTATGAAGGTATTTCATGTACTAACCTTATCACTGATATTTACTGCATAACATTTAAAACCAGTTCAGATAATATATATATTTATTTGTCATTGATTAAATGGTCTGTCTTAACCTAATTTTCATGAATGACAGGATCCCATTCCATCGTTCTCTAGGTGCAGGAGAGTATAAATATAAGCTTATGCTCCAGAGGTGAAGTGAGAAATACTTGGTAAAATAACTGGAGCACATAACCCTGATTAAAACAGTTACTACTTCTGATGCAGACAGTGAGACTTCATTGAAAGTGACTTGGATTTATGCTTGCCTTTGTAACTTCTCATGCATTGAGCAGTGGTTGGAAAGTTCTTCATTTGACTATTGTGAGTAACTCAGGATAGTCAAGGTTCAGATCAGTGCTTATGCTTGTAGAGGGAGAACCTGCAGATTGTTCTTATGTATGTTCAGGATAGTCTGTTTTCTAGCAGACTTGGTGTGGTGACTGAATTCCAAGGTATATGTCCTACAAAATCAAGGGTTTCTCTGTTTATCCCAGATAATAATTTCATTCCTTTCTGTTTTCTTTGCTTATCTAATGTTAACAGCAGTGAGTACCTTGCAGTCATTCTCCCACTTGACATTTGGAAAACTGGGTGGATAGCAAGGTCTGGAGTAGAACCCAGGTGTTCAAGTTTCTTTCTTGGTACTTAATATAGGCCTGGAAAAACCAAGCCAGTTACAATATAATAGCACAGAGAAAAATAGCATTTTAGTTATAAATCTCCCACATGCCAATATATTTGCTTTCAGGGGCTAAATGATTTTGTTGCATCTAAAAGGAAATTACTTGTGCTTTGCTGTGCTTAGAATATTTGCAAGAATTAATCAGTGGTATTAATTCAGCATTATACAAATATCTCTTGTGATATTTGTATGCAAGAAAATTATATCTGTGGGGGAAAACTGGGATAAAGGAAGGAATTGTGGGGAAATAAGTGCCAAAAGCAGGAAGGGAAAGTGCTTGCCTCCCCTAGGAGTGACTGATGTATCTTGTCACCTTTCAGATATATCTGTTTGATGGCTCAGTAGTTCCTGACATATCAGGCCTTTTCTGCTCCACTTCCTCAGACTGCCCACCAGCCGTTCCCCATGCTGTCTGTTCCTTTTCCTGGGCACCCTGTGGTATACGTTATGCATACAGGCTTCCAGCAGGTCTCCTGAAGTAATGTGTACTTACACAGTGTGTGATGTTATGTTGTGTTTTTTTTCTAGTGGGCCCAAGCGCTATGACTGGACTGGACGGAATTGGGTGTATTCTCATGACAGAGAATCTCTTCATGAACTACTATCAAAAGAGTTTTCAACGGCTTTAAAAACTAAATTGGATTTGTCCTGCTTAATATATTCTGGGAAAGAAGATACTTGATTGTATTCTACCTCATGGAAGTTTAAAGACTTTAACCTCAAGCCAAGCTCTTTCTTAGGCTGAAGTACTCAAGCTTAATTCTGTTGTTTTTCTTGGCATCAATATATTGTGCAACAAAAATGAAAATAATATATTTTTTCTCTAGTGCTCAGTCTTTGGATTTCTGTGTGCTGTTTGAATTTGTGCAGTACACATGGTTGAGGTCGCCCATCCTGTCACTTCATTTCTTGCTTTCTTCCTGCAAAAATACGGCATTTTTAGTTTCTAAAGACTTGTTTGCATGTAAGGACTGACTGCCTGGTGACTTCTGACCAGCACACAAACACTGAACTTTTCTTGGTGAAACATTCACCCGAAACAAGAAATGCCTGACAATTACATTGACATAAATGTGGTACTGTGAATGTATTGCCTCAAAATTTGTGGCTATTGTAATACATCATAGGCACATGTAACATGTCATAGTGAGCATAATGACAGTTTTTTCCTAAGTATTGCAGAACTTGCTATTCTCCAAATTCTAAATTGTAGTGTCTTTCACCTCAGGATTTTTTTTTTTTGTGCTAAACTTTAAATTACTTAGACATTTTTGTGGCTCTGAGCATGATATGGAACTGGGAAAGCTAGTATGTGAAGTTTAAGCTGTACAGCAATATCTCTGCAAACGCTTAATTCTGTTACTGTGCATTTGTCTTTCTCTACCCTTTTATTCTTCAAAGAGTAAAAATACTTTTTTTTTAAGCAATTTTTTTTGGGCAAAATTAAGTTAATGAAAATTTGCACTGATTTTATTCTATTGCATTTCTTCAATGGTTTTAGATTATCTTCTTATCACCATGATATGGCAAGTCTCCCCCTGGTACCATGCTGATGGAGAAATTTCTTAGAATCAAGTATTGTTCTTAGGCTGATGAAGCTATCTTCATTAGGCTATTAAATTTGTGAAGGAAATAAACTATATACTCCAGATCTTACAACAAAAACATATAAAAGAAATCATGAGCGGCAATACTTCAGCTGTTGCACTGTTGTAATATTGCAGCTTGCAGGTTTTAACTGCCTGTAAAATGGAAGGACCAAATTGTTGACTAATGCGTGAGGGAAAAATTATACCATACTCGTGCAGATTGTATGAAATGATGTTCAGTGCACAATATTTTTCTTTTTGGCTTCTCTGATGCTGTGGTTAGTTTGGCATGATTCTCTAGCTAGCTTAACAGGTAAGGATTGATTTTGTCATTGAAAAACAGTAACTGTAAAGTGTTCTTGCCCAGTATTTGCATTTAGAGTATAAGCATTGTTATCTGCTGTTTCTCACTACTAAACAGAGAAATGTTTCAATGGAAGTAGCTCTTGGTTAATGGTTCATGCTGTGTGCATGTTTTACAATCAATATAAATTTCAGCTCTGCTGGATGAGGTAAATGCAATGACTCCCAGACCTCATTAATATAAGAGTAAAGCATGTTTTTTCAAAAAAGTACAAGGAGGTAAAAATAGAATATGTTTTTGCTGTTCTGAATTTAGAACACCGAAGATAATTTATAGCATATGGACATATGTATTTTTATGTAGTTACTTTTATAATCTTTAGCTCAATCTCCTACAATTTCAGATAGTCATTTAAACAAGTTTGTGTAGAAGTTAATGACTTGATAGTTGAATCAAGGATACCTGGTTATTCCTTTGCCTGACCACGAGAAATTATTTTTTCCAATTTACTTCTCCAGAAATTATTTTTTTAAGTATTTGCATGCAATATGATCACTAACATGCATCTGATTCATATTTGGAAGTTCATTTTCCACTCCCGTATGTCTGGTAGAAATGTTTATACTGAAATAAAATTGCATGTGAAATTTTTAATTCATTATGTAAAGGTGTGATTTGAGAGTTTGATGATAAGGGTGAAGGCCACAGACATGTGCTTACTTTTGAATTCTTTCTGTTTCTTAAAACACATCCTGGAAAGATTCTGTCCAAGTGTGGCCAGTTGACTTGAATTTTGTAAGAGCAGTTCAGCTTTCACAGTTTACATGCCTTGCCCTTCATCTGTAATGCTGCTGCTGTTTATGCAAACAATTTCCTGGGTTTAGGTATCTGAGTAACAAATGCATTTAATCTTAGCTGAAAATAAATAGCATCAGCAAGTTAGAATGAGTTTTATCTCCATGTACAAAATGAATCATAGGACGTGACTCATTTTTTGCTTTAATACTTGCATCAGATTCTAAGTAGGGGGCAAGGACTCCCATGAGCCGTCACACTTGTACAATGGAGGCACAGAATGAGCTCTAATCCTAGTGTCAGACTGCTTATTGCCCCAAGACAAGTAACACTTCTGTACTGTTTTTTACTTCCATAACTTACGGAATAAAAAAAATTGTTGTATAGTTCCCCACCTGACATCATGTCAATAGTTTCTTGCTTCACCTCTTCCAAAATAAATAGCTGGAGGGCAGTCATTAAATACAGACTATGCACAGACAGTATTAATAAGAACCACTGTGTTATGGGCATTACTTTTTCCCCCAATGCAGTTGCTCCATTGTCGGTGTAGGAGAATATGCATAATATTTTTGAAGGATGAGTTGCCATTTCATAGCTTTACTGGCTGCCCAAGCTCAGCGCATAAACTGGGGTGTATCGGGCTTTTTTTAGTTACACCAGAATTTTCACCAGCTGCTAATCTGACCCAGGTTCTTGTCTGGTGTTTGTTTGTTTGTTTTCTTTTCCACTTGTGGGTAATTTGTTAGAAAACTTTACCTCTTCTTTGTCGGATTATTCCATGTGATAAAATCATTACATCTTATTTCCTTAAAATTCCCAGTGTCTTTTGGCAACTTCAATAAATGGGATAAAGGCCTGTCCTGAAGAGGAGGTATTGGAATAAAAGGGGGTTTACAGGAAGGTTTGTGTTTGATTATTTTTAGCTTCTGGTGAGTGGTTGAACTGTGCGATTGTGCTAACCAGCTCTGTAATATGTGGAAGTGCTGGGAAGGAAGGCAGAGGCTTGCCAGAAAACCTGGAAGAACATTCAGAATAGTAAAGGAAGCCTGGGAGGGGTAGCAGCAAAGTCTGTCAGGAAGAAATTAGCTTTGCCAACAGCTGATGTCGTTGGCAGGGCAAGGAGAGATGTGGGGCAAGCTGCTTCATGTGGCCCTTTAGGAAATGGTGTTTTAAATTTATTTCACACCACTATTTATAATTGTAACCAATCAAACACGTTCCAGTCCATTTTGTTATTGAGATTTTTTTTTTTTTTTAAATTCCTGTATAAAGATAAGAAAAATTTGTGTGGAGTTACATCCATCTCTCTCCCAAATTGTCTTTTATGGAAATTGTACTGCTGGCAATTGTAGAACAAAGGCAGTATTCATGCCTTTTACCAAGGGAGGTGACCAGTGGAGATTGCTTTGCTGCTGATAGGATAAACAGAGCCATGAACAATTAAATTATTCTAAACAGTTCCTAACTGCAAACTTTTTTTTTTTTTTTTTTAATTCAGGTTAAGGAAAGACAGACAAGTTTAGATTAGAAAACAATAGATGTTTAAAATAAGGCATATGATGTTGCTGCCCTCTCCAGTTTGCTGAATTGATTTTAAAATTGTTTGTGTCATGGTAATTATGCAAACTGATTGGTAACACAGTGAATAAGTTTGCAAGCATTGATACTTTACAGATGTAGGCTCTTCTGCTAGCCATCAATGTTCTCTACTGTTGTACTAAAAGAAATCAGTTATATATTCAATGTGTCCATAGTCTTACTCCTCTTAGCAGCATTTTAGGAGCATTAACCAGATATCTTAAGGCTTCTGTTACAAAAGATTTTGAGAACTAACAGATGAAGTTTTAAAACATACATTAAGGAAAAAGGCACCCCCCATAGTGTAAACTAAGTAATCTGACATATACCTGGAAGTAAAACTAAATTTCTATGTCTTGCGCCTTGATTCTACCTGAAAGCAATATTGCATTATGTGCTGATCATAGAATTAGTCTGTAGGTGACTGAAAACACCAAGTTTATAAATTAGCCCTGAATTAGTCCTTTTTTCTTTTTTTTTGCCCTCTGACTTTTGCTGTTGGGGCTTTTAGACTGAAATAGTTACTTTAAGGCTAGTGTATGCAATGCATGTTAATTATTAACAATAGCTAGAAGTAGGCCTTTCCATACAATATCTGAATGCAGTTTCATATTTGCTCTAATAAAATAGGTTCTTTCAGGGCCTCCTTCCAAAGTCCAGCCCCTTCATGAAGAATACTGTTTGCCTTCCTTATCTTACTTTCTGTATGAGATACAGTGAACTGTATACTGCATGAACTGTACCTATTGAGGAAAAAATTTATCTGAATTACAAATGCAGTGGGAATCTAGTGTATTTCTCACCTGCAAATAGCAACAAACCATAAAACTTTAAGTAGACTTTGTTCCACAGGCCTGATACTGGTGGGAGTGTGCTGTTTCATTTTAGAGGGGCTTGCAAGGGGTTTAACAGTCCACCAGATAAGACAGCAGATAAGGAATTCCTGGTGACACTTAGTGCTTTACAATGCAAAAGAAATATGACTCCAAAGAATCCTGCCAGGGCTGTTTGGCCTTGCCTTTCTCATCTCAGCTGCAGGACAGCAGTGATGCCGAAAGCTGATACCTGTGGAATGCCAGCCTGGAGTGTATATCTCTGATGGTATGTTGCAGTTTTGGGAACGGTATTGGTGGACTTGCAGGGAGACACGGGGTGTTCCGGCCTGGAACTGGAGCTACTCTGCCTTCTGCTAATCCTGGGTATTTCAGCTGAGACTGATGTGAACATCATCTCCCGAGCTGCCAATAAAGTGGCTATTCTGTGACAAAGGGCAGGGAAAACAGATTGAGAGGTGTACGTGGAACACTGTACTGTGGCGTAAAAGGCTGTCTCAGCGGTCTTCCCGTTAGAAAGGTTTAGATGGGCAATGATCCCAAAGTTCCAAACAACACACTGATGTAAACGGAAAGCACACCCAAGCGCTGGGCTGGGTGACGGTGCGTTTTGCCAGCGGCGACAGGGCTCCGCCGTGCCGCCCGGCGGTCCGCTCTGCTGCCTGGGCCTGGCGCGGGGTGCCTCGGGCAGAGCCGGGGACCAGACCCGGGGGCAGAGCCGGGGTCCCCTGCCGGGAGACGGGACGGGTAGAGAAAAGCCGGGGGGCGGGGCGGCCTCGCCGCGGTGACTCAGCGGCGCGGAGCACCGGGCTGCGACCGGTATTTCCTGTTCGCCTGCCGCCGCCGCGGGTGTTGGTCTGTGCGGGCGTGGGCCGGGGCAGCTGGGCGAAGGCGCCCCTGGACTGGAGGGGCGGCAGCCGCAGGTGGGGCACGCCTAAAGAGGGGGCGCGCCACCCGCCCCGTCCGGCCGCCACCGCCCCTCCCCTGCCGTCCCCTGCCCTCCCCATCCTTCCCCTCTCCTCCCCACCTGGGGGCGAGGCCGGCACCTGCGGCGGGAGCCCGCCCCGGCGTGGCCGCGCCGCCCCCGCCCGCGCCCCGCAGGAAATCGCCCGACTCGGCGTGAGCGGCCACAGCGGACCGGGACCCAGCTTCAGCCTGGTCCCCAGTCCCAGCCTCGGTCCCGCACTCGCATTCGACGCCCCAGTCGCTGCCCGCTCCGGGGCGGCGGGGCAGGGCAAGGCGCAGTCCCAGCACCGGAGCGCCTCTGCGATCTCTGCTCCCGCTGCCGGACGCCCTCCGCGAGCAGGCGAGTATCCCCGCGGGATATCCCCGCTCCGAACCCGCGCTCACCGCCGCTTCCCTCCCCCGGGCAGGTGCGGTGCTCCCCGGCAACCCCTGTCCCCCGCGGCCGCCGCCTCTGCTCCCCGCCCCGGGGGCCGCGCTGCGGCCAAGAGCTGCCCGGCTTCTCCTTCTCGTTCTTTGTGTGCTTTGCGTTTTATCTCCCTCTCGCCTGCGCTCCTCAGGCGCGCATTGCCGCCTTTGTCCGCGGGAGTCAGACCCGCCGCGCCCCCGTGGGGCCCCCCCAGGCCGGTCCGGCGCCCGCCGCGCACCTGGGCGGCGCGAACAGCCGGGCTCGGCTGGGGATCGGCTTTTCTCTAACGGGATTAAGCGGCTCTCGGTGACTTTTTCCGTGATAAGTACTTTCCGGGAGAGCGCGATACGACGTGGAAAGTGGGAGAGATATCACCGGCGAGTCGGGGTGTTTGTTTACCCGGGTTATTGCCGGGGGGGCGCTGGGGGGCGGGTCCCCCGGCCAGCCCACGCCCCCGCTGTCGGGGGCTTGGGCTGCCTTTGTTGCACAGAGAATTCCTGAAATCTTTATGTTGGCACATCCCGAGTGGATTCCAGCCGTGCTTTGGGCTTTGGCTAACTGGGTCAGGGGAAGTTTCAAGTTAACAGGGAACCGTGAAACAAAGGACAGGCAGTTCCAGAAGACAAATGTTAAAGTGCCTTGGCATCGGCCGTGTTCGCCGTGCTGGAGCCCAGGTACATTAGATTTTCACCCTGGAGTGCCAAGGTTGATCTACCAGTGGCATGCAGTTGCTTTAGTTGACAACTCTGCCCTTACTTACCCCGTACTTGAAACCTGATTGTATTTTTTTTCCAGCATGAGAAAGTACATGCTGTTTGAACATACTTGTGTAAGACTCGTACAACAATTCAGAAAACTTTCATGCTTCAGTGTTGCTTTCTAGTAGTTACTCACTTGAAACAGAGAGAATGTCTGAATTATCTGCTTCCTAGCTTCAGTTCGTAAAATTGCGTCGGTTTCCACGGCTAAGAGGGCTCTTGGCCCCGCAGCTATGCTCCAACAGAGGCTGCAAATGTCTGCTTTGTTTTAACCTTCGGAGGTAATTATCAAGGTCGTATCATTTGCAACACAATAGATTACCTTTTCTTCTGTTCGGCAAAATTTTAAAGGTTGAGAACTGTGATTCACCTGTAGTTCGGAAAATAAAAGAGAAACTAGTATGTGCAAAACTGCGTCTTTCATTTGTGAAGCATTTGTCCTCTAAGGCCTTAACTATCAGCTCTTTCAAACAGTGATACTTGTCAGGATACAAGAAGTCCTTACATGGCAAGAATCAGGTACTGAAAGGCAAATGAGGTTTGCTTGCGTGAATTAATACTAATTGAGAGATCATCAGGCTGCTTTAAGAGACTTTGAAATGTTTTTTCATTTAGTAAGCATGTGTGTGCCAGTTAGACGTGGTCAGTAGGATTTATACTTAGTATAACATTATTATGAGGGCTGTCTTCAGCGTTCCTACGAAGTTTTCTGCATATATTTAATTTTTAGGTGAGTTTACTGTTACAATTGCTTCTGGACTGTTACATGCAAACATCTTAGGGCCTAAACATTGGTTTTAAGTAGCGGCAGTGACTTCTCTGCCCTTTTTAAAAGATGACACTGTGGACTGGAGAACCTGTATCTAATTGTGTTTTGCTATTGCCCTGTATCACTGGCAGTAACTGCTGAGGTGCTTAGTGCCACTGCTCTGGGTATTTGTGAAACTAAAGGCAAGTGCTGGGAATTATGCAGCAGAATTGGGGTGATCCCAACACTTTGCATGAACTATAATCTAACTAGATCTCTTCAGAATGAAGCATCAAAGTAATAGAAAGTATGATACTTTTTTGATTGCTTGATTCCCCCTTTTCCTGCTTCCGTGTCCTCTAAGGACAACCAGGAAATCTTTCTTAGTGATTAAAACAATGTTTAGGTAGTTCCATGGCTCACAAAATGGGATGTGCTGTACTTTTATAAAACCTATATGCTTAAAAGCATTAGAAAGCTCCTGGAACACAGTAATCCTCGAGTGAGGAACGGCCTACTATTCCAGGACTACTTCAAAGCTGCATTTAACTCAGAGCAAAAATATGGGCGATAGCATTTGTGTGTGTGTTTTAATAGTTACCAATCTTGTCTTTCTCGAGAACCGCCTTGTAGGGTAAAGGAAGTCTCGTGTTACAAGACTGGTCGCTTTTAATTGTTGAAATAACAGTATTTACGTACATGGTGTAGCTTTTGTCATACAGTGGCTATGTCAGTTTCATCCCATTGTAGTAGTCTTGGAATTGGTCACTCTAATGACGGGGGGGAGCAGAGCACATGTTAGAACAGCTACAGGTCTGTGAGGTTAGAGATTTTCAAGTCTAGTTTATTTTCAAATAGGTATAAAATTTCTAATTGCTGGGGAAGATTTCATTTTCTTAATTTGACAATTGATCTTTGGCATCAGCTGTAGAAAGGCTGTGGATCTTAATCCCAGATTGCAGTGGATTTCTGTGAACTTTGGAAGACTTCTCAAAAATGAGACAATCTATTTATAAAACAAATATTTATGGCAGTAAGTATATGGGGCATAATTTTGTCTTCTAATAGATGAGTCCTAACATAGTGAAGAATGTTTGCAAATGCTGTGTTACCTTCAAAGATTGGAGCAGTGACATAGGGAGGACTGGTTTTGCATGACCATGCTGGCATACACGCACCAGTGCACGTCATCTTTCAGAGTCAAAGGTTCAGTCTCGGTCCCATGACCAAGTGCTCTAAATGCATTGAGAACTTACATTGTCAAAATAGAGCTGTTCGACCGTGGGACGCTTTTCTCAATTATCTAACCCTATCATCTTCCCAAAAGGATCAGCGCTATGTTGGATACCTATGTCTGCTCCCTTGAAAACTTTGCTTACTACTTGTTCTCAGAGTCTTTGAAGCCTACTGTTGCTCTTTAATTGTCTTTTACCAATACTTGGGTCATCCTGGTCTCACTTCAGAAAATTTTCTTTTCCAGAGTCAGTAAATTATTATTTAGAACCTGCTGCAATTATGTGGGTGTTTTTATTTAGGGTTTTTTCATTTGTTTATTATTTGTGGGGGGTTTTTTTAAGTTTAGGTTGGGGTTTCTTTTGTTTTTATTTTTGGGGGGTTTGGTGCCTTTTTTGTTGTTTTACTTGGTGTATTTTTTGGGTTTGGTTGTGGAGGGTGGGTTTGTTTTGGGTTTTTTGTTTAGCAGACAAAGCCATCATTCAGTTCTAGAGAGCTGAGGTTATTTTTTACTTAAATTATTACATAATTTAAACAAGTACTAACTGCAGCATTGTAATTAAACAGCTTGATTCAGCAGCAGAGTATACTCGGGTCGTTTAATACCTTAAATTATTAATGTTTGGGTTGGGTTTTAGTTGGCTTGTTATTGGTTTTTTTTGTTTTGTTTTTCTTTTTAAACCGATTGCTTTTTGAAAGTTGTTTTTTTTTTCTTTTTTTTTAAATGTCGTTAAGGGATATTGTAGTTTTCTATTTCAAATGAGAATGCAGACTGTGCCAACTTCTTTCTGTTCAGTGTGAGATGGCTCTTGCATTTCTGAATGTATTTAGGATGTTTATGATCCAAGCTTAGTAATAACAGAGTGAGCTGTGGGAGCTCTGGTTTGATATCTGGCACAGCATCTACCCTGGTGTGTATTCATCAGCTGCAGGCTTTGTTTTTAGGAAACATGAGCTACCCCAGTCTTCCTGAATTTAGGTCAGCATTGTCGTCGTGCATCTGAGTCCCAGAACCTCAGATAACCATGGAACCATGGTTGCTAATCTAGGAAGAAAAGGAAACTCATTAGTGCTCTCTTTTCACATGAATAATGTGAAAACGACAGACAAAAATACTGCCTGATACAATAGTACGGTCAATAAGAAGTGTGCAAGGCAAGATATAAAGCCCTATTGTTCTGTTTTTTTCCAGTGCCTGCTCCCTTTTCATGCTTTTGTCTCTGCTTTTGTTTTGTACCAACAATCCAGAACTGCTTTTGAGAAGTTTCTTTTTACTTCTTAAAGGTGTGCAATTATCTAGGGTGTGTTTTATATACATGTGAAGTGTCAGGTTTAGGACATTTACTTAGATTTTCGTGTGTTTTCATTGCATTAGACATGAGTTCATATGTATTGGGCCACTGTGGCTTTCTGCTGAGACTGGCTCAATGATACTTCTCCCTAAAGGATTGTGGTGTTGTAACTGTTGTACCAAACTCATTTTTTGTCATCAGCTGATAAACTGACATATTGATAAACTGAGTGAGCTTAACAATGCAACCTTATCATAGCCAAGATTTCACATGTTGGTTCAAGCTGTGTGTTATTTGCCTTGCCTTCTTATTTTTTTGTTGGAGTTTTTAAGACTTTAGAGAAAACCCATAAATCTCTCCTGCACGTCACTCTTAACAGCAAGGCTGTCTGTAGTCCGGCTTGCACTCTCTATTCTAACATCTGCTTCATCATCTAGCTCTGCTTAATAGCCAACAGATTTGACTACTGGTATCTCTAGCCTCCTTAGCACAACTTTGTGTAAGCTGATTCTGAAAATCTCCAGGAACATATGGACTGTTCAGGGAAGGAACGATCTCTAAGGAGGGGCCAAAAGCAACTGCAATCCGTGAAGCTGTGAGAAAGAAGTTTCCAGTCCTCCTCCTCTCTTTTCATTCCCACCTCCCACACTCCCTCATCCCTTGATGCTCCTCTACCTTACAATTTTTCTAACAGATCAAATTTTACATATGTGCTGGTTGTGGTGCAAACAAAACACCTGTATGTTCTGTAAGTTAACAATCGACTGTCACAGTTGTTCTTATCACTTGAGCAAAAGCATGTAAGAAGAGATGCTTGTTTCTTTGCTCTCTTAACAAGAGAATTCTTTGATCTGTAGCTGTTACACAGACTTTTGTTGAAAGATGAGAAAGAACGGGATTTTGGTTTTTTCACGAAATGTAAAGTAATTTGTGGCTGCATTAGGCAAAGACTGTCTCTTTTTTAGTTGGGTCTGAAGTGACTGAGATGTGATCCTGCCTTTGCCATCAGTTTACAAGAAGTATGCTCTACATCTAATTAAGAGCGTATGACTGTTTTCATCTGTCAAGGATTAAAGCAAAATAAAGCTTTTGCTTTGATCTTGTAAATGTTTCTTTAATGGAGAAAAAAGCTCTGTCATTCCTTCCCCTTCTCAGAAATGCATTGTATTTTCCGAGGCATCACTTGTGTGCTCTCAGTTAGGAAAACTGCACTGTTTCTCTCCAAGAAAATGCTTGGTTTCTGTTCTTCCTGAAAAAATACAAAGACAGAAAAAGTGGGGTGGACGATAATTTTCCAGCAGGAAACAATGGAGGACAGTCTTTTTTAGAATTTTTGTTTGCTCTACAAAAGTCATTCTTCACTAACAGTGAATGTACTAGCAGCTTTGAATTTCAGTTCTAAATAAAGTTAAAGGAAGTTGATTAACTATGAGTCAGTCTCTCTCCATCTAAGTACCTGGAGGTTTCGCACACCATTTAACCGAAAGCAGTACTTGGGAGTAACTTGTGCTTATTGTGTGGGCTTGGCTTCCCTGTGCAACACCTAGTCATGGGGCTCCTTTTCTGGTCAGAATTAATATGCTTTGCTCAAAGGGACAAAAGATGGACTGGAGCTGCACTTAATGCTTTTTAGATTCTGCTTTGGACTGGCTTTGAAAACTAGTGTGGGAAAGTTTTTTGAGAACTATTTCTTTGATCTATAAGGGGAGAGTTTAGAGTTAAAGAGATGTTAAGGCGGAAGGTGTACAGAAAGAAATAATAAAACTTCATAGGTGAAAGTGTGGTAAACTGAAGTTGTTAATGAAACCAACTTTGAGGGAAGACTCAATTTTATAAAAATAAATCTGCTTTTGTGTAAAATAAAACTGTCATGGATTTCTACAGTCAGAAGATCCTTAAGTACTGGAATTGTCAAAAACTGCTCACTTCTTGTCTTGTCTTTTCTTTCTCAGTACACCCTTTACAATAGATCTACCAGAGCTACCAGAAGTCAGGATGCATGCAGGCTTAATGATGTTAGCTGTGCTTGCAGACTCCAACTACTACTCTGCTTTCCTAAGCTTCTTAATGCTTTGTTTACAGATGTTTCAAGTTGTAATTAAGTGATTTTTTTTGCACACGGAAAAGTAATTTTTTGCTTAATTTAATTCATGTGGTTTTAATATGTTAATACACTTCTTAATACATCACTACATTTCAGACTACATACTCCTTATTAGCATGTTCCTCTGACAACTGTAGTGCTATTCTCTGAATCTAAAAGATGTTTGATTTTATTTTGCTCTTCTAAGATCAGTCACATGGGTTGCTGTTTAGTAATCACTTGAGATAGTTCAGTGTGTACATGTGCTAACATAACCTACAAATGTGATTGGATATTAAACACCAAATATGGCTAATGCAGGATTGTAAGTAATGTAGAATCTGGAAATAGTTACACAAATCTTGTTGTTTACAGCACAAGAAATCATCTTGGTTTCTAAATAAGTAACATGCAATATGATATCACCCCAAAAGAAATACACACATGCTTAATAATACTAGGGAATAAGTAATATGCACAGTTTACAGAGAGAGTCATGGTTCCATGCTTCAGTCTTCCTGTCACATCTCTTTCTATGTTTTTATCTCTATTACTGCTTAAGTGCATAGTATTTATATAATATATGTAACTATGTATATCTATATACATATAAGCATTCATTTCTTACTATCTAAGAAGCATCACATCAACATTTTCTTGATTAGTTTTGCAGTATCTATGAATATTGTAATTTGACAGTACTGCAGTGTTTCCAAAATGTCACTGTTACTTCTTTCAACATGTGCATCTCTCACCACCTTTGTAGTTCATACATAGGTCTTTGGAACACACTTACTTACCTCATGGCTAGAGCAATTCTGACATGGGATGTGGCTTCTAGCATCATGTGAGGCGCATTTGAATGACTAGTAGGTATCATAAAGGGAGTCTCTAGCTTTCTTAATTCTGTACAAGCCACGTAAGGAAATATTTCTCCATGCCTTTTCTGAGTAGGTCAGCTAAATCCCTCGTGATACTTCTAACATAGAGAGGTTTCTGGTGCTGTGGTGCTTTCTGGTGAGAAAAGTTAAGGTAAAAGCTATTTTTGGCTGTCACTGTCCAAAATAGTCTTAAGTTTTCTGTGCAGCTCTCTTTTATTCCCTGGATGGATTTGACAGAGAAGTTACCTAGTGCAACCATTAGCAGTTGAAAGATTATAGACAGCAGAGATTTAGCAAAGGATTAGTCAATTGGAGAGTGTGCATTATCCAGCCAGGCTTAGAACCGTGATTGTCTCTTCAATCATTTTCATTAGTGTCTTATTCAAAGATTGAATTACGCAACAATGACGTTTCTGGGGAATCTGGTAGGAGTTTTTCTTCGGTTTCTCTCTCTCTTCTACTAACTATCCTAGCCTGGGAGAGGGGAAAAAAGCATTGTTTTTGTGCTTCAAACTTGCAGTGTGTTTTAAAAAGCAGCATTTCAAATCAGTGAAGAGGCATGACTTCAGTTGCAGCATCTGCATTTGGATGATAACTTAACGTGGTGGAACTCTTGAGAAAGGCAGGATGCGGTACAAGAAGTACATAACTATTTTAGAAGCAGCAATAGGTATTACTCCCCTTAACAAAAGGGAGTTGCTTCCTGAGGGTAGACACGCAAATCTGTGGCAACATCCAGGGTAAGTGTTAAAAAGCAATCAGTGAGTAACTGTGGGAAAAATTGTGCTCACCTTGAATCATGCATTTTTAAAACTTGTTATCAGAAAGAGGAGAGTTATTAATTAAACAGGTAATCTTTTTTTTTTTTTTGTACCTTCCAAGCTCTGTATCTTCAGTAGCTGTGGTTGAACTTAATGGTTTCATTAGAGATTTCTGTGTACTACCTGTCCTTGTCCAGAGAAATAACTAGGAGAAGATGTTACTTCTAAATGAGGAATTTACTGAAGAACAGGAAGAATAAACGCATGTATATTGATCAGAAAAGAAATGAAATAGCTGTTTTGTGTTTTTTGCTTGCTACTAACTTGACGTATATGACGTATATGTGTTTCCCCTCTCCTCATTTAAAAATATGCATATTTTAATTTTTATCTGTCAGAGAAGCAGTTCCTAAAATGAGAAAAGAAAAATTACTTTTGTCTGTGCAGGCAACTTCACTTCTCTGCTTAGAAGCCTGGAGTTCATCATACTTAAGAATACTGCTTCCCTGCAAGAAGGTTTTTCTGATTTTTGTTAAAAACAATCCAGAGTGTACATACAACTTGTACCATACAACTTGAGTATTAGGCTTCAGAAAAATCCTTGTGTATGTAACTGTTTCCACCAAAAACGTATGTTGTGTGGAAAACAGAGTTGTCATTCTCTTCCACCTGCCTCTGTATGAGTAGCATGGATGGATGGGTGTCTCCAGAGTCCTTCTGGCCTCTTGTATTTTTGTAATACATTAGAATGTTGTCACCTTGTTTCAGACATTGCAGAGGAGTGCAAAATATGAGAGGTTTTTGTCCAAGACCAATTAGTAAGTTTCTGTTGGTTTGGAATAGTTCTGTGTAAGCAAGACTTCAAAGCAAAACTTGGATTATAATTGTGGCTGTTTGACTATAACTGAATTCAGATTTATCCTATAATTTTTCCACAAATATGCCTTCTTTAATGGTAGTAGCAACAGTAAAAGCAAATAAATCATTAAGTATAATATGATTTTTTTTCCAGATCTATCACCAGAACAACAAAATCTAGTCTAGAAAATACACTGATGGAAATGGTTTTGTGTCTTTTTATTAACACAAGTGTTCTTCATGTTGGTTCTAAATTTTCAGTGTCATGTTGAGTGTTTGTAGGGCTTTTTGTTAAGAACTTGCCCATTAAAAGGGATTCTCAGTGCAGTCTGTTTGGGCTCAGGACAGTGGAGTATGCTGAACTGTGACTTCCTTTGATTGTTCCATATAAAATATGTACATGCAAATCTCTGATTTTTTCAGCTGCTCTTCATATGTTGACAAAATGGTACCTGATTTCTCCTGCTATTTTGAGAAGCTGTGTTGGAAAGTTCTTGTATATATATTCTTGTCAAATTTTTCTTCGTTTTCAAGTAGGTTAGTCTGGCCAGAGTCACAGCTTGAATCAAGCCCTCTAAAAATGAAACTTACTAACTGTAGTGAATATTTCTTTTGTAACTGTGACTGTTGGTCTTTCCTTTATTACTGAGTATTAGTCAGTATCTACGTACAAAATACACTGTTAAAATTTGTTTTTATTTCCAGCATTTTATTTGGACATCGCCATGCTTTCAGGGAGAGGTTTAGTTAAAGTAATTGTTGTACACACTTGGAATTTCAAGCTGGTTAAGATGTATTTGGATTATGTTTGGATTTGCCATTCCAAGAGTTTCAGAAAAGCAGAAAAGCTGTTGTCATTGGACTGTAATAGGGATCCCTTTTATGTTTTTATTAAAACTTTCAGGGAATGAAAGGTTGGTAACCAGCAATTGAGTCAAAGTAAACTGAGTTGACAAAAAAAGCACCGTTCTTTTTTAGCTGCATACTGCTTATTCTGTATGACTGGAATAAACACATTAAGAAGGCATTTTGCTAAGATCAGCTTATCACTCAACTTCTAGAGGTACCCTGTCATATTCTTTATAAAAATACAATGCGATAAAAGTGTGAGTGTGTGTGTATAGGAAAAATTTGTAGCATAATGAGACACTTTTGAGACCCTAATACTGAATAAAGGTATAGAGGTCATTATTTGTCAACTCCTCACTGCACAAATTCAGGTGCATAATTGAGTACTTTATTTTTCTTAAACACCTCTTAAGATAAAAAATAGCACTTGGGTGTGATGCTAAGTCATCTTGAGTGTGATGGCTAGAGCCAGTGTTTAAAAGTTGTAAGAATTCTGTTTAAAAACCCAGACTACTGTGCAAAAGAAAGCAGGAAAGGCAGATGCATTATTTTTCTTCTGTATTAATTTATATTTTCATATCAAAGACATTACAAAGTTAAGTTTTTTTACTTCCATCTTTGCTTGGAATTGTGATGATTTCTGTGACAGATAGATTGATTTTTATGAACTTTGACAAACGGAAAATGATGGCAGCAGTTGTAGTTAAGGTTTAGCTTGCTTGTGTGATTTTCTGCAGCCTCCAAAATAGTATTTTGTGCATAGCCTAGAACAATAAGGCTGAAGTTTGTTTCAAATGCACAGATTAGCTTGTGTTGCTCTTTGGTGGTCATATAAACTCACATTAAGCATCTTTTTCTTCTACAACTTTGGAAATATGACTTGATTTAAAACTGTAGTTTGCTTTTAGAAAATGATTTTATGCTGGAAGATCTTGGGGAGGAAGGATAAAATAACCTTCTAGTTTTGAGGTGTGGTGTCTGTCAGGTGCATGCATTGTTTCATGTTGTAAAAAGTTAATTGAAACAAAATTATTAAAAAAAATTAATTTTGCTTTTTCAGACCTGTGACATCATTGTATTTGTACTCAGAAAAATGTGGGTGTCACAGACAAGACACATCAAAACTTGGGCCAGACTTGTAGACAGTGGGGAAGTTCTGCAGAATTCTTTCAGTATCTCTTTCTTACATCTCTAAAGTGATCTAGAAATGGCTAATGGAGTGTTAATCATAATGAAAAAACATCTGTACATTGCGGGGTGGGGGGGAGGTGCACAGAAACAGGCAAACAAACTCAAACCTGCTGAAAGAATAGCTACTATACTTTCCTAGGGAAGTCTGGCTATATCCTTCTTTGAAGATGGAACACTTTGGAAAGAGAGAAGAATTGAAATTACTGAGTTGCACATTGGTTTTCTTTTAAAAACAAAAAAAGCCACCACCAAACCCTAACCACTAGCTTGTGTTTCCATTTCTGTCTAAAGTTCCTTCTTTATCTTAGTGAAACCATTCATTTTTTCTTTTCCTACTAAGGGTAATCAAGAACTAGACAAGGGGTCAGGGAGAGGGGGAGCCTCGTGACAGGGATGTTGAATGGAAGTTAACATGCTACTTGTGCCCGAGAGGGGTAGCCTATTGAGCGGGGGAAGGAGAGTAGAAGATTACACTGGAAATTGTTTTCTTTCTATCATTTGGCAGCTGAACTTCTTAAGTTACCATCTGATGTCATTGGAGCACATGTATCCGATTGTTCTCGCTGAGGTTATGCTCAAGATACAATGCTGTTACTAGCTTTCCTGTGTATGGTCTTGTGCGAGCTCAACAATGAGACCAAAGCTAAATTGAAACAAAAAGCTACATGGTTTGTGGAGAGGACCAGTGCAATAAAGTAACTATAAGTATGCTTCTGTCAATACCCTATTTCATTGGCGAAAATGCATGGATTGCTTTGCATGCAGGCTTGTGTGTAAATATTGCTGAGTGTCTCCTTTTTTGAAAGCACTATTTCCACGTGATTTCCAGGGAAGCTTAAGCATGTCAAACTAAGCAGGGAAATATATTTTATATCCTTTTTATCTCTAGGACTTCAGTGTTCCAGGCTTCACAAACACTCCTTTGTGGTTATATGTGACTTAAATGAAACTTTGTTTTTCAGGGAGCAAACTACTGCGCTGCCATCTCCTTGTGAGTGGGACTGGGAGCACAGCTGTACATCACGCCCAAAGTATAGCGCAGCAGGTAGACAACGGCACTCAAAAATCATCACTCCTCCCAAGGTACTAGTCAAGTTCCATCAGTTAGACCTAGCCATTAGTTTAAAATTATGTATTCTTGTCATGTGCTAGCTAAGGTGTATATTCTTTCAGCTATGTTTTTATAAGGTTTCGAGAAATTGTACTTTGTAGAGTACTATGGAATTAAAACTAGTTCTTTCGAATTATCAAAGAAACTTTAAATAGTTACATGCACATTTGCTGAGAACTTGATGATGTACAACAGGCCTCCAGAGGAGAAGAGGTTTCTGCAATGAAGTCAATATTCTGCTAAAGTTATGCAAATAATAATGCACAGGCCTGTACTAGTTCATCTGTTAGCTAAACATTGGTAAAGAATGGATGTAATCTATGATGATGTCTTCAGCAAATATAAATATTTAGCATGGACTTGGGGATAAATAAATTGCTTTAAGCACAAAGGGAGTTGCACAGTGACTCAGTCAGTCCTAGGAAACAGAATAGCCACACAGGGAGAGTTGTTTTGCTGCATATTTTCTTACAGTACATCATTAAGGTAAATATAATCCTTTTGGCATATTAACCTTGCTTTTGAAACCTTTTCTCAAGCGCTTCCAGAAGGACTGTAAAATGTGTCCTTAGTTTCATGTGTCCATTGAACATGCTTGGCTTGTTTTTGTAAGTGATTAACAGATGATGATTTTAAGAGAGGGAAAGGTTGTTATGCTGATGTTTTGCAAAACTATAATTGACTTCTATTTTTGAGATGAAGCAGCTATTGCTGCTTTAGTAATTTACTTAAAAATGTGTATATCTGCTGTCCTGACTTTCTTATTTGTGACATACTTAACTAAAGCTACTTCCCCCTTTAATTTTCTGGGAGTGAGGGAAAATCTGATATAAGAATATCAGTGAAATGTAGCTAGGCAGGAATGTCTCAGCTGAGGTCCTCTGACATTTTCCTCAAAACAAAAACCTTCAGTGGTAGGGTATGCCAACTTTACATCAGGGAATGTGGATAGTTGCGAGCTCAACTCTTAGCAAAAGAAACTCCAGAACCATTTATCAGCAAGGTGTCAAGATGGCTCATAAGGTACATCCAGCTGCTTTGTCTGTGAGCTTCTAGGAGTTGTGGAACTGCCAAGTGAATGACTGGATGGCTGTGTCCAGCTACTTTCTCCCGTATTGTTCTTGCTGTTCTCTTTTGGACTAACTGCCAGCTCACTGTAGTCATTTGTGAAAAACACCACCCAAAAGTGGGCATTAGTACCCTAGCTGGCACCTTGCTGTTTCTGAATAGGGCTGCAGAACTGCTTTGTTTCTTAATAAGCTCGTCAGCAGGAGGTTTGCCAGTATAAATAGGATGGGGAGAGGCAGAGCTTTGAAGTATAGTTTTTGTGTTCTAAAGTACTAACTTGGCTGAAGAACTGCCGTCTGGAGCTTTGTTTTTTAAATTAACCCCTATATCAGGGAAAAAAAGTAACACATCTTTGTGTATGTTACATCTTGTGTAATCTGCATATTCTTTTGCTTGTTTTTAATAAGCATAATGATCTCCATGAGAATGGGATTTTTGTTTTCTTTGTTGTGTTGTCTTAATTAATTTGAGCCATAACAGTTGATTACTATGGTAAAACTTTGATGTTGTAGGGCTTGAGTTCTAGTGGGGAAAGACAGATAAATAGCTAAAAGCAGAGGATTGTTTCACATCCTTGCCAGTAGTCAAGAAACATAGGGAAGAGAGGAAGGAAATCAGATGTAAGCAAAATGAATGTTCAAAAAGAATGTGCCTGCAGTTAAAAGTTAAAAAGTTGGGGTTGGGGGACAGATTTCCTTTCAAGTGTTGATACACACTTTCGTATGGTGTCTGGGGGGGAAAACAGTACACACTTCTGTGGTTAGGATTTGTTTAAACTACATTGTTATTTCATTCTTTAGAATAATGGTTTTAGTTTTTGTAGCTTCTTAAAGTAGTAGAGGTTGAAGCGCTTTTTGCCAAGTAAAGTTGTTTCAATTTGCACAGTCTGTAGAGGAGGAGATGGGGTGGGGGGTGTGTGTGTGTTCAAGCAGAGTCACTGTTAAGACCCTGTTTCTCTCTCCTGCAGTAGGTCAAACTGTTTCATTTGCTTTCCTTACTAGTGTAATTTTCAAGGAACTGCAATGTAATTTAAAACATTGCCCAGATGAAAATGTGGTTAGAACAAATAGACTGTATTTCTTTTTCTCACAACTATAATTTTTATTAACTGTTACCAAACACCTCTGCATATTCTCATGCTGTTTTATGAATATGCTATAACTCTCTGTTTTCTAATTGCCACATTCTTTGCAAAAAGAAAGTAGCAACAAACAAAGCAAATAGTCTTCTGATTTAAAGCAGAACAAACTTGTAATGTGTGAGAGCTTGTGCAACTGATGACTGTCCAAAACATTGAGGAAAATACACATTACGTTACATTACATTACATTACATTATATATATATATATATATATATATATATATATATATATATATATATATATATATATATAAAACTGTATTTCATACTGTTAATGTCCAGTGCTGTTTCTAGTTGTTCAGCATGTAACAGTGTGTTTCAAATTTTTTTGTGAACTTAAAAATTGAGTCTATGATTGGCTTAGAACAGTGCTGCCTCTTGCTCTAAATAATTATCTACATTTAAAAATTTTTAGCAGTTTGAGATGTCTCAGTAAATCTCTGTATCTAGGTTTTAAAAATTTAAAATATTCTGCTCTTCAAAACATCATAATAGGTGGCCTCCTAAGTGACAAAGGATTTGACATTGTGATCATCCCACACTTTGCACATATTTTTGCACATACATACTGTGTATGTTGGGCTCTGGTTTCTTCCTGGGACATCTATGCTTTCTAAAATAACAGCCTTAGTATTGCTGCTTTGAGACTTGGAAAGCGTATATAGCTGTTCATCCTTGCACTACATCAGAGACAGACAACAGACCAGACCCTGCAGCTGCATGCCAAAATCTTTATTTGCATAATCACAAGCTGTACTTTGGAAGTGGAGACAAGGGGCAGGATAATAATTGCCTCATGCTGCTTTAAGCTGGCACTTGAATCATGCAGTAACTCTGGAATTTTAGGATAATTCAGGTGGAAAGGGACCTCAGGAGGTTTCTTGTGCAACCTTGTGCCCAAAACAGGGTCAGCTGTGAGATCAGAACAAGTTGCCTGGGGCTTTACCCAGTTTGGCTTGAAAGCCTCCAAGGACAGAGACTGTACAACTTATCTGCAGTGGGTCCATGGTTTGTCTGTCCTCATGGGGAAAATTGTTTCCCTTTTTGTACATCTGAACTGGTCTTATTTGAACTTTGGCCCATTGTCTCTTATCCACCTTGTGCTACTGCTAAGAACCTGGCCTCATCTCTTCAATCTCTTCCTGTCAGCACCAGTGGGCTGCTGCTGAGTGTCCTGAAGCTATCCTTCCTCCAAGCTAAACAAACCCAGCTGCCACAGCCTCCTCTTGTAGGGCCAGTGCTTCAGCCCCTACCATCTTGCTGACCCTCCTTTGGACTCACTTCTACACATGGTAGCAAGTGTTAAGATAGTATGCAAAATGTCTCTTCTCCAGTCCCCCCAAGACAGAGATTAGGATTACTGTGTCATGTATGTGACAACCCCAGTGTAGAGCTGCATGTTTAAACCATATGTATGAAGCTCCTGAGCACTTCCTGAGAGTCAGAGGTCAGCTACCTACACATCCTCTAATCCTGAAGGTTGAATCTGTTAGTACCCAGCTTACTATATAAAGAAGCGAACGTAATTGGATTTATGAATCATTTAAGTAGGACTGGGCTGACTGATTTGTGTGATTTTGCAGGCTGATGACAAATGGCAGTCTAAAGAGATTGCTTGGAAGGGAAGGGGGAGAGGCTGTTTGACAACATGGTATTTTTAGAAACTTCTACAGTGTCTCTCATGACAGGATCATGAACACTTGCTTAAAAACAAGAGCAAAACTGGCATCTCTGTTCAGAGAGTTCCAAAACTGGACTAGCAGCCTACATTCCCAGTATCTCTTTCTGAAATCAATTCCCAGCTCTTAAAGGAGATTGCCTTTTTGCCATGCTGTCTAGCAGCACTACCAAGTGTTGAAGAAAGAGAAAAATAATTTATTGTCATAAGGACAGGTTAAAAGGCTTGATGGTTGAGAGGAGGCAGAGAGAACCTGAATCACAACATGGTTGTTGCCGACAAGTTGCAGAATAGCCTTACTCTGTTGGCTGGAGTAACTGTGAGAGCAGCTGCTTGTTTTAAATTTGCATCCTCTAGTGTAGTGTTAAATGGGTGTTTTCTCTCTGTGGATGCTGGAAGTGGTACAACTGCTTCATTCACAGTGGCATTAGATAATTTATGGAATACGTCCTAGCTTTTGCATGACTCAGGCTACAGCAAGTGATCTCTCTAAATTAGTGCTACACAGACCGTAGATTCAATCTGATTGTAGGCAAAAAATGTCTCCCTTGATTACTTAAACTGAAAATCTCAATGGGGAATGTGTTCAATGTAAGTTATTTGCATGTTTTTTATAAAGTTAATACAAATAATCTTTCCATTGAAGTTAATTTAAAAATTCCTGTACACCTACATAACATTCCATAAAATCCCCTGTGATGATGCTGCTTTATAGAGTTATTGCTCCTGCAGAATAGCTGATCCTAAATACTGCACAGAGCAGAGCTGCAAATGTGTAGCCCAGTTCATATAATTTTTACATGGTGCTGCTAGCCAGCCTTTACTCTCCATGATGCAGTATCCTTTGCAGGACTGACTACAACTAGACCTGCACCTCCCATTTCAAAGGGAAACCAATCACTGAAATGGACATGCAGCCATGCCTCCAAACACTCAGACTGCTCAGGGACCTGCACAGACACATCAGACCATTTGGCTGAGGATCCTGCCCCTCTTCTGCTTGTGTTGCTGTCCCAAGTGAGTTTTGGCTAGTTTACAGGTATTCTCTATCCACACTGGGAGGTTTTGTGGTGTTTCAGAGAAGATGAGACAGGAGAGGGTATACCTAATGGTAAATAATATGCTTGAGCTGCAGGTGAGGGGTTTGGTTTACAAGGGAAGAGAGAGAAGGGGATGTTGTGCTACCATGGAATAGCTGTTAAGTGAATTGAATTCTTCGAGAACATGTTGCCCCCTTTCCTACCACAGGAGGCAGAAACTTGGGGTGCTGGAGGAGTTCACACAATTCTCATCACTGTTTACACTGATATCCTTCCATTTATTGCTTAGCTGGCAAGGTTTTCCTCTCATAAGGCCTTCCTGCATATCCATCTTGGGAGGACATCTTGGTCAAAGAGCAGGCCTGAAAGTTTCCTCTTTGTGGTTGAATTGCAGGATAAGAAATCTGGCAATTGTTACTGCACCATTTCTTACATCAGTCCATGCCATCACTATGAGCATCTGGGCATTTGGCCAAGCTCTAGAGTGAGCATTAGCACTAGAGGCCACTTAGTGCTTGTATTTGCAGGCTGGTATGGCATGATTTATATGCCCATTGTGGCAGAGTGGCTGTTTAGTTTGAGGAGGAAAAAAAGAAAATGCGAAAGGATATCTATACTTTGCTCTTAAAAGTGAGAAATTTTATGGACAAACATGGGAAATATTTAGATAAGCCCACATGGATTATTTTCTATCTGTTATTGCAGGACACTAAATAGAGACAAACTGATAGGCCCTTACCAGACGGTATTTTGTGGCAAGGGATTGAAAACCAGCCTATCTGGCTTGCATAACTGTGGTCAGTTCCTGCATCTGTGTTACACTTACCTCAGGCTAGCTTAGTGTGTTAACCCTGCTTGCTGCCTTACAACTCAGGGAATTATAGCCTCTGTTGGTGATAACACCTTGTGGCTATGATGAAGTCTAAGAACATGCCAAAAGGAGGCATTAGGTCAAGCCACAGCTTTTGTCTGGAACCACAAATAATCATTCTTGGCCTTGGACAGGATAGGCAGACCTTTAGATTGCTCTGACTGGCACTCCCTGCTCTCGCCAAGAAGCTGTGTGTAGTGGGGACTCAAGAGTGGTAGCTCTTCATCTTTTGCCAGGACCTGTGTGGAAGGAAGCAGCTTCAGGAGGCTGATGCTCTACTTTATGTTGCCACGAACTTTGTATATGTGTTAAGAGATGGTAGTCAAGAGATCTGGTGGCTTCTTTTCCTGTCCCACCTCATGTCTGACAAGTGCTTTTCAAAAAGTATATTGCCATCCAGCTTAAAACAAATGTTGTTCTTGCATCTCAAACTGTGTAGTCTGCAGCAAAATCATACTTTCATTGTGTCATGTTGTTTCAACAAGTACTGGACAGTGGATTTCTCTGCTAATGCTGTGGCATAGCATTCTATGCCAATGTTGCCAAACAGTGCTCTTCGGAAAGCTGCCTCCAATTTGCAGAGGTGTGCACTGGTGTGGAGAGTGACAGCTGTTTTGCCTTGCCATGCTGTATCTCATAGACAAATTCTTGATGCCAGAAGCTATCACAGTATCCCATGTGTGTGAAGAGCCTGGTCCCCTGTGCTTAATTTTTCCAAGTGGTCCTGACATTGGCCATGTAATGGACTGCTGGTATTGCAAAAAAGTTGTATGGTATCACTCACTCGTAAAACTGAGAGCAGGAACAACATCAAAGCAGAGCGAAGTTCATGCTTTGGAATTTTTTTGGCATATTCTCTTTAGATTTGAGAATCTAAATTCAAAGTAATGGGTTGTTTGCCTTTTTTAAAAATCATTTGCTTAAGAAAGTTTTTTCCTTACAGTTGGTTCTCAATCTTAGTTTCTTCCTTCCAAGAGTTGATTCAAGTATTGCCTCATCCACCCAAAATAGCATAAAGCTAGGAAGACAGCAGCACTTGGGAAAGAAGTCTTTTTTTTTTCTGAATATAATGTGGTTGAAATTCTGCTGATCTTGTCTTCCTTAGTGTTTTTAGCGACCACTAATTTCTGCAAGCTCTTGAGAATAGTTAAATCAGTGACATGCTTTTTTTACAATATGTAATTACAGCTCCCAAAGCAAGCAGTTCGGCCTCTGAATTAATAGCAGTGGTGTGGATTTTAAAGACCTTGGTGTTGGAAGGCTGTTAGAGTGGTGGGAAGGAAGTCTTACCAAGGCTGTGGACATGAGGAGTGTCGGCTGTGTGGAGGCTTTCTCATCCACGTCCTCCTAAAAACACATTGACAGAAAAGGTGGACATGACTGGTGCATGTCTGTTCGTCAGAACGGGGCTGTGGATACTGTCCGAAAGCCTCATGTCAGGAATGCTGCCCGGGCTTGGGCCACCCGCCCCGTCGCTCCCGTTTATTCTGTGACGGGCGTCAGCTGCTGGCCGCTGCCGAGGGCAGGAACACAAGAAATATTTTTGTAAATGGGGAATAACAATTCTTTTCTTTCTAGGGAGAATGGAAGTGTTTCTTCGCCTCCCCGGGGCGTTTACAGGCAGGATTGGCTGGCGGCGGGGGCGGCCGGGCCCCGGCAGGACAAAGTCTTTCTGTGGAGGGCTGCTCAGAGCCGGCTTTGTCCTGCCGAGCTCCGGCCGCCCCCGCGGGGCTCCGCCGCAGCCCCTCGCCATCGGCTCGGTCGGTTCCCTCGCGGGGCGGAGGCGGGAGAAGCATTCCCGAGGCTGCCGGGACTGACCGCCAGCCCCCGGAGCGGCGGGCGCCGGGCCCGGCGATGTTACTATGGGAGCGACGCAGGGCTCCGCCGGGAGCGGCCCGCGGGAGCCCGCGGCGGGGGCGGAGCAGGTCGGTAGCATCCCCGTCACCCACCGCGCTCCTCCGCCTGCTGGGCTCACCCACCGGCCCCCGCCCCAGCCGTGGGTCCCGAGGGGAGGGGAGGGGAGGGGAGGGGAGGGGAGGGGAGGGGCGCACCTGTGGGGCGGAGCGCGAGTAACACGGCGCACAGGTGTGTTTCTGACCCGCGGGACGCCCCTGCGGCCGCGGCGGCGCCCCGAGCCGCGCCGGGACCACCCGCCCTGCGGGCGGAGAAGCTGCGCGCATCGGGGGGAGAGACCCGCTCAGTGCGGGCTGCGGGTTTGCTCCGTGCTTCCCCCCGGCGCGGGCCGGCGGAGACAATGCTGGAGCCGAGGGCGGTGGGAATACCGTGTTTTTTCCAATTAAATGGGAGCGAGAAGGCAGCCTGTCCTCCGAAGAGCTGGCAGGCTCCTCCGGTGCCCGAAGGCTACAAGAAGTTTTATATTTTAAATACTGGTTGGGGTGCAGGTCAGTGTTTTAACCGAAAATAACCCCAGTGGAGAAACAAACTCAGAAGTTTGGTGAAGAAAAGCCACTTCCCCCGCTCACTGGTCCTGGCTTTTTAAGATTGTCAATTGCTGAACTGCAGTAATCAATGTGGCTATGGAGTAGTAGGCAGTATCTGTCAGGAGTGGAGGGGTTGTGTGGTGTGCATGCTGGCATGTAGAAAACTGAATTTATCTGTAGTCACTTGTCCCACCCCCACTAAAATGTGGATGGAAGCCATAAACACTTATTTACACCTCGTACTTTATTTTGTGGTTTGTAGAATAATCAGTACTCTTAAGTATCCTTGAAGTGTTGATTATTTTATGAGATTATTTCCATACTCTGTGTTTGGGTTGTTTATTGGTTGAAAGGTTTGTGTTTTACTTGTTGGTTTTGTTTGGTTAGGGTTTTTTTCGCCAGAGGTTGTGCAGTTAATCTGGGTAACTTAATCCACTCTTCTTATTCTGTTATCTTCAACCTCACCTGTATTTGAGTGTTTCATCTCTTCTTAATCCTTCTTGTAAGCCCTTTGACACAGATCCCAGTGTATTTGACACTGTTGCTCCAGTACATTAGGTAAGTAGGTGTAATCATTTGCTGTTGGCTCCAGTGAGAGAAATACAAACAGCCATAATAATGTGCTGGTGCCTTGCCTTGCAGGGGTGTCTTGGGGATGAGGTTAACATGTGCTGTCCTGAGATGATAAAAAGTCTGACTCGTGCACATTTGAGCTACAGAAGTTACAAAGCCTACATGTACAGATGTACATTTCAC
The DNA here is from genome assembly GCF_015832195.1 of Motacilla alba alba. Classification (NCBI taxonomy): domain Eukaryota; kingdom Metazoa; phylum Chordata; class Aves; order Passeriformes; family Motacillidae; genus Motacilla; species Motacilla alba. The sequence continues at coordinate 54,070,538 of NC_052046.1, forward strand.
ATGGCTATAGCTTAAATACTTCACTTAAAGTTATAGTCATGGAATGATTCCTGATGTAAGATGCTTCGCAGTGTATTCAAACAAATGTAGTGCCAGACTGTGTTGTCTGTCTCCTTCAATTTGTCCCAAATAGCAACATTTTTTCAGCCTGCTTTTATCAATGTCGGTGGAATCCTTTCGAAGTTAATGGAAATGCTTCTATTCTGATAAAAACGGTGGGTTGTCAGGTCTCAACTGAGTGTATGGCATTTCTTCAAACCATTTTAGGGCCCGCGTTTCATGTAAAGAAGCAAGAATTAATTGGTTTGGTTAAAGCTTCTTTTTAGTTCACAGCTGAGAGTCCGTGTAGCGGGGAAGTTAGTTGTGTTGGTTATGAATTCAGTACCAGCTTCTCTATCAGCAAAATGGGAACTTTGGCTGATCTTTTTCTCTGCCTACAGTGTGAGACTGCGAGAGAGCTCATGTTTCTTATGTGGACTCAACTTAAGTAGGGAGACATGGTCAGTGTAGCTACTGTGATGGTTAAGTTCCTTGTAATACAGTTGCTAATAAGGCCACAATTCCATTTCTTTTAAAAGACACCAGTTTGCTCATTATTTTGTAGAAAAATAGAGAAAAACCTGAAGAGAAACTACAGCTATGAGTTCTAGCTTTCTCTCTACTTTTCCTAATGAAGCTGTGCAAACAATATAAAATTTATAACTGTACTAGGAATTCTGACTGTAATTCATGGCTGTTAAAAATTTCAAATGAACTTAGAATCACTTTATTTTTCAAAGCCATATTTGGAATGTATTTCTTACCATGAAAATTGAGACCTCTCCAAGAACTTGTGTAATCTCTGTTGATAGGAGAGACATATACTGCAAGTACCAGCCTTCAGGCAGATTTATGCTCCTTAATGCATCCTAACTGGAGTGTACAGTGGAAAATAATATGTAAATGCAGTTACTCTCAATGCTTTGTGAGAATAAAGCATCATCTAACTTACTAAATAGTAGGAGAAATGCCTATATGAACTCTTCTGGATCTTCAAAATGCAATAAAGAAGAAAATGCTCCTTCAAGGCCTGCAGTTCTAGCAGTTAACTAAACAGGCAGATAATCAGCAGCAGCTTTCCAGGTATTTGTGTCTTGTGTTGTGCCCTATTAAGTAATCAATGAGCAATATCTTTTTTGTGTATTCTGCCACTGGAGCCTCTAGATCTGAAAAACAGTACTGTGTGAGTGTTTCATAACTGAGTTTTGGATGGTTCTTGTTAAAAAACCACAGTATTAAAAAAAAAAAAAAAACCAACAAAAAACTTGGAAAGAAACCAGCTCTGATCTACAGCATCTGAATACAGCTACAAGAAATAATGCACCTATTCATTATTCATTGATTTATGATGTAATAATATTTATATACTTAGCCTGCCCTACCTTTTGCTTGCACATGCGTGCCTATTCTGTGATAAGAGAGCATTCTGAATGCTCACCCCTTATGACTTTTAGTCAGTATGAGCTTTTGAGAGATAATGCAGGATGTCTAGCGAGACTGTCATTCTATGCTCCATAAACAAAGCTCTGAGAAGCCAATTGTTGGCCTTTGACTGAACTGAGCAGCTTGCTGCCCGGGTCAGCACTTGGCACTGATTTCTCTTCTTTCTATGTTCCAGCACTTGCAAAAATCTAGTGGATAATGTGAGTTTCTTTTAATGGCCACGGCTGAGGATTCATCTGTCGAACTAGGATTTCAGAAGCTTTTTGAAGAGCTGCAGAACAGGATGAAAAATAACTTATGTTTTTTTTATTTCTTTCTTTTCCGTAGCAATTCTTATTCCAGAAATAAAAAGTGGTCAGTGGTTTTGGTTATTCTGTGTGTAGAGTTGATACATTATTACAGCAATTGAAGTGACAGTAGCATAGCTAATTGGTAACATGTGTGTGCATGCTCTTTAGATGATGCATAAGAACTCGTTTATTCTGTGTCGAGCTGTACTTGCATTGTTTTGTCTTTGGGGTAAGTAACAATTATAGTTTGGCTGTAAATTTTTATTTTCTAACACTTAGTTTCCTAAAAGTCATTCAGTGGGGATATTGTTTCTGACTTGGTACTTTGGCAGGATCTCCCTTTCAGTTGCTGGCAGTTGACAAATACTTGTATGTGCTTTACCTCAGTATGATGTGTTACATTAGGGAAAAAAATCCCAGTGTCAGACTTCTAAAGGCATAGTGTTGATTGCAGACAGATACCTGCTGACATTTCCAGTAGATGCAGTGCACTCAGCTCCCCTTTGGCAATAATTCTTTCCTGGCTGTTTGTGTGCAGTGCCCAGTGCACCTGAAGGTTTTAAGGATTGGTTAAGATGGTGGAAGAAGGTGAGGAGTCTTGTACCTCAGAGACACTTGTCAAGTTGTTGGTAGAATGTGAGACACACTGTACCAGAGTGCTGTTGATATATCCCTCTTTGCTGTCCCTTTAGTGTATGTTAAATACTTATAATCTAGTTCTAACATATGTGGATGTCTTAAGTATGTTTATCATTTTCTGAATGGCTTTTTGTTTGACAGGTTATTATGATGTCTATTTAATGTTGCTATGTGGTGAACTACCGAATTTAATTAGTTAAATTTTATTCATCAACTTCTCTCCCCTGTTTGTATAATTTGACCTAATTTTCAGCTCTTTTTCCGAGCTTTCTTTTCCTGCTTTATATTGTAGAAGCCAGTAGATAAGTTCTTAATGTCTTCTGCAGCAATATAAATGGACTAAAACTCTTGGATCACACTAATTTGATTAGATTTTTTTAAAGCATTTTCATCTATAGGCAGGTACATAAACAGGTTTTTTTCGGATGGGAATGCTACTATGGTTTGCTTCTGCTTTGTGTGTCAGAAGGTTCTTGAATTGTGTAATGCTCTTTCATGTGGGTCAGACCACAAGAAGAAAACTTTCTGTTCCAAATCTCAGTTGAGAATAAACTAGATGCTACCAAAATGAGATTTGCTCAGGGTGGTAATTTAATGGAAGCATTTCTAAACCTTAATGATTCTGACCTTATTAGTTTCCCTTCAGCCACATAAGCAAAAGGATTCTCTTGTTTTTCTTTCATAGTTCTTTTCAAAGCCTCATGTGGTTTATGAAAGTTGCAAAAGGAGAAATAATTTTTTTTCTGGTACTTGCTGAGCTTGTTCTGGTTAGTTTATTCTTTGTGTACTCAGTTTGCAGTTCAGTGGAAGTGCCCTATTTCATAGGGATGTGTCAGTTTGGCTTCATTTAATGGTTGGAATGATGCCTGAAGTTACTTACATTGATGTTACATGCATGTGAAGTGTTTCGGTAGAAATATGCATCAAGGGCTCTAGTTTTAAATTGTTCTGCTGGCATCCTTTCAAGTGAAGAAAGAAAGACTGCAGATAAACTTGGATTAGTGCAATACAAATGAACCAGACACGTGAAAGTTACTATCTTGATACAAAGGAATGGGGGCAGCTGACTTCATCCCTCTGTCCCTTGTGTTGATTTACTGCTTGTTTTTTGACTGCTGTAATTTCATAATTATGTTTGTAAAGTCATGTATAACTGCATGGTAGGTATACTTGGAGTTCACATCCAGCATTGCAAGAAGATAGAGGGAAAGGAATGGAAAACACTTGAATTTTACCACTCTCATCTGCCCTTCTGTTGTTTTCTTGCCTGAGAGTGTTTTATCAGTGTTATCAGGTAAGGGTGAATTTTAGTGTAATACTATTTTATGTTGGATGATAGGTTGCTGGTGACACTGTCCCAGAAGAATTCAGAGCTGTGGCTATACGACTGATTTTGTTGTTTGAAAAAATAGTTATAGTCCTTTGGAGCTCTGAGGAGGAGCCTTAGCTGTGAGTAAAGGGATTCTGAATGTCTTTTACTAAAGCAGGTGCAGCTGGCTTAATCCATTGTCTCTTGGGAGAGGCTTGGTCTTGGGAGGGGCTGGGTGATTATTTGTTTACTCTTTTTCCAAGTACACTGTGAGGAGTATCAATGCAAGACTTACAGTCCTAAACCCTTCAAATATGCGATCCCTAGATCTGCCCTTGAATCCGTGCATCACACTGACTGGATGACAGAAAAATTGCTAAACTCCCTTTGGCAACAGATTTTGTTTTCATTTTAGTTATGTGCAAGCCATGTTAAAGTTTAGGAGTGAACTTCAGCAATGCTCTCTGGCATGGCTGAGTGAACTGTTGAGACATTTTAAGAAGGAGAGGTGAGTTGCTTAAGACCTTGAAGGGCAGGAGTGTGGTGGTAGAAGGAAAGGAATGCAGAGAGGTGTGACTGGAAAACAGTGGAAAGTTGGCTAATAAATTGAGCTGTTTGTTGTGGCATGTATAAGAATGATGCTAAACGTATGACTTCAAGCTCAAAACAGCTTGACTATTTTATAGAGTTTTGGTATCTTGGTCAATGTGACCTTCAGTTTGATGTTTGTGTTCTGTGAGGTTTGTGATGCGGTGTTGGTAGTTGTACAAAATGCATTGTATTATGTGAATTTTATGGGGGTTTAGTGTTAGATATGATTGAATGTACTGTTAAAGTTTATGCATTACACAGAGCTATATTCAGGTTTGCTTCCTTCAGACAAGAAAATAAATCTAATGTGACAGTGTGTAGTAAGATTACAAACTTAGATACATACACACAGGAATGCTTGACTAAAAGTAAAATGCTTTCAAGAATATGCAAACCATTGTTCTATTAATAGAGCGAGAACAAAGGCTACTAGAAACCTTAACAGGGATAGAAAATCTGGTTCAGGATGAAGCTTGGAAACTAACTGTTCCATTGTTTGAATTGTCTTGCATTATGACGGGATGATTAAATATAAATGCAGGCCTGATTGGATTGTATCCCAGTAATGAATTGGCCTTTTAAAAACCAGTTGCAGGAAGCAGTAGACAGGTATCCAGCTTGTTTTTCTCAGATTCCAGAGTTCCAGGTGTTGAATGACCAATGGAATAGCAATATTTTGATGCTAGAGTTGGTCTCTTCCACTGCTTGGTTTGCTACTTGAATATGGATGCAGGAAGATGAAGCATTCAAGAGCAGTACAAAGCATACTGCTGAAGTTGAATAAAATGATAATTAGAACTTTGGACCATGTAATACATATGGTGCTTCAGTGCTTTGGTGTTTTTTTTGTTACTGTTTTGTTTTGTTTTGTTTCGGGGTTTGTTTTTTTTTTCCTTGTTGGTTTGGTTTGGGGTTTTTTGGGGGCTTTTTGTGCGTGGGGTTTTTTTTGTTTGTTTGTGGGGGTTTTTTGGATTTTTTGTTGTGGTCCTTTTGGGGTTTTTTGCGGGGGGTGTTTGGTTTTTTGTTTGGCTTGTTTTTGTTTTGGGGTTTTTTTCCTATTTTTCTTTTATTTTTAATTTTAAGATGCCACAGGAGTAAAAGCTGTGATTTAGTTGCAGAGAATAAATAATTAATGAAATGAGGCACTTCAGGAATAGTGGCTGCACTTACTTTATTTCACAGTTAACTTATTATTTTTTCTTAATGAAATCTAACTTAATGAAATTGATTATGTACACCGGCTGAGTCTGATTTAACTCACCACCAAATCCTGATACTGCAAGCACACCAGAACCAAACTTTTGAATTTCTGTTTTATTATGCCAAGACAGTTTCAAGTCCCCTTGAACTCAGCTTATGCACAATTTTCTGTAGCACTTTAATTCTCAGACTTCATTTCTGTGGGTATCCCAAGGAGCAGAAGGTCCAGAAACATGGTGACTGTAAAGAAATGTGTTATGTTTGCAGTGAATGGGGCTGACTAAGTCAGAAGTAGCTTTTAAAGCCAGGTTGATCAGGTGAATTGAAAGTTCTACGTCCCTTCAGTAGTTACCTTCCTGAAGTGTATACAAAAAAATGTTCCTAGCACCATAATCTGTGTGACAGGATGAAAGTCTAGGAGAAACATTCAGAAAATAAAACTGCAAATAAACTCCACTTTCGAGTGTGTATGCACAAATCCACCATTAAAGTATAATTGGTCTGTTAGCCTTTTTCCTCAATTAATTTTGATCTTCAGATGAAATCACTTGGCTTCCAGGTTTTTATCTCCTCAAGCCTTGTTGAGTTTTTAAAAAACAGGTGGTGGAGAAATGTATTTTACTGCAAGACTGGGCACGTGGCTGTGCCTTAGGAGATAAGGTTTGTTTTCTTTAGAGCCCCTTTGACACCTGTGGGAGAGTAAATTGTGTCATTTCCAAGGCTCTTCCACTGGACTGGCACTGTAGGTCCTAGAACACTTGCAAAAACCTGCTTCTGGGTATCATCTGTGAAGGAATATGGGAAAACGAAGGCATCTTTGATAAAAAAAAAGTTAGTTGCTAAAGTGTTATTTCTCAAGAGGCAGAAACTGTGTTCTAAAAATTAAAATAATTTAATGGGGGGGGGGAACAACAGGGAAATATCATCTGTTTTGTTTTTTCCCCAATGGCAGTTTTCTATTACAATTGAAGCTGTTCCCTCACAAATTTTGAAGAACAGATTGCTTCCTGCTGGGGGAGCACTGGAACAATTTTACCAGGGCAGTGAGAGAACTATTGTTGAGAAAAAGATAAGAGAACTTACTCCTGGAGTAGGTCTAAGCTGAATTTTTGAGATTTAGGTAATTAGTAGATAAGACCTGAGTATCTTGCAGCTGTGTTTTGAATACAGTCAGTTACTCTTTTTTCCCCCTCTTATATTGAACAAGCTTTTGTTTCATTTGTTATGGGATATTTTACTGGGTTTTGATGATGCCTATGTATGCATCTAAGTCCAGTAGCAGCTGTAAGAAGCACAAACTACTCCACTCATGCCTACCACTTATCCCAGAAAAGTTTTGCATGTGTACTTTTAATTGGCGTAACATATGGGGGTCATAAATTGATGCTGAATTGTAATGTGTGGAACTTGTTACACTCTGCTGCATAAATACTGCTTTTTGCCCCCATCCCTGCCTCTGACCATGGTAAATGATGTCCTGCTCTTGGTAGCACCAAACGAATTCACTGGTAATAACCCCTTTCCGCAATAATTAGAGAGGGAATGAAAATGTGCATCTCTTGCTAAAAGGATTAGCTTGTTCAGTAAGTGTCGCTGTTTTAAAAAGACACCGCACAATCCCTAGTAATTTCTGCATACTCAGTTGAAATGATTAACTGTTGCTCTTACTGTCAGAGATCACAAGTGCTGTGAAATACAAGTGAATTAATTCTAGAAAATCCCTCTGTGTATCTTGTTTACTTTTCTGGTGTAATGAGAAATTACTATTTTATGTCAGCAAAATCAGGACTTTAAAGGACTTCATGGTACTTTCTAAAAGTATAAACTGTTTAAATTCAGGTAAAAAGCAGTTGGGAAGAAAAAGTTTCGCTCTGAAAATGTAACTATAGCTCTGCTTTTTATTCTTAAGTGTTAAAATGTAGGATTGCTAATTTTCAGGTACTTGTTTTCATGGTATCCTGGTGGTCTCTGTCCACATTAGTGCGTGGTTTATCTTTGGAGTACCAGATCTTTCTTTTTTTCCAGAACATGAAACTGCATGGGGAATAGTTTGTTTTTTTTTTTTTTTTTTTTTCCTTTTTATAAACAGTACAAGTAATTCCTGAAATAAATGTGGTAAGAAAAGGCACTTAATAAAGCTGGAATCAATAAAAAACAAACCAAATCAAACAAAAAAACAACCCCAACACCAGTCTGTTTGAGAAAAGGGTATGGGCTTGAGATATTAAAAAAAAAAAAAAAAAAAAAAATTGTTTTTAACATCACGTTTTCTGCCATATTTACTATGAAAGGACGGGTTTGAAACAGGATGTTGGCCTAATGAGAATTCTCAGAATTTTTTTTTTCTTCTCTGAATGGCGGTGATGAGAACCGCTCGGCCCCGGCGCGCAGCAGCCAGGCGGCCGTGCCCCATTCCCGGCCGGCGCCGGGCAGCGCCGCTGCGGCACGGCTGGCTGCCCGCCCGCTGCTCCTGGGGCTGCCTGCTCGGGACTTTAGAGTGCCCTGCAAGCTCAGCGGGAAGTGGCAGCGCTGCTCCTGGTGCTTGCAAGCCTTTCTAACGCGCAGCTTCAGCCGGGCGGGGGAAACAAAGCACTCTTGCTTTCTGCTCGTCTGTGCCACAGGGCATATATTTAGTGTGCATATATGTGTAAATAAAAATTATATTTTGCTCGTCACAGGACATCCCCAAGAGTCACACCATGTGCCTGAGAGCATTTTCCAAACACTCCTTGAGCTCTGTCAGGCTGGTGCTGGGATCACTTCCCTGGGGAGCTGTTCCACTGCCCAACCACCCTCTGGGGGAAAAACTTTTTCCCAATACGCAACCTAAATCTCCTCTCACACATCTCCAGGCCATTCCCTCAGGTGCTGTCACTGTCACCACAGAGAAAAATCAGTGCCTCCCCCTCCTTTTCCCTTCATGAGGAAGTTGTAACTGAAATGAGGTCTGTCCTCAGTCTCCTGTTCTCCAGGCTGAACAGACAAAGTGACCTTAGTTGCTCCTCATACGGCTTCCCCTCAAGGCCTTCCACCATCTTGGATGCTTGCTTCTAATAGGTTTATATCTTTTGAGGTATTATGGTGCCCAAAACTGCACATAGGACTTGAGGTGGGGCCACACCAGCACAGAACAGAGTGGGACGATCAATAGATATATGATTATAATATAATCAATAGAATATATATTTTCTCATACTATTAAGTAGCCTTAAAGCCAGTTGGGAGCTTCTGTATTCCTGTCTTTTCCATAGAAGTCTTTGTCTCTTTTTATTCCATGCTCCTGGCTAGACGGCCAGCCTCTAAGAGTGGTGGTGAATGGGGTTAAATTGAGCTGATGGCCAGAAACAAACTGAGTTTCCTAGATCTCAGTGCTGGGTCTCGTCCTGTTTAATAAGTTAATTGATGATCTGGACAGATTACACTAAGTTGGATGACAGTGCTGATCTGCTTGATGGAGGGTAGGAAGGCTCTGTACAGGGATCTGGACAGGCTGGGTCTGTGGTCCAAGACTAACAGCACAAGGGTCAGCTAGACCAAAGGATGGGTCCTACACTTTCATCAGAACCCCAGGCAGTGCTACAGGCTGTGCTATAGGTCTGGAAAGCTGCCCAGCAGAAAAGGACATGGGGGTGCTGGTTTACAGCAGCTGAGTATGAGCCAGTGTGTGCCTAGGCCAAAAAGGCCACTGGCATGCTGACCTGTATCAGCAATAGTCTAGCCAGCAGGATGAGGGAAGTGGTTGTCCATGTGTACTCAGCACTGGTGAGGCCTCACTAAAATCCTGTGCTCAATTCTAGGCCCCTCATTCCAAGAAAGACATTGAAGTGCTGGAGTGTGTCCGGAGAAGGGAAACAGAACAGGTGAAGGGTCTGGAGCACAAGCCCTGTGAGGAGCAGCTGAGGTAGCTGGGGTTGTTTAGCCTGGAGAAAAGAACCTCATTGCTCTCTGAAAGGTGGATGTAGCCAGGTGGGTGTGGATCTCTTCTCCCAGACAACTAGGACAAAATGAGAGGACACAGGCTCAAGTTGTGCCAAAAGGGTACTTCAATTAAATATTAGGAAAGGTTTCTTCACAGAAAGGGTTATCAAACATTGGAACAAGTTGCCAAGGGCTGTGGTTGAGTCACCATCCCTGGAGGTATTTAAAAGCTATGTAGGTATAGTCTTAGGGATATGGTTTAGTGGTGATCCTGGTAGTGTTACAGTAACAGCTGGACTAAATGATCTTGGAGGCCATTTTCAACCTAAACGAGTCTATGATTTTATCTGTCCCTTTTATAAATTCTTGTTTTCCTGGTACATCCTTAAAAATGAAGCCTCATCTGTTGTCCGAGTTGAATTTAGCTGCAGAGTTCTAATATTTGTTCTGCCATCTCCCTTGGCCTGCCAGTTCAGCTGACAGAAGTGGCAAGAGAGTAATTCAGTGAGAAAAAATGAGGATGTTTTTGTGGCTTTAGAAAGCTGTCTTGGTTTCTTTTTAAGAACTGAACAGCAGAATTCACAGAGTCAAGGGCTGCATGAAAATGAGCAGGAGGAGTGTGGAAACTGAGACGGTCAGAAAGAATTTGTTTAGTTCATATCGTGCAAAGCTCTGCCCCAGCCAATGAGGTTGTGTGTTTGCAAAGAAAAACCTGCATAGCCAAAGATGAACAGGGGTGTTGGTCTTGGTGAAAACCTTCCAAAAGTGCTCATTTTTAGAGACAAGGAAACTTTAGCAAATCTGAGAAGGAGAAAGCACCTAGAAAGCAAGAGAACAAACAAATTAAAAATACAATGCACCATAGATTTTCATAACCAATTTCTGAGGTGAATTGTGACTTGACCTCAAAATATTTTAACAAAATCCTGATTCTCCCTATTCTTCCTTCAAAAATACTTGTCCCACTTTCTGAAAATTTTCAGTATAATTGTAAATGTTTGCTAAAAATATGTAGGAAATACATTTTTCCTAGAGAGTATCTTACTGTCTCAAACTGAAAAAAATTTCCCCAAAAAAAAGTTGTTTTTTTTTTCCTTCCCCAGAGAGCCTAGTGTATGCATTACTCAAATATTTATATGTGCAGCCTTCCCATTTTGAGTTAGGTGCTTCGTTAACACAGAGTTGAAACAAAACAGAACTATTCAGTGATTATGTGCCCTATGCTATAATCCACTAAAAGGATGCCTTATGCCACATTCTTTACTGTCTTCTTTTCAGTGTCCAGGTTAGTCCCTTTCTACTTTGGAATTGCAGAAAAATTAAATATTTACAAAACTCAAATCCCTTGCCTCTATTTTGATGTGGGTTTGTGGGTTTTGGTTTTCTTTTCCCCTGTGCTTGGCCAAATTACTGAAAAAATTCTCTCAACTGGGGATGTTGTTTCATCACTGTGAGCCATTTGGAGAATACTACTGCAGAGGCTGTTGCACGGGTGGATTTTGTGATATCCTTAATTTCATTTAAGCTTTGTTTGTCATTTAAATGCTGTGAGCTGGATGAAGTGATATATTTTGCATTAAAAAGCACACAACTTGTCAAAGATCCAGATCAGCGTAGATCTTCTCTGTGTGTGAAGCCTTTTTCCATCCCCTTGGGCTAATTTGTTAAACAATTTTTTGTGCACTAGGAGATCTGGGGCATTATGCTGTGAATGCTAATATCAGGGCTACAATGCAAATGAGACCTAGATGCATTTGTCAATTAATATTCTCAGTAGTTTGATGAACAGTGCTGTTGCCCTTCATCTCCCTAGTTCCGGGTAGGAGTGGATTCTGGTTCAGTTTGCGGTCTGGAAGGCATTTGTTTTTTCATAGTGCAACAAGAGGTAGAAATGAATGCAGGTTCTGCCACCCTGGAATTCTTCCTCACCTGTTAAGTGGCTCAAACTCCCACAATGGGAGAAGGTTGGTCCCTGCAAGACTTGTGTTTGACAGAAATGGAGGAAATCTGTGTTGGCTTCCTTGCACAACACTTAGGCTACTTGACTTGAAGTCAAGAAACCTCAATGATGCTCTTGGCTCTGCAGCTGAGATATTTGGTACTGGTTGATTTGTAAGGAGTAGTAGTTTTGCTAACTGGAAGCAAAAATCATAGTGAAATAGTGCTTCGCACATGTAATGACTGTGGGCATTGTTGTCATGATGGATTCATACTACGCCTGAAAGAAGTGAAACAAATGACCCTTTCATTATTCTTTACAGCAGTTAACTGTAGTTAACTGCCCTCATTTGGTAATTTTAAAAGTTTTCATGAAACTTAAGAAGTAAAGATTGGTTTGTGAATGCCTGGAATAGGCTTGTTGTATTTCATGCAGTATTTGCCTGTACTGTTTTAGATGGAATTTACAATTTATAGCTGTCTTGTCTTTTGCATGAAGAATGGCTTGTGTTTCTGTATAGTGACATTCAACTTATCATGATTTTACCTTATTTATCTATGAAAAACAAACTTTTAGAAACATTACGCTCAATTTATGTTTTCTTTATGTCTTTTTAGGCAGCCCTTCAGATTGCTGTTTCCACATGCATTGTGTAAAAAAAGCAGTTTCTGACACTAGGTCTGGTAATACACAAAATCACAGAGTGATTTGGGTTGGAAGGGACTTAAAAATAATGTAATTCCAACCCCCTTGCCATGAGCAGGGAGAGCTTCCAATTGATCAGGTTGCTGATGAATGTGTTACCTTGCCAATAGATCAAAAGTATTTTGCTGATATTTGTTCTTGTGGAGTAATCTGGGCGAAAGCAAACCTTATATAATGTAGCTTATAATTTTCCATTAGAGGGAAGAGGAAGAAAGGGTTGTCTGTCTCATTTCTATGTGAAGTTCTTCTTCTACTTCAAAAATTTCCATTCCATTGTGGAAGTATACTTGTGTGTACAGTTTGTGACTTTTTTTTCCCCAACTTCCTGCATCCGGATAATATAACCCATTGTGATGTTAGCAACCATTTTTGGTTTTACTGGAATGTGAAAGTAGAATTGATGATCTTTTAACATGGAGCTGTACCTTAATTGTCTTCTTTGTGCCCCTAGGAGGAAAGAGAAGGTGTTTCTGCCATTGTTGAAGAGCAGTTATCTTTTACTTCTAGTGGATATCTTTTGCAAACCATTTTTAATCACTTCTCTTTATTGAATTTGAGCCATTCATCATTCTAGGAACCTGTTTCTTGAGGAGGATCTGTTGCTGTTCTGGGAGTTGCTGTGTTGGTGCAGGATCTTATATGAAAAAAAGGATATACTTCTCTGAATCAGAGCATTTATTAGTAGAAAATAAGGTGCCTCCTTTTGTGCAAGATGTTGGCTGTATTGTGAACGATCCATGGGTAAAAGTTTTTTCTCATTTTCCTGGATCCTAATCAAAGATCTGCTATATCATACACAGATAATTCATGGGAACACATCAACTGGAGCCTTCTTCCAAGTGGCTTCCTCACTGCACCAGAAAGGCCTGGTAAAGGTCTTGTTCCTCTTCAGCTACATTTCATTATGTTAAGAATATTTGGCAAGCTCTGGCTATGCAGCTTGTATTGCATCATCATCATTTTAATTTTGTAGACATCTTTAATAACCTGGGCTATAGCATTCAGCTGAAAAACAGGAGATGTGATGCTTCACACTGCACACTGATGTATAGATTGCTTCTTATTTCACTGAGCCTCCAATCTATACAGAGGACATTTCTTTAGTGTTATCCAGAAACCGAAGTGGATCAGGATTTTGAAATCGTGTAAATCTAAGGCCATCCTTTTTTGTCCATCATAATTGCCTTTATGAGGGCAGGTGAGATGTAAGGGCAGTTTCTCTGATGGTGCAACTGGTCTTTGAGACCAGTAATACTTACACCTTGATGCAGTATTGGACTCCCTCCACCTGGCTGTTCCTATCAATGGCTAGAAGAGTCCTTGCCCCTCTATCTCGTAAAAGTGGATAGCTTTCACTTGAACTTGAAGTTCTTGTTTATCTTTGTTGTATAAGTCTGTCTTTAGGGAAAACCTAGACTCAGCTTTCAAGGTTTCTATTCTTACATCCATAGTAGCATATGAAGGGGGACAGGAAAAGTCGCAAGGCAAGGACCTCTTTTTTTTTTTTGTGTTACTTTAATAATTGAGCCAATAAGACTGTTTAAGGTGTCCTTTCTGCTTGCTTGGACAGACTGTGTCTTGCTTGTATAGATTATGTGTGAGGAAACACCCTTTTTCTTCCTTGTTTGTAGAGGAAGAGATCAAAACATAGTGCTAGGTTTAAAACTTTGGCCCCAAGGTGAGTGGAGAGATGCAGCCTGCTGCTGTAAGATTTTGTTGTGATATTCTGGGGTTGCTCGGTTGAGAACTTTTTTGAGAGCTTTCTTTTTCTTTTCACATTCCCCAGTTTATAAACCAGATCATCATGCTTAGTTTTCTTTCTTCACATGATTCACAAACATTTTATTTATCAGGATAAACTCCCAGATAGAAGAGAAGACTCCCAGAAAGAACCAGAGTGTCATTGGAATTGAGCTTGCTTTTAAAAAGAGTTTCAGTTTTAAATGTCTGTGGATAATAGGTGTGATATGTAAAAGGGTTATAATTGCCTTTTTAATCTTGTGCTAGGAGTGAAGTTAGATTATAATTTACCTTTATAGTTATTTTTTGTGAAGAGGCGTGCAGGTAAAGTGAAAGGACAGTGTCTGGGACAATGCTTGTTTGGAATTATTTTCTATCTCTGTTTAAAAGGTTTGAATTGAGGTGTATGAAGCTGCATCAAGATGTAAGTATTCTGGAGATACTGTTTTCCTTCAAAATGAAACATCCAAATGCAAACACCTGCATCTTTCTGTTAATTCTCTGGTCTCTTCACTTGCAGCAATGTTCCTAGATTTCCTGATTATTTTTTAAAATTTCTTTTCAGAAAAATTTAATTTTAAATTTTAGTGGAGGCAATCTATTCATTTTTCTCATTGTATTCCTTTAGAGAAAAAGGGTAGTCCAAAACCGACAAAGAAGAGTCCTTGCTGTTATAACTGCTACAGCTCATGGATAATGTTTCACTGTTTTTATTCTCTTATGGTCTTTTCTTCTCTATTCAGAGTGCTTCTGAAGCTTTTTCAGGGCAAAGGGGAGGAAAACAGAAAAGCTAAGAAAACAAGGCTAGAGAAGTCTCAAAGACATACTTATATTTGATTCTTTTTTCTGCCCTTTTTATAAAAATAAATAAATAAATACCAGTTTTGGAAACTGTGAATGTGAATCTGTTGAGAGGAATGTGCTCTTTAGAAATGTTGATGGAGATTCTAAACTATTTTGACCAAACTCTAATAAAAGTCTTACTCATGTCCAAGTGGGTAGCCTGAGTTGGGGGCTGGTGTCAGTGTGCTTCTCCTGGATCCCCTTGGAGTTCACTCTTGGCGACTCAATGAGGAAGATGCAAGCCTCTGTTCCTCCTAGTTCGGCTGGCTAGTGCAGAGGTGGGGGTCACAGTCAAAATACAGAATGCTGAATTCAGTCTTCATTTTGAATGGAAAAACTGGAACACATGCTTTGTACTGCTGTGGCCCTCCTAGCCACTATTCTCCCTAACTGCATCCCCCCCCCCCAAAAAAAAAAAACAAAACCAAAAACAAACAAACACCCAAAAAAACCCAAAACAAAACCCAAAAAAGAAACCTCCACCAAAAAATGAACAACACAGCCCTTCACATTTTCCACTGCTGTCTGAATTAATACTCTTTAGCAGTTAAAATTACTCTACTAGTGAAAAAACGAAATCTATGTATGGAGGTTTTGGTTAGCATTGTGTACAAAACTTGGTATGTCCTCCTGTCTGTTCACTGCCTGTGAAACTTACATATAGTCTAGGGGAAAAGTTCACTTGAGGCTTAAATTTCACAGCATTCATGCAGCATAAATGGGAGTGATAGCTTGACCTATTTTCCAATAAAGTAACCTATCTGTTTGGCTGTGCAATTAGCTTATCATTCTTACAAATGATACTTTACTAAATATTTGATGGCAAATACTGTTATTTGCAGTGAGTATAATTTTGTATTTATTTCTCCCTTTTCTTGCTGGAGCCAAGCCCACACAGTTCTGTAAAATATTTTAGTCAGTATATGAATTTTAAGATCATCTGCACTGTGATTCTTAAGCCTCTTTTCTTGTAAGTTTAAATTAGGTTCCTGGTGGGGTGAACCCCTATGTGCTTGGAAGAAGTATAAAGTGCTGCATAGTGATCTGTTTTCAACACTTCTTTTAAAAACAAACAAACATAAGATTACAGCACTGCATTTTCCTGGGATCTCTGAAACTGGGAGCTAGTTAAACTCACAGTACTTTTCCTTGCTGTGGTTTTGATGTGTTTCTGTGTGAAACTGACAGCAGGATTTGTTCGAGTATGTAGGCCACTATTGTATTAGAATTACATAACCGTGTTGAGTGGTGGAAACAGATGAAAAGAAGGGATGTACGGCGCTCCCTCACAGATTATACCCTGCAACAATGAAGACAGCTCAAGCTCTGCAGAGAATGTGGTCACATGCAGTCAAAAAGTTGGGGATTTTGAAAGGGCACGTGAGTTGCTTTTTGTTGCATCTTGCTTCACATCTTTTCTTCCCCTCCTCCCTTCGTATATCCCTCCCCTCTCTAACTCACTTTTATAGCCAGATGATTGTTGTGGCAGTCTGGTCTTCTGGTTTTGTTCTTCTTTCGGCATGAATGAAGTTGTCTTCGGTGATCTCTCAGTAGCAAGTAATTGTGTAAATCTCTTGATGACTGTCAGTTAGAGCTGCAACAGCTGCCTGTTTGTTGCACACTGGCAATTTTAGCACTTTGACTAGTTTCCTGCCAAAGATTCTGCTAAACAGTCTATTTTGGGTATTTAGAAAGCGCCTGTCATTTTAGTATATGAGCATTAGACAGATGTAAGCAAATCCTGACTACAGTGTTCTGATTAGAAATGGACTGACTCTAGTCCCTACTGAATTTAGACTAGCTAATTACAATTACAATTTGCATTTACTGCAGGTAGCCTGTTGTCTGTGTGAAACCTGGGTGGTAAAACAGTTACTGTAAGTAACTGGAGGTGGGGTTCTTAACCATTTTGCCTGCCTTTCTCTCTCCAGTGTTTTGGTGTGCAAACTTGCAGTGAAACTGCGATCCTGTAAGGAATGCACAAGCTGCTCAGGATCCCTTTGTGTTTCCTTACAGATGAAGTATGAAGAAATTGGCAAGGTGATGAAGGCTTTTCATAACTCATCACTTGATGCATTCAGAGGAGAGTCACATCACTAAATGTGGAGTACAGGAATTTTGCAATTCGGGTGGAGAATTAGATATTAGTTTTGATCAAGTCCCCAACTGATGATTTGTAACATTTGTAGTCTCTCCCTCCCTCTCAATCTTCTCCATTACTCTGCCGGTATGGGTTAGCATCCTGACAATGGCAACCAGCAGTACATTTTATAATGTTAAGAAGATGATTGTTTAGAGATTGTTTTTGCCTTATGGGCTTCCAAGGTGACCATTCAGTTCTCTGAACTGTGTTGCAGAGCCTGCATTGCTTTATCAGTACAGCAGAACTAGTTGTGTTGTCTTGGTAATTACATTGTACAAAATCAGCTTTGCAAGTACATAGTGTGCTTGCCCTCTCTGATGCAGAGTACAGCAAATGGGAGACATTTTCCCAAGGAGCAGTTACAAAAAATTGATTTTGGAAATACTTGCAAATTTGAAAGTGAATTGCTTAATTCTCTTTCATTGAATTTTCAGTAACAGTTTCAAGGTACAAATAAACCCCAAAGATGTACATAGAATGTTCCTGAAACAGTCACTGATACTATGAGGACTTTTTCTAGGCACAAATGAGATGATACTACAGGCTTGGCATCTTGCAAGACCTTAATTTTAGTGTCTGTAGGCAGTAGTTTCTCTTTCATTCTTACTGCTTTTTTTTTTTTTTTTTTTTTTTTTGACTAGATACCATAAAACTTATTTGTCAGAGTAAAGTAAACTTAACTCTGTAGCCTTATGATGCTTTGGTTTACTACCCAATACATCTCTCCACTTGTACGCAAGGTTATACTTATGCCACTGCTCATGGAAGGCCTAGTTTTCTGGAAGGAAATTCCCGTAAGTTTCCTATTTCATATCCTTACTTCATATTCCCGTAAGTTTCCTATTTCATATCCTTACTTCATATCCTGAGTGCTTTCCTCAGTCCTTTTCCTGCAGTGTTGTACTGAATAAGCAGTCATTTCTCAGGCCTGTCTCTGTCCCCATGGGTACTAAGCTCCCTGTGAGCGCGTTCTGCCTGCCTTACTCTTGCACCTGCTCAGAGCTGGCCTCTGTATTCTTGGCTGGGAGGTAGTGTTGGTAGGAGCTGCATACAGTGCAAACTGAATTTAAGTGATGTTTGTGTTACGTGTGTAAGTTGTTGAGGCTTTTTTACCAAGAGGAGGATGGAAAAGATTTTCCATCTTCTGTGCTTCTACAAAATTTGAACCAATCTGCTTGTACTTCAGATTTTACCCATCATTTGGTACTGACTTTCATTTCTGAAAGGTTATTCGGTGAATTTGGTTGGAATTTAAATGACAGTGACACCCCTCTTCAGCACAGAATCATTTTTTGCAGTGCTTAAAAATACATAGAAAAGCAAGACTGTAGGAAGGGTCAGTAGTAGGTAAACTGCTCCCTACATTCCAGATAAGCAAGCCTGGTCACTTCCATTTACGGCAGCATCACAGCAGTTTGAAAGAAGAGCTTAGTTAAGGAGGAATTTTTCACTTGTGGCAGAGATTCTCTGTGTAAGGGAATATATTGAGTGGGTTCAGTTTCAGATAGCTGAAAGCTTTGACACGTTAGCTGGTTAAATGGCAATACCAGATAAAATAATTTTACTATGTGATTCAGCACATTCAACACTGACCCTAAGACATGTATGTTTTAATACTAATAGTTATGAGCACATTATTGTCTGGCCTAGACAAGTCAAAATTTAGAAACAATTACTTACGTGTATTACTTTTAATATAAGCCATCATCTCCTACATCTATTTCTAATTTTCTTTTTAATTAGACACGAGAGGTTCGGGAAACTGGAAAGCATTGTTCATTTTCTGGCAGAACAGTGGAAATTTAACACTGTTCAGTGTTGTAAAATTCCTGGTAAGAATGCTGAATGTTTTGGGTATTCCTTCAGGATCTCTGAGCAGGACTTACTTTTGTTTTTCAATACAGTGAATGTGCAATGGAAAATGTAAATCTAGTTTCTCTTTGTGGTGCACAGAATCAGCTGGAACTATGCAGCAAGGGGTTTTTTTGCATATGAGAAATAACATCCATAGCTTGCTGAACAGTTGTGCACTGCCAGAAGTCTTACTCTGAAAATGCAAGGGATGCCTTGAAGTACAGGCATACCCTTCTTGTGTCACTTGTCTGTCTAATGTTTTGGAGTTTAGCTGTCATTACTCCCTGTGATGCCTTTAAAAAGACCATTAAGTCTGAACTGGGCTTTAGACTTAATGTCTCAGTGTCTGAGATTCAGTCTTCTGAGATAAAGGAAGACCACTTTAAGTAAAAACAATAAAACCTGTGGCTTGAGTATGTGCATGCACACATACTTATGCAATGCCTGGATTTTTCTTCTGCAACGGACGCTTTCCATTTTGAAATGTTTTCAGTGTCATTTTTCTGCAGTGCAGTGGCTCGTTTTTCTCCTAGTTTTACAGGGCAGACACTGAAGGGGCTGGCTGTGTACTATATGATGCACCACAGCTGGGTGATTATTCTGTATTATATTTTAAGCTGTGATGTTGGAAAGATTTCAGGTTATATCACGTAAGATAAAAGTGATCAGTTTTAACTGGAAATGTGGTAAAAGAAGGTCTCTGAGCAGTGTCACAGAAATGACTATACCTGTACTATATTGTGTTTTCCTGTAAAATTGTGTTTTCCTGTAAAATTTCTTGATGGGAATGTAAATATTTAGCTATGTAATTCATAGTGGACAAAACATTTTGTTGAATTCACATGAAGAAGACACAAGAGATTTGAAGTCTAGTTCATTTTGAAAACCTCAGTTTCAACTGCTAATCTTGCTGCATACTGGGACAGAAAGGTCTTCCATAAGTATTTTATGTGTTATTTGAATCAGGGCTATAGAATGCTAGTTGATCTGAATTAAATGCTTTTGCTGATAAGGATTTTCCAGAAAATCAGAATGAGCTGTTAAATCAGTGAAACGTGAAGGGATTCTACCACCCTGGACCTATTAATATTTTTTCCTTTTTAAAGAAAAATTGTCATTATTTAAAATACATTAATTTCCTACTAATTCTCCCAAAATATTAGAATATGCAAATTATTTTTAAACCTGTTCTTTAGTTGGGTATTTCACATTTTAATTTAAATAGTTATGTGCTATGTGTTTTACTAATTGGTTTCTGTGTGCAACAGGCCCCAGGCATGGAAGAGCTGATATGGGAACAGTACACAGTGACCTTACAAAAGGTGAGTGAGTGCCTGTTATATTTTTAGTTTTCAAATATTCAAGCACTGGTTTACTCTGAATATGTTTTGCAATAGATGTCATTAGCATGTCTGAGTCTAGAATGGGATTAATTCATTGTCCAAATCAGATACGGTTTTTATTTTAAACCTTAGTTCCTACTCACACAATAGCGCATCTCTTTAATGTTAGGAATAAATTCAATTAAGAATTTAAGTGCCATATTTGCTGCTGTTTGGTCTTTCTAATGTCAGTGTGATATACCACATGTCAGCCACATAGCTAAATTCATTATTGGAGAGCCTTAAAAGTAAAGCAGATGGTTCTATTAAGCAGGTTGTGGTTGATGTCCAGGCTTTGTAATAATCACTGAGCAGGATTCCACTGATTTATTTTTGTAAGATACTTTAATATATACTCTTGTAGAATCCAGTGGAAAAACACTGTCATTAAAACTTATAAAAAGGTGGACTATAGGTGTCACTTTAAAAGTCACTTTTGAGAAAAGAGGAAATCTCATCAAGTGGAGTCCTTTTGAATTAAAGAAAATAGAGCACTTGTGTCTGTGTCCTTTAATAGCTAGGCTGCCACACCACAGTACCAGGTATGCACTTTGGCTTCGGTGGTGGTAGTCTTCCCAGCTGTTCTGATGATCTGTGTTCAGTGAGCAGCCTGCACTGAGCTGTTCAAGTTTTTTCACATCTTCTGCAATGAACTGACCTTGATGACCCATGGTGAAATAGTGATCTTTTCTACATAGCTTGTTTCATGTGAGAAAATATGGTTGAAAAGAGGTTGGTTTTTAGGTTACAGAGGTAGACTGGAAAAACATTGTAGAAGATCTTACTTCCTATAATTTCTAGCATTTCAGATCTCTGATATTGTAAATTAGCATTACTTCTTTACTGCAGAGGCAGACTTAGGCTACTTAGATGGTGAAGGGCTGCTGAACTTGCTGTATCAGCCACTACCATTAGTTTTACCATTATTTTGAATCTGTTGTTTTGGTGTAAAACATCAAACTGCTTCCTGTAAAACTAAGCTATAGCAAGTGAAGTGCTGTTCTAAAAGAAAACCACATGCTTTTTTCCCTCCTCAAAGAAATAATCACTTACTATCAGCATTAGTGGAACACGAGGTGACATGTGATGAACTATGCATGCTGATTGGGATGGGGGAAAACATGACTTTAATCTGACGTATTACTTTGCCACTATGTTAAAACGTTTTGTTCAAATGTTGCATAATTGTAATTTTTAGTGATATGATTGTATGTTAAATAGCTAATAAAATTAAACTTGTGTGGTTTTGTGCTCACCTTGGTGTCAGCAGTTCAGTTATGCTAACAGTTCTCAGGTTTGGTGCTATTGACATGTTTCCTTGGCATTCTGTGAAGCATTTCTTTGGTTTTATGAATGCTGTCTTGAAAGACTTCTATGGGTCTGTTATTTCCATGATGACAGGTTTGATATAATTTACATATTTAAAATAGGTGATTGTGACAGAGGATGATTATATAACAATGCACAAGTTTACTACTTCCTCTTTGTAATCAACCGTGATCTTGTTATTTTGATTGAGGAACGACTTAGTAATCATAATGAAGATGAGATCCCTGGGAAGGCTGTTGTACTTTCCCAGTCATCACTAACTAAATATATCTACCTAACAATGAATTTGGTATAAATAACCCATGGGATGATGAAGCAAAATTCTGGCAAATTTAGTGGGTTCTTTACTTAATTACTAACAATCATAAGGCTGTAGAGGTTTTGGAAGACAGGAGCTTGTCATCTTGATATATGGATGTGTAAACCTAATCTTTCTTAAATCTAGAGGTACTGTGTGTTTCTGCAGCGCTATGCATGCAGCTATCATATTTTTATATCTACTTAAGAGTGCCATCACGAGAACATTCATGTTCCTCGTATTTCTCCCTGTCAAAATTCCTGTTGATGTATTCAAGTTTTGTTGTATTTGGTTTTATTGTAAAGGATTCAAAACGAGGATTTGGGATTGCAGTTTCTGGCGGCAGAGATAACCCTCATTTTGAAAATGGTGAAACATCGATAGTAATTTCGGATGTTCTCCCAGGTGGTCCAGCAGATGGATTACTTCAGTAAGTACATTTTTCTTTGTCTGGCATTTTGAAGGGTATGGCTGTAGAATACTTAAAACCTTTAGACAGACATGGTTGAAATCCTGGTGATTTAATGACCTCAAGACTTGGTGCCCGCTTGAATATCTAGGTGTCTCTTTAAAAAAATAAAACCCCGAAACAAGGTAACAAGTAAACTCTACATAGAGGTGTTAGTTGCTGTTTGGTAAAGACATTACATATCAGTGGTGGTGTTGAAAAGTCTTTCAAGATTGCATTTCATTTAAAGAAACAGTAGAAAAACTTAGTGTCTTAAAACATCCTTCTTGTTCCTCTTCCAGTCAACATGTTTTGTCATCAATCATTAATTTCCAAGAATAACTTAAGTCAGCCCAAATAAGGTTTGCTAAATGTTTATTTATATCTGAAAGAAAAAATTATGGAAATAAAGAGTTTCGGTTGTCTTTCTTATAACTTCATCCTTGGTGAGACAGCATCTGTCATGTACAAACAATTAATCTGTATGCTGAGAGTTTCTGTCCTAGATCAGTTTTTCATCCTTTGATCTGAAATACCTGATGAGATCTGAAATACTAGACGATTTGGAAGAATACCAAATAATTGTGTAGCAATAATAAATCAAGAGAGTAGATTCTGTCCCTTTTGTCATGCATTTATTTTTGGTCATAAAATGAAATGGCTGACATGGGAGTTGTTGTTGAGTAACTAAATAAAAGGGTAGTTTTAAAACACATAACTAATAATTTTTAACAGAAGTGTGCAAATCCTACCTTTTATAGCAGTGACCCCTGCACACCACCACCTGTTCTGTAATCACCTGTGATTTGGGAATGAAATCATGTCCAGAAATTATGAAAGATCATAGGTAAATTGATGGTGGCAAGGGAATACCAAGATATTTGGGCACTTTCAGACAAAACACATTCTGAAGAAAAATGAAGACAAAGCTGTTCCTCCAAATCAAGGAATATAGGTCTAACCTTCAAAGTAGATGGGTAAAACCATCCTGAGATCTTTTGCAGGGTAAAATGAGCACATGTAGATGGACGTCTTGCCATAATATTGCAACATTAAGTTTAATACTAGCTTTGGATGTATGGACTGTCCAGACAGCTGTTTTAATTCCTACATAAACCTGGATGAAACTGATACTGAAATGTAGCATGCTGTTCTGGCATATTCACCCACTGAAAGGAATTGGAAGGATATGAAAAGAGGCACAAAAATCATTTAGGAGTTATAATAGTGCCTTACGAATGGAGGCTTAGAGTATATAATCTTCTTATTTGAACAGAATATTGTGGTGTGATTTGATTATAATGACAATAAAATTGTTGGTACCAAAGATTTCTTTTATCTAGAAAATGGCAATGTAACCAGTAATTTGGTGAGCTAATGCTCTGACTGTAACTGGGTAGTCACCAGAATAAACTAATATAAGGAGTATGAGGAGTGGTAATTTGGTTTTTTTTAATCTTCTTCGTTTGGCATTGAAATGCCTTTATGAAAGTGGTTAAATTAATCAGTGTTATGGGGCTATTTCATAGGGGATTAGGCGAGTTAGGTATTAGTGGTCTATTTGATGTGCAGGAGGTGTGAACAGAAAAGCTAGTAATCTCAGTTGGCCTATGTTTTAGAGCAAGGAGGACTTCCTGTGTATTATTATTTTGTTGGTTTATTTTTTCCCTCCCAATCACCTTTCTACAGAGTAAATGTGACCTGAGCACCAGACTTCAAGAAAAATGTACTGCAGTTGTACTTGTCAATATTTGCCTAAACACTGGTATGGCTGCAGCAGTTTGAAGCTTTCATGAAATTCTTACGTGAAAGAAGTCCAGCACTAGGTGTAAAAAACTAGAAGTCCTGAAAGACCCAAATAAAAAAGTTTCAATACTCATCAGAAATGTTCTATAAAAAACATTATGGCAGGTACTTAATCTGAGCACAGTATATAAATAAAGACAGTGCTGCTCAATGTCTAGTTTTAAGATGTACTGAAAGCTGCTTCTGGTATTCAGATATTGTAGGATTAATATAGCAAACACAGTTTTAAAGCGAAACTCCTTGTTAAAACAAATTAAATCCATTGGTTTCTTCTGTTAAAAAAAAAAAAGGAACAAAAGAAGAAATTCTGTTCTACTGTTTTCATAAAGACTCCTCTTAAATCTTCTCTTTTCTTTTTTATCTCCCTTCCCATTTCCAGAGAAAACGACCGAGTGGTAATAGTTAATGGGACCCCAATGGAGAATGTTCTACATTCTTTTGCAGTTCAGCAGCTTAGGAAAAGTGGAAAAGTGGCCACCATTGTAAGTAAATTCCAAATATATTCAGTGTACAGTGGTATGTAACCAGTCAGGATTTTGGTTTTCTTCCATAAAGAGTATTTATAGGCACAAAGCAAAATAGTCCTTTACCATATGTGAAGTACAGAATAAACAAAACAAAGTCATTGTTTCTGCAGGTGAAAGAAATGGAAATTAATCAACAGTATCACAAAGTTACCTTGTTGAAAAACTGAGAATAAAATGTTTATTTTATAATGTGGTATAAATGTTTTATAACGAGTGGTGCAAAATAGAAGTTATGTGAGGCAAATTATGTTCTGCATACACAGATCTTGTCCAATAATAAATAGAATATTGTTCTTCCTTCTTTTTGTCCCCAGCATATATTTAAAACATGAAGAATATTCATCTGTTCAGTTTCACATTCTGATCTTTGATAGGAGTTTGTTTGTTTTCTGTTTTACTGAACAGGTAGTGAAAAGACCAAGGAAAGTGCAGGCTGCTGCACTGCAGAGAAGCCCCTCTCTTGACTATGAGGACAGAGCTTTAGATGTAATGGATGACCACGCAGAATTTGATGGCAAAAGTGCTCGAAGTGGCTATAGTGAGAGAAGCTGGCACAGTGGAAATGGAGGGCGCAGCCAAAGCTGGGGAAACAACCTGGATCAGAGCTATAGAGACGAGCACAATCGAGGGCGAAGCAGAGACCGTGACAGGGAATGCAGCTACCGCCGCGATCGAAGTCGTGGTAGGAGCGTCGACAGGAGCTTGGATCGAGACTATAAAAGGGATCGGAGCAGGGGAAGGAGCATCGACAGGGATGCTGGCTATGAACGGGACTACAGAGGAGACTACAGCCCACCCAGTTACAGTCATGGATCTTTATCTGATCCTAGATATGGGAGGGAAATGAGGAGTCGTAGTCGGGACAGGCTTCGTTCCCGCAGTCCTTCGCCTGAAATACACCGCCAACAGGAGTATCTAGGACTGCAGGATCAGAATTCACCAATAAGTGTTCTCTTAACAAAAGGCAGACATAATGAAGGTGGGTATAACAGGGGAGAAGAGGAGTCAGCTTCCAGTACAGCATGGGTTTTGGTGGGGAAAAGAGAAGAACTGAATTACTTTCTACTTTTGCAGGCTAAGTGTTGACTTTTTAAACTGATGATTTAAGTTGTTCTTTCATTCTTTCTGGCTGATTTGGGATGCTTTTTCCCAGAACCTTGAACTTTACTGTTGAACAAAGGTTTGTTCACCCACATAATTTCAGTCTTTTAAAGCCATTGTGTCCATGGTTTTCCATTTTCTCTGCCATTTTCTCCTGGTTCTGAGGAAAAACATGGATCTGATCACGATTCAGATTACATTTGGCACATCTACAAAAAGGTTAGCTAGAAAGGGTAAAGAGTAGACTCTGCCTTTAGTAATACGGTTTGTTTGGTTCTGGTCATTAAAGAATACTGAAATAGCAGCAGCTGAAATACTGAAATAGTAGTATTTCAGCCTTTCTTTGCTGAGTATTGAAGTGTGCAAATGAAAGCCAAAAGCCTGACCTTTCTTCACTGTGAAATAAAGACTTGTGCTGGAAAGCATATGTGAGATTAGGTTGTACATAATTTTCTGTTTGGGGTTTTTTTGGGGGGGAATGGTGGTTTATTTCTGGAGGGGTTGGATGTGGTTGTTGGGTTTTTTCCTAATCTGCCCTGTTGTAATTTTGACAAATTTTTGTTAATTAAATTTTGTATGCAGGAGCTGATCTCTTTTTTTTTTTTTTTCATTGGCTCTGGCAACAGTCCTTTTTTCTCTTTCCTCTTCTTTTTCTGCCTGTAATGTTTCCACTTGTAAAGATAATGCAGATATGTATACAAGTAAGGAGAAATATAAGCTGCATTTGTTGACTTTTATGTTTAGCTACACCGTAATAATCTCTGCCATTCATATGGATACTTTGCAGACTTGTTGAAATGTGGTGATCTTTTAAAGCAGGACAACATTCTGTTGTTCTAGGATGCGTGTTTTTTAAGGATGTTGCCTTTCTTTTGAAGTAGGAAATATACTGACCCAAGTAACTTAGACCACAGGGAAGGAAGGGGGCAGGGGAATAAAAAAAAATTCCTTTGCTTGAAACAACCAAGGCGTTTCCTGGAGTACAGATAGGACAGGGTCAGCATGCGGAAAGTGATGAAAATAAATACTTCTGTTAGTGCTTTTTGACCCTTTTCCTCCTCTGTGCCATGCAAAATACAAATCAGAGAGAAGCTAATCTAGTACATTAATAAGCAGCTCCAGAACAAAGGTGGTGTTTGGCAGCTGTAGGTACAGACCAGTCGTCCAACTGTAATTGAATTTGGGATTGCTTGTTCAATAGTAATGGCAGCACAGGTATCAGAGACTTGGCTTAGGGTGAAATGAGTTTTAAAACCTACTTTTTTATTTTTTCTTTTTTATTTTTTTTTTCTTTTTTATTTTTTTTTTCCTCTCATGGTATAATGGTGTTTGATGCATGAGCACTGTGTAGTTTTTAAAACAATCCATCCTTGCTCATCTTTTAAGCTACAGTGGATTGTCTTCTTGGTTCCAGAGTATGGACTCCGTCTTGGAAGTCAGATCTTCATAAAAGAAATGACCCGTACAGGCCTAGCAACCAAAGATGGCAACCTTCATGAAGGAGATATCATTCTGAAGGTCTGTTCTGGTTTTACTGCTAGCAGTTTGGCAGGCACTGGTTATAGCGGTTACTCTGAACTAAGTCATCTTATAGTCAAGTTCACTATTAAACTTGAGCACAATGCAGACTTGTTTGTTATAGTTGTCTTTTTGTGTCCAGATCAATGGTACAGTGACGGAGAACATGTCTTTAGCTGATGCCCGAAAATTGATTGAGAAATCACGTGGGAAACTCCAGCTGGTTGTTCTCAGGGACCGAAAACAGACACTGCTCAACATTCCTTCCTTGAACGACAGTGACTCAGAAATGGATGGTGAGGTTTAATGTGGATCCAAAGTTTCTGGACTCTGTGCAAGGACAAAATGGAGCTTAAATCATTTTGCTGTGGTAGAGTGGTATTAGGTTCTTTAAGAAAAACAATTAAACACAAACAAACCTAAGTAATACTCAGTTAAGCAACAAGTCCCCTTCCTTTAGGTGAAAATAATTTTGTAGTAACCATATAGTTACATTTTAGGAAGTGGCAGAGATAGAAGGGCCAGTGTTGTTCTGGCAAAATCAGTCTTACTTCTTGGAGCATGCAAATCAGGTGCATTAATAAAAAATTTTAAAACAAGTGCTTTGTACTGGTCTCTCCTTCTGAGGACATTAACATTCACAGCAGCTTTCAAATGGAGGGAATAAATGTCAGGACAAGAGGAAATTAAGTGACCCTGGATAATTGATTTCTATTCCCAGCATCTGTTCTATATAAGTGTGTGAGCTGTATCTCTCAGTCTGATCTTGCTTTGAGAAGAGCTCAGAATGTTTGGAAGAGCAGGATGTTACATTATGTGGAACAAGATACTTACTTTTCTGGTGTCAGAGTATGGGGTGGAACTTCCTATAGGTTTTACTGTAAAGTCTGAGTTGCAGTTCAAATCCAAGGGCCACTCTTGTTTCCTTTGCTGCTAAAGGGCAATGATGTGGGGACTGTTGATGTGAAGGTGATCTTTGGTTTGGAAACCTCCATGACACTTCAAATCAAAGCCTGCTAGCAGTAGCTAATGCATGTGTGGTATGCTCAAAGTAGTTGTTGATGTGAGTTCGTTTGTTGAAAGTTGTGTGAAACTTTCCTGAAATATTTTGGGAGGGTGGAGGGATGGAAGCACTAAAAGGCACTTTTTGAATCTTTGTCAAATCCAACTTGAGATGAGAGTGGGCTGAAATGTTCAGTGTATCCTACATCTGAAAACTTTCTAAATACACATGCTGATCAGGTGAGCAGATAACTTAAATCCTGCATGTCTTCATTTGCATTGCATATCTTTACAGATATTTCTGAAATAGAATCAAACAGATCATTCTCCCCTCAAGATGACAGATCACATCATTCTGATCTAGATTCACATTCATCTAATGAAAAACTGAAAGAGAAACCAAAGTAAGAAATATTCTCTAGTTCATTTTTCTCATGCCTATCAAAGAAGTTATTCAAATATATGCATTCTTACCTGATTTCATGACACTTTTTTTCCTATTTCTTCCTTTTAGTGCAAAAGAGGATCCCTCCAGTAGGATGTCCAGAATGGGAGCAATGCCTACTCCATTCAAATCAACTGGTGACATTGCTGCTCCTGCTGTTACGGCTGTAGACTCAAACAAAGAACTGAAGTACCAAGATGACCCAGCAGGTCAGAGCCTAAAGGTTTTGGTTGCTTTTTTTCCCCTGGCCACAGGATGTCCATTCCCTCAATCAGGTTGACAAAGCTGGTATGCTCTTCATGTCAGCCCCACCCTGACACACAGAGAAGAGGTTTGTCTTGGCTTTGTGGTGTAGGGAAGAAACCTGATATTTTTTGACGGTGGTTCCTTATTAGACCTACCACCTGAAAAAAGCAAATACTCTCTTAAAACATCTGCTGTTAAGACTGTTGCCGTAAGCAGGCAAATGAAGTCTGATCTAGTTTGCCTTAAGGAGTTGTGTATCCCTTCCTTGAATTTTTTTCTTTTTCAAGAATAAAAAAAAAAAAAAAAAAAAAAAAAAAAAAAAAAAAAAAAAAAATTTTAGTCAGACGTGCTTGATTTTTAAATCTTTAATAATCTTTGGCATGAAGGGTTTGGTTGCTATCTGATAGCTAAAAATTCCTGTCATTTATAACTTTTTCAGTATCTCAGTAACTTCTTTTGTCTGTTTCCCTCCCCTCCCCCCCCCCCCCATTTAGTGCCTCAGCCAAAAGCAGTTACACGAACAATTCTTAAACCCAGCCCAGAAGATGAAGCAATATATGGGTAAGGTAGTACTTGCTGACTTCTTTTGCATTGTATTCTTCCAATGATCAGGGATTCTTGGCTGCATGGGTTTGGAGTGATACTCCCTTTGTAGGTTAATGCCAAAAAGAGGTGACATGGCTTCTAACTGATGATATTTAAGATCAACTTAGTTTTAGAAATATCTGCCTGGAATCTAAGTGGAAGGTATAGAACACCCTCTATTTCTGGGCTTGCATGGAAACATATGCAAGAGTTTTGTTTTATTTTATTTTTATTAGTAGGAAATCAATTTACATGTTTTCTTTTGAGAGTTTCCAAATACAGAAATTGAAGGTCTAAGAGTGTTCGAATTACAAGGAGAAGCCTTAAGTTTTGAAAATATTCTGTAGTTTGGTGTATTGTTTCAAATAAAACCCTTTCTGGGTTGGACTCTGCATATGTTGTCATTGATGTGCAAATAAATCAAGTGATTATTTTGGTGAAGGGGAATTTATAATACAGGCTTAGGGTATTATTGAGAATGGCTGACAGATAAGTAGTGTCCTCTGAGTTGGAAGGTCACTCAGGCATGCAGCTTTTCTGACAGCAAAAAAGCTGAGCTTAGTCCAGTAGTCTCTCCCACTGCAATGTGAGGGGATTGATTGTTAACATATCAGTAGATTATACTTGAAAATATTTCTCATTACAAGAAAATTTGAAGACTTCTAACAAACATGTTACACAATAAAGAAAATAAGTATCGGTTTAATTCATATGACAGTTCCTTAGATTATAGAAGAAAAAAACAATAAGTATGCTTACTCATAATTCAGTCTATTTTCACAAAACCACAGGTGTTCATATGACAGAGGATATAGTAGGTGGGGAGCTACTTTGGGGTTTCAGAAACAGGGACCTGTTTCCCTGCTCAGCAGGTCTGTGCATGCCACTTAGCACAATTCCTCGTTCTTTTTCCACTCTGAAAAATGCAAAATCTCTGCTTCTTGCCTTCACTGAAGGGTTACCTTGGTAAATATAGCGTATATAGTGAAAGAAAGGAGATAAGAATATTATTAATATTATATAGTTGAGGGGTTGTAATTTTTTTCTTTTGGCATCCTAAAATTGTTATTTGCTTTAATATCTGCCCTTACTTCCCTTTTCTGTTTGCAAATCCTACAGTCCTAATACAAAAATGGTGAGATTCAAGAAGGGGGACAGCGTGGGTCTACGACTGGCTGGTGGAAATGATGTAGGGATATTTATTGCTGGAATTCAAGAAGGTACCTCAGCTGATGAGGAGGGACTGCAGGAAGGAGATCAGATTCTTAAGGTATGTGTCCCGGAAATGCACATAACTTCTGTATACTCTCATTTGCTCTTCTTACTGGAAATATGGAAGAAATTATGATCTTAGGAATCAAAATTTTGCTTTACAAGGGTGTATATGTCATGGAGAGATCTTGCCAGGAATGAGTTCTCGAAGGACCAAGCTTTATTTTGTTCATAATTTTGTGGAAGGAGTAGTTAAATATTATTCAAGAAAAATGCTGCAAGATGGCACAATAAATTTTTTTGTACAATGTTTCTTCCTAGTCTTGGAGGGGAAAAAATTTGGGCCAAAAATTCTTCTTTCATCTTTCTCCAGTTTATTTGAGTTATGGCGATTTATTTTTCACGTTTCTGAATTATATCATCTGTGCCACTTAATCACTTCATTCTGCTTTTTTTTTTCTGAAAATTCACATGGAAGGTTAATGTAATCTTCCCTCTACCTCTTTTCTCTTGCCCCTTCTAGAGGCTGTTAAAGTTGAATAAACAATCTAGCAGTGTACAACCAGAACATTTCCTTTCAGGAAGATTACTGTTAATAGCTGGAATTAAATATTAATGGGAGACAATAATTTACATTTAGATTTATAGATATATGTAAAAATAATAAGGCAAGAGAATATTAAGATTTTTCAGATAAAAGAAAAGTCTGTGGTTTTTCCTTTTATTGTTGATTTATCAGTTGTTGTGGGGGTTTTTTTGTTATGTAGGTAAACACTCAAGACTTCCGAGGCATTGTTCGGGAAGAAGCTGTTTTGTATCTCTTAGAAATTCCCAAAGGTGAAACTGTGACAATTTTGGCTCAAAGCAAATACGAAGGTAGGTGCTTTGAAAAAAATGTATGTATATCTATGAATCTTTTAAGCTGTGCTTTGTCAGTGAAACCACAAATAATCTCTCTTGTGCTTATTTTTGATAGCATCTTAGTTTATCTCCTTCTCACTAGTTGAGAAGATAGCTGTATTCCATACATAAAATGCTGCATATGTGATGTGTTTTTCAGAGTACTTTTCCATGTCTTTTATTATTAGCAAATAGCAGCTCTTAATTCTGAGAAGTGGTAATGTACTGCTTTTTACTCTGTTTTTCTGTCTGTAGTAGTTGGGAGAAGATCTGCTGTGCTTTGGCAGTCAGAAGGGATTTGGTCAGCAGAAAATGGGCAGTTTTACTCATGAGCAGTTAAGGAGCAAGAAAAGCTTCTTGCATTCCTTTTGGGAGACCCAGCCTGCTGCAAGACTGTAGTACCATAGCTGCCTTTTGCCCTGGAGCTGTAAGGACTGTCCACATACAAGTGTGGAAAACTCCTAATAAGAGTGTGTAGGAGAATATAGATCTTGAGTTTTTTTCATCTTTCTGAGCAGATTCTTAGAATTTCGAAGCTGTATTTGCTAGAATCACAGCTTAATCTTTCTTTCAAGTCTAAAAAGATATAAGCTAAAATGGAGGTATTGTTTTAGTCTACAGAGACATCATGGCCTGTGGCAGAGGAGATTCATTCTTCATCAGGAGTCACTTTGAGTGTGAAAAAGAGTCACCACAGAGCTTAGCATTCACCAGGGGGGAGATCTTTAGAGTAGTTGATACACTGTATGATGGCAAACTGGGAAACTGGCTGGCTGTGAGAATTGGAAATGAACTGGAAAAGGGCCTCATTCCAAACAAGAGCAGGTAAGGTGGCACCATGTCTTCCCATTGTTAGAAGTAAGATTTTTTCCTTTCACCAAGTCATTTTTGCTTCCTATGTCATACCTTCTTTCCTTTCTAATCCCTTCTACAAGAATGAAAGAATTGTTTTGTCTTCATTTTTACAAGAATTGTGCCTATAAAAACTGTGTATTTTAGAACCATGGCGTTATGCAAGGAGACGGTGAGAGAGGGTGGTGACCTACATACCAGGTCATTATTTAGAGCACAGACCTAAAGCTTCTGTCTCAGCAATCAACCAAGCTTTGAGCAGTAGCTGCTTCAGTTCCTCTTCCAGAAAATGGGTGGTGGGTCCTGTTCTTGTTAGGTTTTTGCTTTTTTCCCTCAACTTCTTTGTATGTTCACCCTCACCAAATCAAATCAAAACAAAGACCCCAATGAAACAAAAAACTAAACAAAACCCCTTCACCTTAGGAAGCTTGTGACACTTTGTGAAATAATACTCTGATGATTAATCTTTAGAAGAATTCAGTGCTTGAATTTCTTATGTCTATCCTTGTGGACAGTGTTTTAAGTATTTATTCTGAGGCAGGTTTTTTTGGTGAGTTTTTTGGTGGAGGGGCGTTTTTTAGTGTTAGTTTGGTTTGGTTTGTTGTTTTGGGGTTTTTTTTGTAGCTATAGTCTGTATTTTTGTGTAAAGTATTGAATGAAGCACAGCAATATCTTTGCTTAAATATGCTTTCCTAATCAAAATTCATGCGAGGTAATAATAACTGTTCAAATGTATACAGTGCATGAAGCTATTAAAATTAATCAGACAAAGAAAAACCCTAAAACCACAACCAGACTGTAGCTTTTAAGTTCTTGAGTATGGTTGTGATTTTATGATGGAAGAAAAAGCTCACAATTACCTGATGCACACAAGTTACAAAATACATTTCTTGTATGACTCCCTTGTCTGTTTCCTGAGCGGTACATTTTCTCCTCTCCGTTAATTTGTCTGACCAAACTGGCCTTTGTTTCTGTGCTCTAGTGACTTTTGAGGCCTAATGGAGAAGAGAATGGTGACAGTAATTTCTTTGGCCTTCAGTTCTGAGTTGCCCTCTCTCACTGCCTCTTTGCATTTGCATTCTTTTATTTACACTCGTGATCAGTTTAAGACCTTAGGACTCATTCCTGCCCAGCAACTTGTAGCTCTGGCAGGTCAGAGCATTGTTCTGACAATGTGTTTGCTCCAAGGCGAAGGCACCTGAACTTGTGTGCTTTTACCTCCTCTTCTTTCTATCTATCTGGCAAATTATCTGTTGCAAATTCAAAATCCATTGTTCATCAGTGAAAGCACCCTTGCCCTCCTTGACTAGTTCTGAACTCCCTGCTTTTTCTGTCAGAGCTGAACAGATGGCCAGTGTTCAAAATGCCCAAAAAGATGGCTCCAGTGATAGGGCAGATTTCTGGAGAACACGTGGCCAGCGATCTGGAGCAAAGAAGAATCTGAGGAAGAGTCGTGAAGATCTGACAGCTATTGTATCTGTGAGCACAAAATTCCCAGCTTACGAGCGCGTTCAGTTGCGTGAAGGTAGGTGAGAATGCTTTGAGCTGGCTTCCCATTTATTGCTGGCTGCTTTAGCATCCAAATGTTTAGTCAGCTAAGAAAGTGATTTGTAACAACTTCTAACTATTTTAAATTAGAACAACAGGAAGGGATGACATTTTTCTTAGAATAGAGATTTCTGGATGCTACTAATTAGTCTATGAGAAAGCTTTCTTACCCTTTTAAAAGGCTGTTGTTCTCTCTTGCCTTCAAAATATACCTGCCAGTTTGAAGGTTTAAAATGAAAAAGGGATAAAACATCAGGGCTTTCCTTGTTTCCTTGGATTCTTCTTGGCTAGCTCCGAAAGTACAATCCATACGCCTGAGATCAACCTCAATCTTCATAAATAGCACTTACGCAGTAGGTTCAGAGCAAATAGAACTCAAGGATTTTCAACAGTCCAAATATAGTCATGGTTCATGTGGTCTATCTCCATGACTGTAAACTACCTATATTACTAGTGGTGAGCAGATGAAGCTGATTTTCTGGGTAGTAGTACATGACAATATTCTGGAACAAAACAAACTAGTAAAGAGTATTTTCAAGGAGATCCGAGATGCCAAGATGAAGACTTGGAGTAATGGCATTCCCCCTTTAACTCTGAGGACTGTATTTTCACTTGCTTTGACATGAGCAGTAACACAGTTTTATATTTCTTTGCTTCTTCAAGCTGCATTGCAGTAGGTTTATCATTTGTATCTTTATTCACACAAAGCCCACTATGTCAAGGTTCATGGAGTTTTGATGGATAGAAATATAAATGAATATCTGTACATTTTCAGATGTAAAATATTCTAAATAACTTCCACTAGAAGGAATAAGAAAGCTGTTAATGAAAACAGTCTCCTTCTCAGCTGGTAAAAGTAGTCTTCTCTATTCTGCTGTTGACAAACCTCTGAGAAATAGTTGTTTTTTAAATATATTTTTAATAACTTCAACTTTGCATAGTAACTGAAGGTCTTGTCTTTTATATATAAAACCAGTCTGACCAGATTTCTCTTTTCTCCAAATATTTTTCTTCCAGCTGGTTTTAAGAGACCTGTCGTGATATTTGGCCCTATTGCAGATGTCGCTATGGAGAAGTTGTCAAATGATTTGCCTCACCTGTACCAGACAGCAAGTAAGTTGTCCTCTTAGTGTCTTTTTCATCCTTAACTGAGAGAGTGGATAACTTAATAATCACAGCTGCCTGGCCACTCTAGATAAGCTAAAATGTTGTCTTTGCAGAGACAGAACCCAGAGATGCAGGTTCAGAGAAGTCAACTGGCGTAGTGCGCTTGAACACTGTGAGGCAAATCATCGAGCAGGTAGGGCATTCCTCTGAAAATTGCTTATGCTCAAAGGCATGGTGTTTGATTTGTTTGCTCTTGAAACTTTCAGAGTACTCAAATTTTCACTGCATCTATTTCTGTAATAAGCTTAATGGTAAAGCTGTTTTGAAGTTGTTCAACAGCAATTTTAGTA
This sequence comes from Motacilla alba alba, assembly GCF_015832195.1. Classification (NCBI taxonomy): domain Eukaryota; kingdom Metazoa; phylum Chordata; class Aves; order Passeriformes; family Motacillidae; genus Motacilla; species Motacilla alba. The sequence goes on from NC_052046.1 coordinate 54,105,847, forward strand.
ATTTTTATAACTTTGAACCTGATATTAGAAATTACTTTTTCCTTCTCAAGTCCATTCTAAATTTGGACAGAGGAGAATCCGTTTTACTATATGCTTTCTGAATTTGCCAGAGGCTTTACGGTCATGCAGTGCTCTTCTTGCTCTTAACATTCTAAATATAAATATAGTATAACTGTGGGAAGACATTCCATAAGTTGTGCTCTTATTTGGATGCAAATATCCTGGTGTTCTTAGGATCCCATGTTCCAGTCACCTCCACTTGTTCCCACATGCACCACATTGACTGGCCTTTCTTGTTAACAGGATAAACATGCTCTGTTGGATGTCACTCCTAAAGCAGTGGACCTGCTAAATTACACCCAGTGGTTTCCAATTGTGGTCTTCTTTAATCCAGACAGTAAACAGGGTGTGAAGACCATGAGACAAAGGCTATGTCCTACATCAAACAAGAGCTCAAGAAAACTTTATGAGCAAGCAAACAAACTGAAGAAAACTTGCTCCCACCTCTTTACAGGTAAGGAAGAATGTTTGTTTAACCTGCTGACTAAGAGAGTAGTGTATGGGACTATGTAAGTCTCAAGACATCTACTTATTACTCTGCATATTAACTCATGCAGGTTGGAACCAAAAGAGTGTGAAGGTATGGTCATGAGTAATGACTTCCTTGACTTCTTTCAAAGTTCCTTGTTCTGCCAAATTCTAATGGAAAAGAAATTGTGCTCTGGTGTACTGCCATTAAAAGAGAAGTGATTTAATAAGCTTAGAAATGGACCAACAATAAAACAAGAATACCACGCTTCTGTCAATGATCTAAATGAAGTAGCTGTTTCTCACATACCTAAAACAAAAAGTGTTAAACAGCAAAGAATGGATAAAGGATTGCTTTGCATTTACTGTGTTATATACGCCTTTTCCTTCAATTTTTACAGCAACCATTAATTTGAATTCAGCCAATGATAGCTGGTATGGTAGCCTGAAGGACACAATTCAGCAACAGCAAGGAGAAGCAGTATGGGTATCAGAAGGAAAGGTAAGCAGTCAGTCCATACTCTATGAAGCCATACACATGTTTCAAAGTATCTCTTGCCAGTAAAAATTGTTCAGAATTTAATTTGCCAGTAGTCAATAGGCTAGACAAATAGAGTCAGTTGATATATGTCTCTAATAAAAAAAAATTTGTTATTCTTTCTGTAACACTTTGGAGCTTTCATCACTAGTGCTGAGCAGGGGGAGAATGATGATGAGGGATGAACTTTTCGTTGTGATTCTGCATTAGTTTCTTTCTGTTGCATGAAGTCGTTAAGGGCTGACTGATGTTGAGCCTGAGCTGTTTGACCTGATGTTGAGTCTTAACTGGACTTTATTTAATCTTTGTTCCTTACTTCTTACTGACTTTCCCCTAGATGGATGGCATGGAAGATGACGCAGATGATCGTATGTCTTACCTTACTGCCATGGGTGCTGACTATTTGAGCTGTGACAGCCGGCTGATCAGTGACCTAGAGGATACAGATGGAGAAGGTGGTGCATACACTGACAATGAACTTGATGAGCCTTTGGAGGAGCCAAGGATTTCATCTGTTAGCCGATCCTCTGAACCTGTGCATCACGAGGAGGTGAGATGATTGGACTTTTCAATAAGACTGAACTTTAGGCTTTCTGAAAACCCTTTATGTATGGCTTAAAAATCAGAGGATTTTTTCAAACAGCAGCTTTACCTTGCTTCTGATAGTGTTTTAGATCTGCACTGAGAAGAGGAAAATAATAATAGCTCTGCTTTTCTGCCTAAATTTATGTATTTCTTGATAATGTCTCATGACCTTCAACTTTTCAATTACATTTGCAGTGATTGTAGTCAGGTTGCTGGCAGTCTTTTGACTCCTGGTTACTGTTCCCAAAATTGTAAACTTGAGAGAGAGAAAAAAATGATTGAATTGACTAGCTACTGCAGTGATTTTACCTGTTTCTTTCATAGAGTTTAAAAAAGTTTACTCCAGAACCAAGGGCTCAGTTGAGAAAAGCTGGTAGCCGGGAGATCCTTAGAGAACCAAGTCCACCTCCAGCATTCAAGCCTGAACCACCTAAGGTAAATTTGTAGAAACAAATCTGAATGCTAGCATCCTCTTTCTGGAGAACTCTCCAGGATGGCAGATTGGAAAGAGCAATAAATAGACATGGTCAGAGACTAGAAAATGGTCAGAGACTAGAAAACATTTTAAGTTTGGACAGAAGAAATGACTGAAAGTGTTGCAGGATCATGCAGAAACAAGACTTATTAGATAACAGTTCTTCTCAAATACATGTGATATCTAATATGGAATAAGAAAGTAAACTCCTTTTTGTATCTACTAGCAAACTGAGAGGCACTTTTTTAGCTCAGCAAGATCAAAAGTAGGCTAATCACCAGGAAAAACATATCTTCTGGCTATTAATGTGAAGCACAAAATCAGAATCTACCACCTGACCGTCACTAGAAGTTTCTGTTAACTGCTTGCTCAGGAATGATGCTAGAAGGAAAAAAATAGGTCGTATACTCTAAATATTCAAAATACAGCCCAAGTGTGCCTTGACAATGAAGATAGGGCAGAGAAGGACATGCACAGTGAAAACAAAAGCTGAATATAAAACACTGGGTTCTGTGCACTTCTGAATTTTAGTTCATGATACTTCACATTAAGGAGTAGTGAAAAATTATTTGGGGCATCAGTTTTCTCTGTGCTGTGCTCTAACACAGGTAGTTCTGGTAATCCTTAACAAATAGGACAGACAAATGTCTAAAAAGTCTAAATGTCTTGGTCTCCTATAGGCTGATGTGTAGTCTATGAGCATGTGCCCAAAGTGTTGCAGCAGTTCAAACATCTTTGAAGTGTTACATCATATGAAAATTGACCCTGATAAATACATAGGCAAATGATTACTTTCAAGTCAAAGCCTTTGTTGAAACTAAAATTCTACAGTTGTTGATGTAAACTTTGTGGGTTTTTTTTACTTGCAGGGAAAGTTACAAAACAGAGAGGATCCATATGACTTCCCCAAGAACTATGACTCCAAATTGAGTAATGTTGCTGTCAGCAGTGAGACTTCAACTGTATCAGCTAAACCACCACCACCACCTGTTTCTGTGAAACCTGCCTTTGGGCGTCCCATTCTGAGAAACTCTCAGCCAGCAGTCCTGCCTGCAGAGGAAGAGGAGGAGGAGGCAAAGTTGGAAGAGGAAGGAAGCGAACAAGAAAATACTCCAAAGTCAGTACTGAGGAAAGTAAAAATATTTGAGGAGATGGATCACAAGGCAAGGATGCAAAGAATGCAAGAGCTACAAGAGGCCCAGAATGCCAGGGTAAGAAGCGATGCCTTTCCCCCTCCTGTGACCTTTGCTTTGCTTTGTGACCTATAGAACAGCCAGAGTCCTGGAAACTAAAATCATGCCCTTTGCATTGTGTTGTTTATGGAGGGAAAAGTTTGGGAAACCACATGCAGAGACATACTCTCACTCATTGTGTATATTTGCATTTAACAAGAGGTAATATTTTAAGGTTTCCTGTTATAACTATAAAAACCTGACTTCTAATAATCCTGTTGCTTTTGGCAATCCATTGTTCTCAAGTGTGCTTTGAATTAGTACTCTAGCAAAAGATTATATAATTGTAAGAATATGATTAGAATATTACCAAATTGTGCTTGAATTATTTCAGATGTAGCAGTGTCCTGCTAGATCCTAGATCCAAATATAGGATAAAAAAAGAACAACTGTTTTCTTCTACTTTCTTTTTTAAAGCTTGAAATAGCCCAAAAGCATCCGGATATTTATGCTGTCCCTGTCAAAACACAGAAGTCAGAACAGAGCTGGCCGCAGCCGATGAGGTAAGGTGTATCCAGCTCCAAACATTCTGTCTCAATTCTTGACTTTGCTGGCAGAAGGAAAACTGATGTTGCCAGTTTTCATTCATACAAGTCATCCTGCCTTGGTATATCGTTTTGTTGTGATGCCTCAAAGATTATAATAAAAATTTATTTATTATCATAAAAATGTATCATAAAATTTTAGCAAACTCTTCAATGAATCATTTCAGGATTTTTTTTCTTTTAGTTCATTTATAGTAAGTTCATTTATAGTATTTGAGTCATCTCGGAAGAAACACTATATTGTTTCACTGAAATATTTGCAGACAGTTTTTTGCCCAATCAGTGTTACAGAAGCTGGCCTGCATTCATGTCCTCTGATGTCCCTTCTACCTATGCTAGATACTTGATGACTGTTAGTCTATCCTAGCAAATGTTTGCTGTTCTAATAACATTTAATTACTTAAATGCTTCTTCCATACAGATATGTAGTGTGGCTAGGTAAGCTAAGGATGAAAGCTGATACAGGTCCTATCAAATCTCATGAAAGTAGTAGTCTTTCATTAAAATTCAGTAAGTTCTGGATGGGTTGACCACTGCATCATCTTACCCTACACACTGCGCATTTCTAGGACTTTACACCTGTGCAAGAGCTAACACACTGCATGATGGATTTTGTCTTCTGCTCTTCAGGACTCTTAATTTTTTTCTTGCATTTTAGCAATAGCCAATAGAAATGGAACTTCTTTTTTTTCCTAGTGAATCAAAGGCTTTGATGTCACAGTAAATAATCTGAAATGCAAAGATGGAAAACTGGTAGTTTCTGGATTTCTTGGCAGGTTCAGAAAAGCATTATTTTTTATATAGCATTGGAAGCTTTATAAAAGTAATGAAAATTAATCTTTCATGACATTTGCAGAGTGTTTGCTCACATGTAGAAATCAGTGTTGTTGGCTTTTTTACAGGAGTGTTAATGACTGGCCTAGGAGGGAGTATTTAATCCCTGGGAGAAAGATGTAAGGAGAATAACATCTTTTTTTTCCAGAGTATGGGTTGCAAAAATCATGGGCTTGAAACTGAGGAAATACCATGCCTTGACAGATTCTGTTGTTCTGTGTCTGCTTAATGTCATGTCAAATGTGTAGCACCATAGTGTATAAAAAGCAAATGTTTGGGTTATTTCTGCCCACTTTTAAGGCTAAGTGCCTTAGTGAGAGCTGTGATTGAGAAGGCCACCATTTTGAGTGAAACGGCTACCAATTTAAGAAATGTCACATAAGAAGTCTTTGGATTTTGAGACAGAAGACTGAGGATGCAAAAGAAGAAGGAGGCATAGAAAAAAATTCTGTGCAAAACTAATTAGGAGAGATGTCAGTTGGGGTTGTAGCAAGGCTGGAAACCTCTCTGCTCAGGGAATAGAGTACTGTGAAGCTATTGATGTCTCCGTGTGTGCAGTTTAAAATTTGAAACTTGGCATTTCTCCAGGTAGGTTGAGTACATCAAATCTGAGCATCATCCTCCAGCTTGATGGAAATAAGATGCCTCTCCAGATAGATTTACCATAGTCATGCAGTTTTTTATTGGCTAGAAGGGGTTTCATTTGCTCCGTCTGCCTTTCTAAGCTGTATGTGGCCATAAAGCAGATATTAAGCACAACTATTTTTCGTTTTTTCATAATGGGAGTAGACATTATCTCTTTCTCTTTCCATGTTCTGCTATGTTAGCTCCAGGCCTCCAGAACCCCAGAAGGCTCCTGTTAGACCTTACCTGGAGAACCGCGTCAGTTACGGCAGCGATGCAGAGGAGGAGGAGGAGGAGTACCGCCGGCAGCTGGCAGACCATTCTAAGAAGGGCTATTATGGACAGCCATCCAGATACAGAGACACAGAATTGTAGGCTTGCTAGCATGTCCATGTCTAACACTCTTCTGAGGTTTCTTCCTTCACAGCCAAAGTGGAACAGTAATTAGTCTTGAAAAGCTGTATTTTTACTGGGGGTGGTGTTAGAGGGTACGCTACTCAACTCAGACATATCTATACACTGGAACTGGAAGAGTTCATTTTTTGGGGATATTATTTTGTCAGTGTCTATGAAAAGAAATCACTATTGCCTGAATGCTGTTGCCTGTTTTATAAGGACCAAATCCTTAAAGTTTGTGTTAATTCTTGGCATTTTCATATTTTAATATAAGCGCCCCTTTTTCCTTTTTAATAATGCTGCCTTTTTGGACTGTTCTGCTATGTTATAAAAGTATGATCCCAGAGATACACTTCTAATGCAATAGAACTAAATGTGAAAGAGTATTTGAAGAACAGTAAGTGCCTTTAACAAGAAGCATCTGAAGCTGTTTGTTTTGACATCTGATACTTGGTGCAAAGCCATAACACACTAAAAAGGGGATTGACTGTTTTACTTATCTTTATTTTTTATCAGTTTCATGGTAACAATTTTCCTTGCATGTTATTTTTCTAAGCTCATAGATGCGATATATGCGATATTCATAAATACTGACTGTACATATTAAAGGTGCAATTGACTGGGTGGTTGGAAAAGACCAGGATGTGCTTAAACAGAGAAAATGGTGTAGAAAATTCAGTCACATATTAAAATTTACACAGACTGCAAATAATAAAGTATATATTCTAGACAAACTTTGTGAATCTCTTTTCTTTTCATCAGTATTAGTCTAGAATTGCTGACTTCCGTGAGTACACTGTTTCAGTTCAGGGTCTCCTCTCCTTCTGTTCAAGTAACTGGGAAACATCATTATTGATGTGCTTCTCACTTTTCTGAACACCATTTTAAAATCTTCTGTGCTTTAAAACTGGTGCAAAACTACAGAGTTCCTGCAAGGGACTTACTTACAGAACATTAAGTTTTGCCTCACCATTTCTGCTCTTTAGCCTTATACAATAAAATTCTTCAAAGTGGCATGAAGAAAAATTTCTTTTGATCATACAATATGAAAGATGGTTTTCTAACGCTCTTCTAAAAATAAAGTGCCTTCCAACCCCTAACCATTGTATTCTATATATATGTATTAGGACAATGTTCTTCACCGGGAGGGTGGGTCAGCACTGACTGGAACAGCTTTCCAGGGAAGTGGTCACAGGACCAGCCTGACAGAGTTCAAGATGCACTGGTACAATGCTCTCAGGTACGTGGTGTGACTCTTGGGGATGGTGCTGTGCAGGTCCAGGAGCTGGACTCACTGATCTTTGTGGCTCCCTTCCAGCTGAGGGAGTCTATGATTCTGTAACACTCTCTTAGAAAAGGTAGAATTTTCTTGTTGAAGCATTAGGATCAGGAAACTTGTGCTGCTCAGATTGGAATAATTTGGTTTGGTAAAGACCTCTGAGATCATCAAGTCCAGCCATAAACGGAACAGTGCCAAATCCACCACTGAACCATGTCCATACCACACCTGCACATCTTTTAAATTCCTACAAAGATGGTGACACAACCACTTACTTGAGCAGTTTTAATGCCTGACAGCTCTTTCTGTGAACAGATTTTTCCTAATACCCAGTGTAAACCTCCCCTGGTGCAACTTGAGCCCACTTCTTCTTGCCCTGTCACTTGTTACCTGGGAGAAGAGACTGAGCCCCATCTCATTACCAACTTCCTTGGTAGAGATCCCCTGAGCCTCCTTTTCTCCAGGCTAAACACCCCCAGCCACTCCTCACAGGACTTGTGCTCCAGACTCTTCACCAGCTCCATTGCCCTTCTCTAGACCTCCACCACCTCAATGTCTGACCTGCAGTGGCATGCCCAGAACTGAGCACAGCACTGGAGCTGTGGCCTCAGCAGTGCCAAGGACATGGGGACAATCCCTTGTCTGTTCCTGCTGGCCACACTGTTACTAATACAGGACAGGATGCCACTGGGCTTCTTGGCCACCTGAGCACAGCTGGCTTGTGTTCAGCTGCTGTTGACCAGCACCCCAGGTCCTTTTCTGCTGGGCAATTTTCCAGCCACTCTGTCCACAGCCTGTGGCACTGCTTAGGGTTGTTGTGACCCAGCATGAGGGACATTCACAAGGGCAGGCCCTGACAATTTGTCATGTTAAACCTCATACCACTGGCCTTGGTCCATCGATCCAGCCTGTCCAGAGACCTCTGCAGAGCCTTTCTACCCTCGAGAAGATCAACACACGCCCAACTTGGTGTCACCCACAAACTGACTGAGGGGGCACTTGATCCCTTGATCTGGGGATCATTGACAAAGAGAATTCCAATATAATATAAATGTGTGACATAAAGAGCACATGAAACATACCGGTTTAAATGCGGTGTAACAGAGCTGACGGGTCACTCTCCTAACAGAAGCTGTTTGACTTCAGTCCGTACCGCGGCGACCGGGGTCGCTGCGGTACCCGGGGCTGCTCCCGAGGCGGGCACGCCCGTCCGGCGCCGGCAGCGGAGGGCGGGAGGCGCTGGCGGCACCTGCGGGCGGCCACCGGAGTCGCCCGGCTTCCAGCCGCAGCCCAGGCGGAGCGGACATCGGGACGGGTAGACGGGACCCGGTGCGGCAGGGTCGCAGCTCCCCCCGCCTGCTTCCCGGCCCCTAGTCACACAGGGATCATCCACCTCAAACAGGATGAAGAGGCGAACTTTATTGGATTCATGGGGAAACACTCTGACAAGTGATGACGAAAGGGCTGAGCTACTGAATGCCTTTTTTGCCTCAGTTTTGAATAGTAAGAGCAATTTACCTCGGCCCCCTGAGCTGGAAGACAGGATCTTTATAAATGACATAGTCAGTGAGGATTGAGTGCTGCTCAGCAGGTTTGCAGATGACATGAAACTGATTGCTGCATGTGACACGAAAGCAAAAGGATGGGATGACATCCAAAGGAAACTGGACAAACCTGAGAAGTGGGCCCACAAGAACCCCATGTAGTTCAATGAGTCCAAGCGCAAGGGGCTGCACTTGGAACAGGGCAATCCCAGACGGAGTACGGTGGAAAGTGAAGTCATTGAGAGTGTCCTGGCAGAGGAGGACTTGTGAGTTCTAGTGGCTGAAAACTTGAATATTAGGTAACAGTGTTGTGTACTTGCAGCCCAGACAGCCAGAGGTGTCCTGGGCTGCATCCAAAGCAGCGTGGGCAGCAGGGCCAGGGAGGGGATTCTGCCCCTCTGCTCTGCTCTGCTGAGAGCCCACCTGCAGGGCTGCATCAGCTCTGGGGTCCCAGCACAGGAAGGACATGGACCTGTTGGAGAGAGTCCAGAGGAAGCCATGAAGATAATTAGAGGGGTAGAGCAACTGTCCTGTGAAGAAAGGCTGAGGCAGCTATGGTTGGTCAGCCTGGAGAAGATTTTGGGGTGACCTTACAGCACTCTCCTATACCTAAAAGGAGTCTACAGAGAATATAGGGAGGGACTTTTGACAAGGATATGTATTGGTAGGACAAGAAGCAATGGCTTTAGGTTGAAGGAGGGTAGTTTTAGATTAGATATTAGGAAGAAAGTCTTTACTGTGAGCATGGTGAGGCACTGGAACAGGCTGCTCAGAGAAGCTGTGTATGGCACATCCCTACAGTGTTCAAGGCCAGGCTGGATGGAGCTCTGAGCAACCCTGTCAAGTGGAAGGTGTCCTTGCCCATGGCAATGAAGATTGGAACTAGACAATCACAGGATCACAGAATCAGTTGCATTGAAAAAGACATCTGAGATCATCAAGTCCAGCCTTTGATCGAACACCACCTTGTCACCTAGACAATGGCATCAAGGTTGCCATCCAGTTATTTTTGAAATCACCAGGGATGGTGATTTTACCACCTCCCTGAGCAGTCCATTCCAATGTTTAACAACCCTTTCCATGAAGAAATTCTTCCTGATGTTCAACCTGAACCTGGGTCCTCTTGCTGTGTCCTCTTGCCCTGTCCCTAGAAGTGGTTGCCCCCACCTGGCTGCACCCTTCTTTCAGGCAGTGGCAGAGAGCAATAAGGTCACCCCCAAGCCTCCTTTTCTCCAGGATGAACACCCCCAGCTCCCTCAAGCACTCCTCACTGGACTTACAAGGTGCCTTCCAACCCAAGCCACTCCATCACCTGTAAGAGACACGACTTACACACTTAGCTGTATGGAAAGCATAATGGAGAAAAATATTTTCTTTTAACATAAGCAGTGTCAAGCTAGATGGGGAGGAAGCTGTCTTGTGCCAAGCCAAACCTACTCCAACTTCTTTGTTACACACAGACTTTTTAAAATCAGTGTGTTTTGCATTTTCTGAATGGAGAAAAGAAACTGATATCTAGAGTAGATAAAATGGTTCAATACAGGATAGTTATAAGAGGTCAAAAGATGACCATTTTGTAGAAAAGTTCTGTCTCAATGCTCCATTTGCCATCTTATGCACAGCTTGAATTTAGGCTTTCCATTTGCCTTGGTGCCTGAGGATAAAAGAACCCATGGATAATCCATAAATATTAATTTAATTTCTCTATTGCATTATAAAATATAATATAAAGTTTCTATTAGAGAAGTAATTTACAGCACTTCAAAGATGTTAGAAAGACAAAATTGTGCATGTGTTTAGCTTCAGTCTTCCTGTAATGAATACATATATAGTTAGATGATCTTTTAGGAGCAAATCTTTTTTGTGAATTGAAGACTAGATAACCTTTCCAAAATAATGATCTGTTAGGTCTACTTGGAAACACAGCTGTGTTTTGTCAGCTCTTTCCCTCATTTAAATTTAATTAATTTCCCTCATTTAATTGGTCTGTGCTTCACCCACGGGCAGAGAAATAAACAGCAATCTGTACTGCAGCTTCGTATCACTCAGTTACTCCTTCCAGTCATTACTTTTAATGAATTGTTTGTTCCTGAATGAAGCAGTGAAGGTAGATGATTAGAGTAGACTGTGTCCTGAATCATGCAATGTCACTACTATGATGTGCTCAGTGCAATAATCAAGAAATGTCCGACCATGGAGGAACAATTTTTGTTACAAGACAAACACACAGAGACAAACAAAACCAAACAGAAACCAAACCCTGGTGGACTAAAGTCAAGTGTAACTGTTCTGTGAGAAAGAATAGACAACATGTTGAGACAGACAAGAGAATAAGACACCTGGACCTACCCAATCTTCTTAAGAAATAGGAAAGAGACCATCTTCTATTTTTTCCTCTGTGACACTCAGTATGGTTTCCTCAGATCGTCACTAAGAAGGAAACCTGGACAAAACTATTTTGCAAGAGGAAAGAAAGAACTTATGTGTCTGGGAGATATAATACATATGATAAAGTTTATCTGTTTAGATCACTAGAAGGATTGAACTCATATAATGATTACAGTTTTGGAAAAATACTTGTATATAATTTATGGAAATTGTTGTAACATCAGGAAATAATTTTCCTGAAGTACACACATTCTATACTGATTTCTGATGCACTTCTGTTTTCCAAAGGAATAAATATTCTCAGTAAGTGAAAATATTTCATCTCATGTTACACTTCTTGCATCCCACTCTGGTTGATGTTACTCTTTGTTGTCATAGGTGATAGGGGATGCATTTTCCCTGACACTGGCAGTACATCCAGTCTAAGTTTGCTTAAGCAACTTTTTAAAGCCTCCCAAATACCTACATGCTGAATATAAAGGAAGCTCTAAAACAGTATCATCAATCTGCTTGAAGTGACTACCAGACTGGGAATGAAGCCAACCACATAGCAGTGGGTGCACAACAGAACAAAAATACTGTAGGAATAAGGCCTAGAGCCATGAGATATGTATAGAAGGAACGACTGTGGGTAGGTTGGCTTGCTGATGGGGTGACAGGTCATCAGGAGGATTGCAGCTGACCCTTACTGCTGCACTTGGCCAGGTGAAAAAGGGAGTGACACCAAGGTGTCCCTATTGCATTGTGTTCCACCCTTGCACAAGACCCAGGGTTTTGTAATTCCTCTCTGTATCCTTCATTAACGTATAAACTGCCTGCATCCTCTCCACATCCATGCTGCCAGTAACTGTATTTGGCTGCAGTCTCACATTCACTTTTCCCACATGTATAAACTGGTACTTGAAATCCTTCATGGCAGAGGATGAGAACATGAGCACCTTGCAGACAAGTCAACGAGTTTGCTACTCTCTCCTTGCCAAAGCAGAGGCACTTCTCTCAAGATTTGATCCCCAACTGTGTCAGAATGTACCTGGGAATAGTTGTACATAGCACTGTACACTTTTTTCACGTCTACTGAATCTGCCTCTGGAAATCCAACAAGAAGTTGTAACTTAAATAACTGAACTATTGATGAATCTGGGTTTAAAACTTCTTATTCAAATAAACCAGAATGTGTTAAATCATTGAACTGTACTATTTGTGACTCTGTGATCACAAGTGAGACCAGACCAGATTTATGCTGTAACCCACACCATTGGTGTCTCTGGGATTTCATTGAATGTGACTGAACTTAGAGGGACAAGTTGGTTCTAATCAGCTGCACCTCGCTCCTCTGAACTCTGGGGACCACCTGGGAACCAAGGGGATTTATTGACTGCCAGTCTTCTCTACTTTTATACAAAAAATACACAGCCAGGTATCAGACTAAAAAACCAGTTTATCTGACCTCTTCATCCAGACAGTATGACTTACAGACTATTGCCTTTCTAATCACATATATATTCACAGGAGACAAAGGGGACAACAAAATGGCAGTTTAAGACTACCTTTCACCCAGATACAATCAAAACCAGGGGTCAGATATCCCAAAGTACTGTGATAGTCATAACTGCCTTTATTACATGGCATGGGAAAGTAAATGGCTGAAGTGTGCTTTTTGTCCTCCCTATTCATTCTCTTCCCATTTATTGTCAGAATTCAGACCTGTACTCAATTAGCATTGATATTAATTATTGCTCAGTTACTCATATGAGGGAAAAAGAGTATTTCATTCAAGTGCCTAACTTCTTCCCATATCAGTGTGTTTGTATTTGCAAGGCATTTATTGAGTTTAAGTGAGATCAAGGCTTCATTTAATTAGCAGCATTTATGTATCAAACCCCACATATCAATGCACATTTTTACACAAACACACACACACACACACACACACACACACACACACACACACACTCTAATGACATGTATCTGTAAGAAATAAAAGCAAGAAGAAACAAAACATTTTTTTTTCCCGAAAGAATATAGGTAGAGAAAGCTTAATGGAAGCTTGGAAGTGTAAATTACATGATAGGTGACAAGATGGCAGTAGTGTTCAGCAGGTCCCTGACCCATCATTGAAAATATTACTTTATTTCAGCATGTTCTTCCACTGATAGAATATTAGGAAAACAAGTATTTCTGTAACTCTTTATTTTGAATTCTCATTATACATCCTATAGAATTTTAGTAGTAGAGAGAATAAATAATCTAACATATATATAAATATTCTAATATCCAGCTGAAATAAAAACAAAGTAGCAAAACAAAACCAAAAAAAAAAGACTATGAAGTCATAAAGCAGAAAATGAAAGTGTTGCAAAAGCATGCACAGGGGGGAAAACCTTAAAAACCAACAAATGATGAAAGAAAACTTCTCCTACAGAATAATTAAATGTCAAGATTTTGAAGAAATGGGAGTCTACAAATAACTTCAAAGCAACCAGCATAGCACTCAGAATTTATACACAGGAAAGAAGGAACATTAGAGCTTGTCCTTATCATGAATGCTTTTGGCTTGATACAAATTGGCCTCATACTGTCAAGCACCACCATCATCTCCAGTCTTCAGTGCAACCACCTCCCTTTGCAGCAAAGAAAAGTGATCGAGAACAGCCTGCGACTCTTGGATAAAATGGGAAAAGAGTTTCCCCAACAATGTCTGAGAGAGAAAATGTCCTTCAGATTTCCTACGCAGGTTCTGCAGCCCAGGCAGAAAGAGAATGTTGGAGCTGCCATTGAAGAGATCTTCCAACATATCTTCTATATCTTTAGCAAAAATCTGACTCTAGCTGCCTGGGATGGAACAGTACTGGATCAGTTCCAAAATGCACTTTATCTGCAAATTGAGCAATTGGAGGCATGTGTAATCGAAAAGCATACCCAACACTGTCGGAGTAAAGAAGTCAGCAGGCTGAAATTGAAAAAGTACTTCCAAAAAATAGACTGTTTTCTTAAAGATAAACAACACGACCTGTGCTCTTGGGAGATCAGCCGCGCAGAAATGAGGAGATGTCTCCAACTGATTGATAAGGTGACAAGGAAGCTTAAAAACTAAGGTACAAAGATTTTAACCTCACATAATTTATAATATAAATGATCAAATATTATAAATAGCATTTATTATTTGTTCTGTGATCTCTCTTGTGGCAGTGCTCTAGTTAATTTTTTATTGTATTTAAATTATGCTTCTGAAATTTAATTTTGCAAATGTAATGCATTATTCAATGTAATTTAATTTGTTTCATTGTCAAGTAACCTGTCTACTCTAGCTATAAATTAATCCATAAGAATTTTCAGTGAGGGTTACTCCCTAGGAAGATGTTGCAGCCTTTGACAGATAGTGACATCTTAAGGTGTTTTCTGCTGAGAAAACATGCAGCTACCTTCTATCTCTATGTCACCTACAAGTAGAGAATCACATATTTGTGAATGAAATACGTATCCCACGTCTTACAGGAATTGCTACATTTGCACTGATGCAGACTGCATCAAAGATAAAGTAGTACACTGATTATTTAAGTGATCTTGACTTAGGTTGAGAACATGCATTTTTGAGAGTTTGTATCCTCTTTTCCAAGCAAGTAACTTTTTTTACATTTGAGTAATTCTGACTTTCTGACTTTTCTTTGTTCAAAGATGTAAAGTAATTCTAGAAAGATTTGTCTACAGTAGTTTTCACAGTAGTTATGGTTTCTGAAGTAACTTCCTAATTGGACAGTGTGACTTTTAATTGAAATATATTCCTCTAACTGTTTGGGGGCAAGGGTTTTATTCCTTCCTGCAGTGTTTCCAATTCACTTCAATTTTTTTCATAAGATTATTTGAAGTAACTTTTCTATGTAAAAGTACCCTAAAGCCACATCTGTCTGTGGCACATTCTACTTTCTCATGGGTACATTCATCCTGGCTACTGCAAACATCACCGCCCAGTGCTGTGCTTTATTGCTACATGAAATATGCCTTTTTCCCTTTGCTCACAAATTGAACCATATAGATGCATAGCCCTCCAATTAATTTCCCTTCCAAAACACACAGCCTTCAGTAATAATTACAGTATAATCAAATTCCTTAAAACAGCTTGCAATAAAACTAGGCCTGGATTTTACACTTGGGAAACTGTCCCTGGATAACTCCATTTCAAACAGTGTGCTTTACCTAATCACTTGCTATGAGAGGAACGGAGGTATATCAAGTCTCTTTTATCCAAAGAATAGAGTTTAAAAATAGGTAAAACCCCAAAAACTTTTAAAAAAACCCAAACAAACATCCATCTGGGGCCACTCTGTTGTACATTTGGCACAGGCTTCTGGATCTGGCATAATGAAGTGGAGGAGAGAGATGCCAAAAGAGGGTGGTGTTACTCCTGGAGGGCTGAAATTGCCAGAGGTTGGTTTAAGCATCAGGTAAAGAACAAGTTTAAGGCTTTTTCTGATCTCCAACCATAGCAAAAAGTATTGAAAGGGAAGATAATAAAAAGTGTATCTAAGCGAAAAACTGACTGGAGTGAACAGCAGTGACGGTGCATGGTACCTCAGGTGTCATATCTATGACACAGGTCTCTTTTGCAGGGTGTCCATACTCTCCTCTCTACCACTCATGGATGCAAGGTAAAGAAGAGATGGCAGACATGGATTTCATGGATAAAGCTGAAATATCGGAAATAAAAACAGCTAGCAACTTCACCATGATCCAGAACAACAAAAGGGACAAAAAAACCAGAGTAAATTATTAGAGTAATTTTTCCACCTGGAGACTCTTCCACAAATGTTGCAACAAAATATAGATTTCTTCACTTTGTAACTAACAGCACTTGAAGTGCACCCACCCTGGGACTGTTTCAAATCTCACTTCTCTTGCTTGTTTTTTCTTTGTACTTTTCAAACCTGTGCAATAAAATTACATTCAGCTTACTTGCCTTTCTGCTTCTGATGTCCTTGGGTGGCTATTGCAATGCAGAAAAATGCTATTGAAATGGTCTTACTTTTACAGAAATTTAAAAATAGCATGAAATATATTTCAGTTGCTCTCTTGTCAGGGATTCTAGTTTTTATTGTCTAACTTGTCTGCAATGGGAATATGTTAATTTATGGCCCACTAATTGTTCAGAAACTTTTGTATCACTAAGTTTTCTTTTAAATTCATAGCTGTTCTTAAAAATCTCCTCATCAAATAAAAAATCTGTTTTGATATATTTCAATCCACACAGTACTTTGCAGTGTGGGCAAAAATCAGAATGGACACTAGAGGGCAAAGTGAAATTAGAGACAAATGTAAGAATTTTAGGTGAATGTTCATGTGTTTTGGCAAGACAGTGTTTCAGGTCTTTAGGAGCACGCTTATCAATAAAGTGCTATTGGTCCACAGAAGGGAACTAAAAGAAAAATTACCTATTCTTGAAAAAAAACCAAGATCTCAGAGGTGATGGACAGGAGCTCATAAAGAAACACTTGATTTCAATCACTTTTTGGCCAGCTGTGAGGTAATATAAATTATTTGTATTGAGAAAATATCTAGAAGACATTTAAATATAGGGACCCTGGAATAGTCCTATTCATGGAAAAAATAAAAATAAAAATAAAAAGAAATTTGCAAGCTAATATGCCTTTGTTTTACTCTTACTTTCAAGAAAGGTAAGGATTCTTAAGATAAGAAAGATGGAGATTCAGAAGATCATTTCTCTTCATCTTGCCCTAGTAACATTTTGGAGTAATACATATTTCATTGCCATTGTGTCACCAGGGGAGCTGTGTATTATGCCCCTAGCTAGCTGAAACTCTCTGATATTTCTTCCAGTTAGTATTTTTCTAGATAAGGCAAATACATTGCATTATTTTCAAATGGAAATTAATAAAACAGCAAATGTGAAGTCTCAAATCCCCATGGAAAACTTAGCATCGATGAAACAAAATCCTTCCAAGAAGAGACTGATCGTAAGCCAAGAAGCTTCATAAATTTTTCCACAAGGATCACACACCAGTGCTGTACAGCACAGGTCCCAGTCACAGCTGTCGCTGCTCTCATGGCTAGTCTCACAGCACCTAGTTTATCTGTGTTGTGCTGGACTTTGCTGTGTTGCACTTTTTGGGACACTAAAACTGTCAAGTTTTCATCTATGCAGAGTTAGTTTTCTGGCAAAGATTTATGGGGCTGGGGTCAAAAGCCTTGCCTTCCACATGAAATTCAAGAATAGCTACAGCAGAACTAAAGAATGCTTATTCCAGACTTTATTTTGGAAAAAATTATTCACAAAGCTCAGTCAACTATCAACTACAGCTGTTCAGAGCACTTTGTGCATGGACTTGGCTTGTTCCATCAGCTCTGACTTAATTTTTAAATTGTGGAAATTAAAAAAAAAAGCAAACCCAAACCAGAAGAAAATCCCAAAACAGGACAAAAGCCTGTGGAAATAACTCTCCAAACAATCACTCGGGACGAGCCCTTGATACATGTCCTTCAGATCAGCCCTGGGGAAGTTACAGGGGTGGCTGTTGTGGAGCAGGCAGACTCACACCAAGGCTGTGGGCAGGAAAAGGGATCAGGAACTGCTCATGGGAAGACAACGCCCACAGGATGCTACATCCTGCTGGTCCTCACCCCTTCCAGTCCAATCTGCTCGTTGTTAGGGCTAGCCCTAATCTGTTTTCCCCCTCCCAGTTGTGGAGGAACACTGGGTCCTTCCAGGGAGCAATCAGAGAGAAGACTAAGAAATGAGGGTGACAAAGATACAGAGTAAATCCTGAAAGACAGTATCAGTTCTCAATTTTGACTGACAGAAGTGAATTTACTTTGCTTCAGAAATTTAATGCAAAGCAAAACAATATAAACAAAGCACGTAAGATTGCAACTGATAATTTCTAACAAGGTGATTGTTTTTTAATATTCAAAAATCTTCTAATACTCATATAAGTAGGTATGAGTAATTTATACCAAAATTTTCCACACTTCTGACATCATAATATACTCAGGAAGGTGCAGAGGCTTTTTCAATGCTGAGAGCTCCCAGAGGAGCAATCATCTGTCAGGGAATGTGAAGACAATCTTTCTTCTCAACCTTCACCATTCCTAGTATCACAACCCAGCCTGCAAACCAGAGGGAAACTGCAGTGTTGCTGTGGGGCCACCCCTCCGCAGCCACAGACTGACAACCCCGAGATGCTTCCAAACACTATTCAGGCTCTTCATTAGTTGTGTTCTGAATTAATTATTTTTCTCTCTGTATGACTTCAAAATTGAAAATCCCATCTCATGTGAACTGGTAGCTCTCTGGTTTAATGTCAGTGGAGTTGAGGAAGAAGCAACGGCAAGTGATGAGCAGATGAGCACAGGAAAATTCATGTCCTGCCCCACTTCTCTACACACGAGGCCGCAAGGTTAGTGCATTTTCTAGGACCAACCTTGCTGAGTCCAAGTGCTCACAGTAAGAATCCTAAAACTGTGTTACCTTTGTCAATGAGGAATTCAGTGTTCTAAGCAAATAATATCATCTGCTTTTGAACACGTAAAAGTAAACACAATTAACACTCCCTTCTGAAAAATAACTGTTAAAGCATGGAAGTGCATTTGCAAAGTCAAAATTCACACTCAGGAGATTAACTATTGAGATTTCAAATAGCATTATCTGGCCCCTGCACACCAGTTACCAACACATCTACTCACTATAACTTTTACTGTCTACACTATTTCTTAAGTTTCTTATCTTGGTAGACCAGAGCCTACACAATTTCCTCTGGATTTAATTGGAGTACTGTGTGTTGCAATTCCCAGAGAGGAAATATCTTGACAGACATATTTAAATAAAACAAAAAGCTTTTATTTGACAAAGTAATAAAGCCTATTTAACTCTTTTCCAAAATGTTGCTCTCTCTTTAATCAATTAACATATTTTCTTTTGAAGTCTCTTTCGATTGAGTTGTACTCTGTTCTGGTCTCCACTTTTTGGGAAAAGCTTGCAATGGCCATAACAGATTTTTTCTTGAGATTATTATATTTTAATATTTTAAAAATTAAAAATAAGCCTGCTGTAGAACTCAGAGTGTTGTCCTTGTGACAAGTATTAAATCCTGTCAGAGCTACTCACTTGTACTCTAAAAGGATTTATGTTGGACATGATTACTGATCATTAGGAGTAGTTCAATATATTAAACACTTAGTTTGCTTTCTCTTTTTTCTTCTTGGTTTGCTTGTTTGTTTGATTGTTTTTCTTAATTTTTAAAGAAAAATAGGGCACATCTCCCTCTCCTCCTCAGTTCCCCACAGTTCAGTATTTCTGCAAACCATTAAATTCCTGGAAAATGTCAGAAGCTATCATCACAACTTCCATTATAAGAGACTTGGTCAGGACTAACACCTCAATAAAGTGAAATCTCCCAGCCCATCTAGCAGTAATTCCTCTTTATTATTGCAGTAAGATATTTGATGGGGTTGTGGGTCTCATCCAGCAATGAAACTGAGAGCAGTGAATTAGGAGGCACAGATACTGTAGAAATATGACTAATTTTAAAACTGGGTATGTCTTTGATATTTAGTTAATATTTTCACTGCCTCCAAAGCAAAACCTGTGAATTTCCCATGCTGCTGGAAAGAGCCTAATTGGGAATGAGAAGAAAGGACATGATAAAAGATAAAGGCCAGGTTGTTTTTTTTTTTTTAATGGAAAATGAGAGATGCTATTTACACTGCTCCCTGGAAGAATAATAAATTGTAAAAAATTGTTACCCTAAAAACCAGATTATATTGTCCCTGAATATGCAGACTTAGTTTCTCTAAGAACAGTAAAACCAAGTTATAATAATCAGCCTAAGAAGTCATCCTTTGCATCATAAAAATAAGTTGCTTCCATGTGGAAGGGTTTTAATGAAAAACAGGATTAAGTTATGCTAGAGAAACACAATGGTTTTCATTTTTATCCTATGCAGAGAAGATAGTCAGTAGCTTTCTGCTGTTTACCTTAGCCTGGGTATTAGGGTAATATGGTAGACTCAATACTTGAAACCAATGTTTGAAAATAATGTATCCCCTGAATCAGCACATTCCTATAGAGTTGAGGGGCTGGTTATGAGTACACAGGTCAATATAGAGGCCATTTGACCTGCTGCCTCAGAGACTCACAGGAACTGACAAGTAAGGAGAGTAAGACTGTCACATCTTCTCCAAGTGACATTTTGGGAGGTCTGGACAGGAAAGATGGCAAAATGCAAAAGGATGCACAAAGCTGAACAGGCTGGCTGGGATAATCTTTTTTCCCCAAAAGCATTTCCAAATGTCATTTTTCACCTGATAAAATTGCAAAGCTATCTCCCCTGACAGGTGTGTATCTGTTTGGTGGACACTTGTGTCACAATGGATGCCTCCCCCAGTACAGCTCTTCTCATCCTAAAGCAGCCAGGAACTTCAGTGTGACTTGCTCTGTTAGATGATGCCAGCAAGTCAGCTCTGGCGAGGTAGGACCTGTTTGCAAGCTAGGGTCTCTGCTGAGTTTATAAAATCTCCTGGGTGTGAGAGGTGTGAAGATGGCATGGCTGCTGCTTCCTCTTTTGCCCAGCTTGAGAATACAGACAAAAAACACTGACCCTTCTCCCTATTACTTGCTTGCAGCGCAGATGACTTTGCTCCCCCTGCTGCCTCCACGCAGCCTTCCTTTCCTCTCTAGCAGTCATGGTCACACAACACAAACATCATATAGCACACATAGCAAATACCTCCACTGGCTAGTAAGAAGTAAGAGTGGCCAGCGGAGCACCACATCAGCCTCATGGCCTCCAGGCAGCTCAGGGTTTACTTTAAATGAGGTGAATTGCACGGGAGTGTGTGTTTACAGCTAAGCATGCATTTCAGGGATGTGATTTACCAGTGCTTAAAATGGCATAATCCACTGGCCAACACAGGCTTGAATTCACAGAGCCAAAATATCTAATAATGGAGGAAGGGATACATAATGTTAACAGGAACACCGACAATTAATTTTGAGACGCATGTTTTCTTTTCTTAAAAACACATTTGCATGTTGGTTTTATAGCAAGGATTTCGAAACAAAAGCTGTGCATAAAACGAACAGATGTTTTAGCCTGGTGATGTTTCCTGTTTGAAGAGAATTAAATTCTTTCCACATCACATGAAGCATTTCAGGATTGCCATTAACTTTCTACATAAAGCATCCCCTTGCAAAGATTCCTGACACAAGCACCATGCCCAGATAGAATGTGTTTTCCCTACCTCATGATGCATGGAAACCAAATGCAGTTAAAAACTGTTTAGATTTTTAAAAACCTGTGAGACTTGGTCTTAACATCATAAGTGGAACAGTCATAAAGCTTGTTTTAAGAGATAGCAGCAGCAATACAAATAGTTTTTTGATGCTGGGTAAGTAGTTTCTAGACAGAAGTTAGTCTGCAGAGAATAGCTGGAGTGGAGAAGAAAGTTCATTTTCCACAAATAAAAAGGTAGAGTTTTTTTTCCATTACTTATCCTCTTGTTCCCATATCCAGTTAATATGTGTTTCAACAGTGTAATTTGGTATTTCCTTTCCTCTTAATGTCTTTGCAGCATACAAAAGTTTTAAGTCAAAATCTGTGTGCCTAGAAGCGTCCCCATCTCTGTCTAATAAAAGCTCTTACCTGTTACTTTCTTGTATTCATCACACTACAAAAACACCACTGCAAATCACACAGCTAAAGAGACCTCATACATGTTTTCAAGTGAAAGTTGTGGGCAGTAAAACTCTTGAATTTAGAGAAGGATCCTTTGTACTAAGGCCTAGCATTAGGTTCTGATTGGCCAAATCAACTACAAGCTACTGGCAGAATTGTAGTCTACATTTCCCAAAGAGAACTTGAGTATCTATGCAATAATTGATTAATGAGCCCTGAACCTTGGCTCCATCCGTGCAGTGGATTGCCACTCAAATGTGTGGATTAATAACAGCATTATAGTTCATGTAAGAAGTACACCTTTGAAATGGATCCTCTTTTCATTGCCCCTCATTCCTCAGCATGGAGCAGGCACCAACATCATTCCCTTTGGAGGACAACATCACTCCTTTCACATGGCATCATCCCAGGAGATATTTTTTTCAGCAGTGAATGAGCATCGGCTCTACAGAGCTACACGCTGCCAAAGGAAAGCCCTCAAAATGCTTCAGTGGTGGGCAGCACCTCCCCAGCACCAGTCAAATGCAGCTGCCCCTGCCTCCTACCAGGCTGTGCCCGGGGTGGTCACCACCATGGATCCCAAGTGGAATCCAGCCTGCAAGCCCTTGCTGGTGGCCTTATGCATTGGGATTGCATGGTCTGGGGTTTTGGTAGCAGAAGGGGCTATATGGGTGGCTTCTGTGGGGAGCTGCCAGAAGCTTTCCCCATGTCTGGCAGAGCCAATCCCAGGTGGCTCCGAAGATGAGTGCACTGCTGACCAAGGCTGGGCCAATTAGAAATGGTGGTAATGCCTCTGTGATAACAGATTTAAGAAGAAATCAAAACAAAATTTGTTGTGCAGTTGCAGCTGTGGCCAGAGTGGAGTGGAAACATGTGAGAACAACTCTGCAGGCACCAAGGTCAGTGCAGTAGAAGGGACAGGAGGCGCTCCAGGCACCGGAGCCCACATTCCTCTGCGGGCCATGGTGCAGTCCAGGGTGAAGCAGCTGTGCCCATGCAGGCCCACATGGATGCAGAGATCCACCCACAGCCAGTGGAGGAGCCCCACACTGGAGCAGGCAGATACCTTGGAGGAGGCTGTGATCCTGTGGGAGGCCTGCGGAGAGAGGGCCCCTGCTGCCAGGCTGGAGCAGCCTGTCCTTCGAGGACTGCACCCCATGGAAGAATGACCCATGTTGCAGCCATTTTGGGAGATTTGTTGCCCGTGGGATGGACTCGCATTGCAGCAGTTTGGAGGGAACTGCTGCTGATGAGATGGAGCCACGTTGCAGAACTCTCAGTGAACTGTTTCCCGTGGGAGGGACCCTGCAGTGCAGCAGGGGAAGGACTCCTCTCCCTGAGCAGCAGGAGAAGCCACGGGTGATAAACTGACCATAACACCCATTCCCTGTCTCCTTGAGCCAGCTGGGTAGGAGGTAGAGCTCACAAGGAGGGAGGGGTGGAGGGTAGGTGGTTTTTTAAGGACTTACTTTACTTCTCTTTATCCTCACTGATTTGTTCGTAGTAAGTTCATTTCATATCTCTTAAGTTGCGCCTGTTTTGCCCATGATGGTATTTGCTGAGGGATCTCTCCCAGTCCTTAGCTCAACCCATGAACCATTAGCTAAATTTTCTCTCCTCTGTCCAGCTGCAAAGGGGAGTGAGTAAGCAGTTCATGGGTGGGCCTTTCAACAGTGGTATGTTTGATTGTTTAACCCTCTATTTAACACTGATATATTATTTCCTCCTGAGAAAGAAAGGAATTCTTTAGCCTAGAAAAAGATGATTCTGGAGCAGTGAAAGTAAGCTGGCATATAGCAGGAAAGCCAGTTGTAACTATATGACCCTTGTGCTCAGGTCTCAGGTGGAGACAACCATGGAAAACACAGTGTCCCTCTCTGCCTGCCAGGAAGTCATTCACTAGCCAGGGAGGCATTTCACACCTCTCCAGTACACCACAGGCACAACCCGGCCAGGAGCTCAGTGCCACTTGCAATGGGGATGAGACCCAGTAAGAGACATTTTATCCTCCAGCATTTTGTACCTACACACAACATCCTATGCTCATTACGTCTTCAGTGTGCTCTTCACTTACAGCATCAAATTTCAAATCTCACTGCAGGATGGGGGGTGATTTCAACACGAATGCCTGTGGTAAAACTTACTTATTGGCAGAAAGGAATTTATAAACAAGTTAGGGTATTCTTCATCTGATTTATGCTGAGATATCCCAGACACCTCAGGTAGAAGTAAATTCAGATGGACATATATTTTCACTCTGCAAGTAATGTCCAAATTTCACAGGGGCATAAAACCCCACATATTTCTATATAATAAGTGGAAAATTCCTTCCTCCATCTGAAATAATTTAAAGAATGGGTGTGTGCCTATCCTTCTTTCTCATTTGATGGAGTTGATAGCGCTGCTGTAGTGCTGGTGATTTAAGCATAAAAGAAGCATTATAATTTTGCATTTCTTCCCTCCAGTAATCTTTCAGAACATGGCTCTGGGTTAAGAAATAAAATTAGTGGAATTACAGACTAGCTTATTGGTACAACAGCAAGAAACCAATTTAGATTAGATTAGGCTAGGTTAGGTTAGGTTAGGGTAAGGTAGGTTAGGTTGCACTAGGCCGGGCTGTGCTGGGCTGGGCTGAGAGTCAGGGCAAATGCAGCGCAAGTATTTGGGCATAAAAACTTCTTTCTCGGGAAGTGCAGTGGTGTTCCTGCTTAGTGCTACATACGGTGACGTCGTGGGGTGGGGTAAGAGGAAAGAGGAGGGGTGATCTCCCAACAAACAGCTGTTGCAGCTGCAGAGAGGAAAAAGGAGAAAGCTCAGGAGCAGCAGCAGCAATCCGACCCCTGCAACAGGTAATATTTCTTGAGTGCTGGTGACACAGACTGCTCAAATGCAAAAAGGAGAGGGGAAAAAACAGGGGGTGGCATGTGGGAGAAAAGTACAGCAGCTGTACTCAGCAGCTCTCTTCTTCCTGAACTACAGGGCTTGCAGCTTGTCAGGGGTAGGAAGGGGAAGACACAGAAGTTCAGACCAACATGACTTAATGTGACTTAGAAGGAAACTATGTCAGCAGAGGGAATTTTCTAGCAGATCTTGCCTGCTAAGGGAAAAAAAAAAAAAAAAAGGAACATTGCTCTCTGGTTTCAGTGTGGCGGCTGGTTCCTCATGTGTGGTCAGCCAGCACAGGCACATGGGAAGGCGGCGAAGCACAGGAGTCCTGAGGGGCAGGAAAGTGCACTGTGCACACAGGCCTGGGTGGGATCCTCCATGTGGGACAACCCTGAGAGCAACCTGAGTGTGGCCTTCGTCCTGTCACCCTGCAGGGGACACACAGATGGGGCAAGGGCTGGCCTGATCTGGGTGCCTCTGCTGTGCTATCACCTTAGCTCATGGGCAAGCATGGTCCTGACCATCCTTCAGACACTGAGGACACCTACCTTTTAGTTTGCCTTGGATGATAGTTACCAAAGAGACACACTGAAGACCTTTATGATAAAAATAATAAAATGCAACAGTTACACTTTGTGAAATTTCTGCCCAAGGAAATACATCAGGCTTTGCAACTAAAATGATAAAATCTTTGCTCTGTATGCTAGTTCTGACGTTTCTTACATTTCATCTAGTTTTCCGGGTTTTGAGCCCACAGAGAAAGCAGATAAGTTTTCTGCTAAGCAAGGTTGATATTACATATGATAAGTGCATCCCTAGCATTTCAATGTATTTGGCATAAAATCAGCCATAGTAAATAAGGTGAAACTGACAATTAAAACAGCAGACAGCAAGTGCAGCCTTCTGGGTCCATGTCTCCTGCAAGAGCTATGTTTGTTTCTTTTTCCTGTCATCAGTGTAGGCAGATTACTGAAATGTGCTGTGACCACCCTCCCCCGCCCCCAGCAATGCCTTCAAATGAAAGAAACTTGAATGCATTAAATCAAATCACATTACAAGGGAAAGATGAGGCAGCAGGTCAGGCACTACGGTGGCCAAATGAAGTTTGGAAGACTAGCCAGCAAGTCTGAGACAGGCTCAGGGACTGAACCCCAGGAACCTAACCTGGTGGATAGTCCGTGTTTTGTCTGCAGCAGTGCTGCAGAAGCAGGTTCTGGGAGTGAAATGTGGAGTCATCCCTGCTGTGAACTGATGGGAGCATGGGATCTAAATAAAGACCATCTCTTCTGCCCTTCATATTTCACATAGAAACAGATGCCTGAATTTTGTCTTGTGACACAGAGCTGTTCGGACAAGGAAATAGGTTATCTTTGGCCTGCTTCTGTTTCCGTAGGTAAAGAGGTCAGCTTTTGGATGAGAAGGACCTTGGTGAAAAGTTACATTTCAGCTTCCCTTTTATCACACTGAAATCACCTTTCAGTGTCTTCAGATTTCTTTGCTTCTGTGAAGACCTTTTGTTTGGTCTTAGGTACCTTTTGTGAGGGGATTAACAAAGAAGGCTGAAAAAGTGTGATGCAATCTCAGATCAGGGCTATTTCTTCACAGTGGAGAGTTTCAGCAGGGGAGGGAACTGTGCCGCTAGCAGCTCTGGGGCCAGGGTCTGTCTGCCATGTAACACCAGCATGCTGCCCAGCACCACATCCCTACACTCCTTGGGGAACATGGGGCCCTCCATTAATGTCAACAGTCTGTACACATTTCAGCAATCACTGACTGATATATTTTAAAGATGATGTGTTCTAGTGTGCAACAGCTCCCACACTGCCAAAACACTAATGTGAGGCTGTGTTTACAAACGTTACTCCCTGTTTAGTCAAGATTAAGTACCTTAAGAACTGCAAAAACAACAGTTTTCTAGCCAGCCAATGTAGGAAGAGTTTGGAAAATACAACCAAATCACTGAAGGACAGGCTCTGAGGGTGACAGACAACTGTAGCGAACTAAACTTCAGAAGAGAGAAGCCATATGCTCAGCCTGCATCCAGTGCAAAGCCCACACAGTAGTATCAGACCAAAAGAGTGGTGGAGCTGCTGACTGGAAAGTTTCAAGATTTTCATGTCTGTTCTTGTAACTTCCATACAAAAATACCTTGATGGATAGGTATCAAGGTAACAACCAGTAACAAGGCTGTTTCTTAACACAGAGCAATGTTCTTAATTTTTTGTCTTTTTATAATATGCAGTTTCCCAACTTCTTACCACAAGATGGAACAAAGTGTCATTGAGTAATAAAACAGATGGAATTTGGTTTAAATATTAATTGATCTCACTGAACTTTAGTTCCATTCAGCTGTATCCTACTTTTCCCAAAAGGAAGGTATATATGGAATAGATTCCTTTGTTTTGGGTCCTTATATGTCATATTTTTACAGTATCAAAGAACAAGAATGTCTTTTGGGAAATATTTTATTCCCACAAATCTTTTGTGCTTATAGAAGTGATGATGTGAATAGCTGTCATCCTACATAACTGGAAGAGAGAAAGACAAGCACTTTCATGGCCTCCCTGCAATTTACCTACAATAAAAATTTAGAAGATCAGTTTATCTAGATAAATTTAAATAATTCTGTAAGTATTGTTACTTGTGGTCCAATGCTAGGAATGAAGGATAGGCATTCATCAAATTTAGATATTTTTGAACAGAGAAATTTATTCCATTTGTTAATGTATAGATACAAATGAAATGATGGTTTTTGGCAGAGACATACCACAAGAACACACAGGATCAAGGCACAACTTGAAGAGAATACTACTTACTAGGGCAAGAAATTAATAGGTCCAACACAGGAGATAAATTCTAGTACAAAATTAACAAATTAATTTCCTAAAAAATAGTTTTACAGCTGTAGGACAGGTAAACCTCTCTTTTCAGACTAGACCAGAAGAAAATACATTTATGGGAAATTAGGTATATCCAGAGCTTATGAAGTTTTGCAAAAAGTCAGATTGTCCATGAAAATTAGGTTAGAATAGCTGCAAAAGTTAGTCTTCTTCCACAGGAGATTTTGTTTATTAAATGCAACTTGAATCCAGAAGTTAATGGAGTATCTTTGTTTAGATACTTCTTCCTCTGGAGGCACAAATTTCCCTTTATGGCCACAGATCACCCTAATGATTGGTGGGAACTCTGAAAATTTTTATGAGCATATCCTAAATATAGCAAGAAAGGGAGCCTTTAATCCATTAGAAAGAGTTCTGTTCTGGGACCTCCAAGAGACACACATACTGATTAGTTTATATTTCATAGAATCAAGGAATGATATGGGTTGGAAGGGACATTGAGAATTTTTAAGTTCCATTCAGCTTCCTCTAGTTCCAACAGCCTTGCCATGGGCAGGGACACTTTCTACTAGTCCAGGTTGCTCAGAACACCATCCTTCTTTTGGCCTTGGACACTTCCAGGAATGGGGCATCCACAGCTTCTCTGGGGAACCTGTGCCTCACCACCTTCACAGTAAAGACTCTTTCCTTAATATCTAATTTCACCCTGCCCTCTTTCAGTCTAAAGCCATTCTCCCTTGTCCTGTCACTACATGCTGTTATAAAAAGTCTACATCTTGTTAAGTTTGCTTCAGGTACTGGAGGGCCACAATTAGTTCATCCTGAAACCTTCTCCAGGCTGAACAATCCCAATTATCTCAGCCTTTCCTTACAGAAGAAGTGCTCCATCCCTCTGATCATCTTGCTCTCGTGCTCTGGTCCTCCTCTGGACTCACTCCAAGAGATTGATGTCCTTCCTGTGCTGGGACCCCAGAGCTGATGCAGCCCTGCAGGTGGGGTCTCAGCAGAGCAGAGCAGAGGGGCAGAATCCCCTCCCTGGCCCTGCTGCCCACGCTGCTTTGGATGCAGCCCAGGACACCTCTGGCTGTCTGGGCTGGGAGTGCCCATGGCTGGGTCATGTCCAGCCTCTCATCCCCCAGCACACCCAGTCCTTCTTGGCAGGGCTGCTCTCAATTTCAGCTCTTTTCCTTTGATTTATTGACATGTCCAAAGAGGGTGCAATTTCTTACAATGTTGTTTTAAGTCATTCAGTTTCTTATTTTCACTTCCCACAGCTTTACCATGAACATGTATCTGTTTGTGTATGACTTAGTGCAGTTCTGTGGACATTCTTGGATATTTACAAATATGATCATCAGGTTCGTGACATTTGGAAAAGGTAAGGCTCCTTCTCTATTTTCCTTGGACATTTTAAGCGGCAGTGACAGACACACAGAAATACCACATTAGAGATAAAGTTAAGATTATGAACATGTATATGTCCAATACCAGGGACTATAATTCAATCAGAAAGGCACCCGATTAAAAAGGCTGAACAAATTACTTGTGCCTGTCTTCTACCCTTGTCACACTGGGAATGCAGCTCTTGTTTTGCTAATGAACTTTAATATTCACTGGCATGCTAGTAACATTTGAATAAGACATAAATCTTAATGACTAGGTCCAGTCATTATGGCAAATATTAATCTTACTGAAGCCACCAGGAGAGAATATCTTTGTGGTTATCACACATGACTCTCTATCTCCTAAAACATTACAATATATTTATTTTTCTGTTGCCTGGGGTTATGACACAAAAATAGAAAACTAGTGACTGGAAATTTAAAATTACTTATAGTCGTAGGCATATAAAATGCCTACTTTTTGGACTACTTCTTTTCAGCAGTGCAGATACAGGCAGGAACTCAACATTTTTTAGTGTTTAGAAATTCTTTCTGCATTTCCTCAACATTTTCTCCTATTTAGAAATACCCTAAAGCAGTATCTCTAAACCAACACATCCTGCACAGTGTTTGCCCATGCTTTAAGTACAGGGAATTTAACTCTTCTCTCAGCTTCCCGCCTCTGTGTCAGAGCCACACACACACGGAGCGGATTGCCTCCTCCACTCCCTGAAGCTCTTCTTCTGCTACCCAGAAGTTTGGTACAGTGTGAACTTTATTTCCAGTGATGATAGCATAAAAGCAAACCCAGTAGTTGCTCCAGACTTTAACTATATAACCATCCTCTAATCTTCCTCTTAATTTTGCCTTTAGATTCACTGGCTGACACATTTCACTCCATAGGACTTGTAATGCGCCTTTGCCAGTTGTTATCTGTATTGGAGATCCTACACATCCTCATTGGCATTGACAAAAGCCGTCTCCTCCCCAGGTTTTTGCAGGTAAGTTTGTTCTCAAAGCTCTCCTTTCATGACCGACACACATCAGCCATGGCTGCCCCTGGGGACAAGCCCAGGCTGAGCTACCCAGAATGTTGCATCTGCACCCTTCCCAGGCAGCCTGGTTTCCTGGTAGTTTCCTAACTGCAGGAATTGCTTCCTTAGAAGTGGGCTGGTTGGGAAAGGACTCTCCTGTCAAATTTTTTCGAGTGAAACTGAATAGCAAGTACCCCATGCTTGGTCCCCAGCATGGACCCAGAAAATGTCCAGATCAGTGGCCATGAGCAGAAGTGGGTCAGTGGCCAATTGCAGTAACCAGATTAAGCTTCAGGTAGGCTTGGTCCTTTCAAGTTTCTCTCTTCATAATCTGCCAGCATCCCTGTAGTCCACCCAAAGTTATCTTCCCCTCCTTCCAGGGGTGATGCACTCTCTTCTTTTTCCCTGACTTCCAGTAAGTTCTCTGTTTAACCAAGCTGATCTTTTTCCCTAGTAGTTTGTCATATGTTCAGCTGAAGGCAGAAAACCAGCCAAAACATCACATGCTATAGCAGAAAGAAATATGGTACTCTGATGATTTCCTTGCCATGCTATTTTTTTTTCCTTTTGGGTGCTAATATCAGGTTTTGTTATTTTTTTTTCTTAATGCATTGGAAAAAGGTAAATAATTACTTGAATTTACTTTCAAACCTTTCAGTCCTTAGTATTTGAGTAATGGTGAACCTCATATTTCTCTCAGCAGTCAGAAGGCAGAAGACCAAGGGTAGTTAGTTGTGTTTTTAGTTTTCTGGATAGCCCATTTTTGTCAAATGATGTATTCATGGGTAAAACTGTCCCTCTTTTCAAGTCTTCATTAACTGTCTAAATAACTAATTAACTAATTGACTAATACAGATCTCTGTTCTTTACACTGCTCCCTAATTATGGTAGCAAATCCATCAAAATGTAAAGAACTGCTTTTCCTTGCCTAAATCCACAGGCTTTGATGCTAATCTAGGGGAGAAAGAAGACTCCTATCCAGTATGACCTGTAACAAATCTCACATGTCTTGGAAAGAAGAGCACCCTGCTCTTAAGTCATTAAAGCAAGCCTTGTCCTGACAGAGTTTACACATTCCCCAGCCCTGACATAGTCTGTTTCTTTCCTTGCCAGACTTACACAAGGCAGAGATCAGGGAGGCCTGCACAAACACTATTCTCTTTTGCCACAAATGACATTAGTATGAAACGGATATTCTGAGCAAGAAAACAGTGACCTTTCTGGGGCAGTACAGTTTGTGCAGTGCTGTCCTGGAAAACATGGAGAGGCGGCTCAGGGAACCATATGTCACTGTGACTCTCAGTGTTCACCTCACACCAAATACAGTTTTGGATCCTTACTTGGTTCTTTCCCCAACTGCACTCTCACCATGAACAACTCTCTTCCCTTGATGTTAGCAGCAGACTCATGCTGTCCAAACAAGATACATAAGGTCTTTGGGGGAGACTTTGCTGTCTTGTGGGTTACCCTCTTTTGCGGAGAGTGTAGGTGAAGCAGCTGTGTGCCACCACTAATCCCACATGCCTCGTCACACTTCACTGCCTCTTAGGAAGGAAAAAAAGGTACATTTTCCACAATGAACTAGGGAAGGACAGTTGGTTAAGAGATGTTTATCTTGCTACAGCTTACTAGACTGTTGCACAGTCCAGGCACTGATAAAGGTGCAGGAATTTGAGAGGGGCTGCCTGATTCTGTGCTCCCACCACCTATTCCAACTGAGAGCTTAAAACATACCCCTGTCTGCATCCCTCATTAATAGGCACATGCATGCCTATCCACAGTGAAGTTCACTTGGGGTGATTACTAGGATGGGAGAACAGCTGGCTCAGGCAATGTCAGGGAAGCACATGGGTGGAGGTATAAATTAACATTGAATAAAACAAGCTGTGAAAGGGCCTCGTGGTGGCAGGTTGTTCTGTAGGCAAATACAAGATGTAAATGAATCCTTGAGTGAAAGATTTCTGCCTGTTGTATTTGTTGTGGTTTAGTGGCATTTAAGAAAAACACCTTGAGATACATGATACGGATAGTGGAAAAACAAACTCGGAGTCTTCTGGAAAAACTCATTGAGGGACAAAGTCTCAGGCCACCAGGCATCTGAAAAGAGCAAGGCAGGTCAAGGCCAACTCACATCATGAAAGAAAGATGAGTCCTATGTGATGGATGTGCTGGGGTAAGGTGAGGCAGGGAATGGTCACAAAGCTGGTGCAAAGGGACATCTCTCAGGCCATTTACACCTTAAATAATTGGAGGAAGGCAGGAGAACATGCCATGTCATTATCGCCACCCAAACAGAAGGTAATGAAATGTGTTAGTCTGGCTAGGGAGTAAAGGCTGAAAGGACTTGTACCATAGCAAGGAGTCTAAGAAAAGACTGGTGTTTTTGTGAAACAAAGAGCAGTTCTTCATCCTGTGCAAACAGATTGGATTTACCAAACCAAAAGCAATGTACTATGGTTTTGTGATAAAGACACTTTTTAAAACTTTTTAAATATTTAGTGTCACTTTTCTCGCTTTCTTTTGTTGTATTTTTGTTAATATACACTAAATTGAAGAACTATAAAAGCATTTCAGGTTCATTATGAAATTGCATGGTCATGGTTATTAAAAATGGAAGTGAATGTGCTATTTTCTCTAGCCAAATTTGCTCTGTTTCACTTACTTGATTAAAAAACTCAATCTGCCTTCTATCTGACAGAAACTTCAATCACCCCACAGAACCTGCTGTATCCTATGAGAGGTCATTGTCAGAAAAGGAAGGTAATTCCAATTTGATTTTAAAGAAGGAATGAAAACTGAAAACATTGTATTTATGCTTGGTGATATGTCAGCTCATACTTCCTTTATATGAATGTGAAAATGTAGGACTTGTAGTTTTGTGCTTTTTTTTTTTTATTTAAAGCATGAGAATAGTTACAGAGAATATCACATCTTCATCCATGCAAGGACAGATGATCCATACAGGAAATGATCCACAGCTGAGCAGCAGCACATGCATTTTATCTACGTGTGTATATGTGTGTGTATTTATAAATGTATATGACTCCATGTATATATGCATACAGGTATGTGTGTATATATATCAGTAC
This sequence comes from Motacilla alba alba, assembly GCF_015832195.1. NCBI lineage: Eukaryota > Metazoa > Chordata > Aves > Passeriformes > Motacillidae > Motacilla > Motacilla alba. The sequence goes on from NC_052046.1 coordinate 54,138,731, forward strand.
AATATCAAAACATACTACTTTTCTCCAAGAAACACCCTGCCTCTTCACTTGCAGAAAATGTTCCCAGCCTTTGACTAACCTCTGCATTTACCTTTGATCTGTGTGGGTTACCTAAAGCTAGGAGTACTATGAAAGGAAAGAGAATAAAGGCAAGCAGGCAGGCGACCTGCTGATGCATGCAGAGAAGGAGGTAGGATGCCACTGTCTGTCCTCACAGGGATATCAAAATTGTCCTGAGCAGCCAGCTCTGTGTCCTGCCCCACAGATGTGCTCCAGACCAAGGCCACATCCTTCCAGCCTTAGTGTCTGGTGGCTGCTTTGTGCAGCTCATTGCTTGCCAGATGAGACCACAGTCTAACAGGAACAAAATACCTCAAGATGACCAGTTTGTGCCATGTCCAATTTCCTGTTCTTGCAGGTGCTTAACATACTTTATAGTTTGATTACTGGGTCCCTTCATGTGTAATTAGCAAAGCTGCGTGCCTCCATTGCTCCCCTTCCCCACTATGAATCTCTGATGGAGGAAATCTGCTGAACCCCAGGTAGGTGGTTATCACTGCATCATGTTTCTGCTTGTATCCTGGGGAGAGAAGAAAATCCATAGCTTCTTCCAGATTATAAGGCTGAATTGTGGGTCTCTGTAGTCATTCTGTCACTGGCCAGCACACATCTGTTTGAAACTGGAGTTTGAAATGGTAACTATCTTTCTGCTGCTTGTCCTTTCTTTCACTAAAATGGGGTAGGATCACAATCATTTACCCCATGCTGTTTTCTAGCACATTTCCTCCTAGCCATTTTTTGAAAAGTGAGTGACCATTTGGAAAATCTTCCAGCTCTGACATCTAAGAACATGTCCATCTTTTCACTATCATGAGAAGTCCTTGGTCTCTACCTGTGGCAAATCCCTGAAATAGCTCTTGTATTAAAAAGTGCAGAACTCTTCGCTCCACATCTCAAGTCTGATTTTAGGGTCAGTAACAAAATGCCCACATCACCAATGCTTCATTCTTTACTACTCTGCATCTAACAATTTTAACTCAGATCCTATTTTATCTGTTCTCTCCAGCACACAATTCCATCCAGTGCTCACAAGGCTTTTACCTTTGTTTTGATTCCTTCTTGTGATGGTCGCCCTACCGTGTTTCTTGTATCTCTGTTCTATCTGGTTTCAGATCTGCATCAGTACTTGCAGTTCCCCCATGTTTTTGCCATGTACCTCAAGTATCAGTGTACAAACACAGGGCATATTACCTCTCACTTTCTGTTTCCTGACCCATCTGTACAGAAGTCTGCCAATATCTGACCTTTTTAAAAATCAGTTCCTCAGTTAGGGACCTATGGGATCAGCAGCACAAGATGACAGTCACAGGAGGGTGAGAAACAGGAAAACCACTTTTAGCTTTTGTGGCCTCTCAGTGCTTTCCAAGGTGAGGAACCAGATCCCTGGGGGATAGACATGCTCTCTTTCTGTATGAAAAATTGCTCTGACGTAATTTTGCTGAATAGTGAAGGCTGCTTTATCTGACAGATGTGGTTTGCGAAAAAAGAAAGCTCGTGGCCAGAATGGTCCATGCAGGAACCTGTAAATATTACTTAGCAAAACTACCACAAAAACTTGCTTAGAGGCAAAATTCTTACTTTGTTTAAGGCAGGAGTCTGGGGAAACCAATGAAGAATAATAATGCTTTAAAAAACAGCCTTGGTATTCCATTTTAATTTTGTAACTTTTAACTGACTTGACATCATAACTTGTGAAATCATTACAACTAAAATGCCTTATGGAAGACATGGCATTGGGTAAAAAAATCCAATCTCATTAAGCTACATCAGTTCATACAAATTGCTTAGGTGCATGTTTTCTGCTTCAACACTTTCAAATAGAGTGTAAATCAGAATTGTTACTGTTCTGGGACAGCTTGGCAACTCTTGGAGTACTGATTAATCTACTTTACAGGGCAGGGCATGGATACTGTTAGAAAAGTTGTCAGGAAAGCTGCAAAAAGACGCATTTAAAAAAAATTTCTTGAATTTTAATATTACCAAAGTATTTGTTTTAAGCTGGAGACACTGCCTGTTTAATCCACTTTATCTTTTCATTTGTGGGTTGGATAAAGTTCAACCACTAGAAAAATGCTAGGACATAAATACTATGGCAATCATTCACGTAAGTGATAAGCTTAAACCCACTTCCCGTAACCAAGAATAAGATGGAAAGAAAGATAAGGAATTCTACTTTTCCTCCTTCTTTCTGCAAATCTTACATGAAAGAGATTCCTTTGGACACAGATTTCCAAGATATGAGGAGCAGATCTGGGAGTGTAAGATTAGTAGTTTCTGGCATATGCTTCCCCTCAAGAAGCGCCCTCTGTATCCTACTGCCTCCCACACAGCCTACAAGCAAGGAAGCTTATCCCTGCCAGCCCTCCAGGTAGTCAAGCGCAGCAGGAGTAGTCCTTGCTTCCATGACCTCCCTGGGCTCACCCACAGGTTTCCTTGGCTACAAACACAAGTCATCCCAAGCTGGCAAGCCAGCTTCCACATGTACCATAACAGGTCTTTGATGCTACAGCCAGCAGTGTCCACTTCTCTTTGCTGAAGAACCTTGAACAAAAGCAGGCCATGAAACAAAATATTCACTGCTGATTTTGTGTAAAGAAGACTGTATCCATTTGTGGCCTCCTTTTTTGCCAAAATGCCACAGAAATAACAGTTAGAGAAGGTGCTAACTGAATTCAAAGTTTTCTTTTCTTTTCAGATCACTGAGAGAATAATTATTTTATTTGTCGTGATCAACAGTCAGGAAGAAGTTCAAGGGAAATATGTCGTCTGTGTTTTATTTTTCCTTTGGAATTTATTGGATGTGGTCAGGTAAGGAGTCACATCAAAACCATGAGGGGAAAGCAGGTTATTCTTGCCAGCTGAACTGTACCCCCATTGTGCAGCAGGCTCATTTAATTGTTTCAAAATTGGCAAAGTGTATTATCCATTTTTATATAAAAAATTTTACGTTATCTAATGATTTTTACAAAAATGCACATGGTTAAGACGCAGAGTAATTTACAGATGTAAAATAGAGTAATGCATTAGCAGACTGCATTAACATTTGTAGTTCAGAGGCTTTGATGTTTTAAACAAAAATTTAGAAGGCAATCACAACTACCTTCTGGAGAAAGCAATTCCTGAAATGATCCTGGTTGCCATTACCATCCTGTTGCTTTATTATTTTATTTTTTATCCACTTTGATCCAACATTGACAGCACAGTAAGGCAGCACCAGCAGAACTTCTTACAAAGGCAGAAAGACTATTCTGGTTAATTGCACTGTGCTTTCCAAAAAGTTAAGAGCTCCTACTCCTGCTGCAGGAGACTTGGAGTTTTGGTGTAGTAGGGTATATATCACACCACAAGAACAACACATACTTCTCATATGTAATGTAAGCCTCTATGCACCTCAGTTTGTAGACTCAGAGCATGTATATACAGAATTAAGAAGCATTTTAAGAAGACACAGCTCTCACAGCAACCCATGTATCACAGCAAAACTTTTCTTCCCAATAAAATGCCTTTCTGCTAATTTAGATATATTGCTTAGGGCACTGACTGAAGAATATGTTTTTAGGCAGCAAAAGAAACTTACGTTATAAAAGAGATCTGAAACAGGAAAGTGTCAGAGAGAATTAATAAAGATTTTAAGTCAGCTTCAGAGTATTTCTAAATACATTTTAATAGGTTGCTGCTTGTATTAATTATTTTGATTATAGTTCCCTCCCATCTCTTCTTGAAGTTCGTAAAACTAAAACAGTAGAACCTAATCTGAAAGGGTTCAGTGCAGCTGGAGAAATGCCAACAGTATAAACAATATTGGCTGTGAAGTCTTGTCAGTGCATAATAGCACCATTGATCAATCATTAGTTTCTACCCTTGCTAAAGAGCAGAGTTAAACACCACAGCAGTAACAGAAGTTGTTTAACAGGAAAGCTCCTGTGGTCTATAGCAGCAAATTACCAATTCAAATAAACCATAGTACAACTCATACACATTTAGAATTCTTACCTGATTTATCTTATAGCATCCATGACATGTCCTAGTATCTCAAAGAAGTATTCATGTCTAAAAGTGCATAGGCATCTCTCCCATCCCTTAGCCAACTACTCTTGAAGTATTAAAAGTTTTTTCACATAAAGTTTCAGGGACATAAATTTCTCTGAAGGACTATTTATTATACATCATGGCTAGTGATATACTGAAAGCAAGTTGTGATCTTTCCTGTTTATACCATAACAGCCCATGGAAATGTATAGAGAGGGAGTAGCTGTTTCCTTTTTGCATTGTGTTGAGATTCAGCCTTAAGAACAACAATAATAAAAAATAGAGACAATCCTGAGGTTGCAGAGGGCAACCTTGAGAGACAAGGGTCCATTTTCAATGGTACACTCTTCTACAGTCCAGGTGTGATGCAGAATTAATCAAATTAATCAATAAAAAGGGAATACAAGTGTGTTTAACACTAGTTTTATCTGTCAGAAAGTCTAGCAAGCTCACAGTGCAAAAAGTCTTTCAGCTGACCAAAAATGCAATCAGACCTGTTTCTCCAGCGTTTGGAGAGCTGCTGTACCACTTTAAGATCAAACCAAGATCAGTTCACCTTTGGAGACTGAAGTACTAAGTATTCTGTTCTCCCAATAAGCAACAGTAGCAGCCACTGTAAAAATAAAATGCTGCAGTACACTGGTGAGCAACTGCTTTTTTGGACCTACTACCCCTGCTGAGGTCCAGGAGAGGGACAGATGTACTACTGGTTATGTACCTGCAACTGCCTTCTTGTTTAACCTTCTCCAGCAGTGATTCAGCTAGCTCAGCTGAATAAATCAGCTCAGTCATAAATCAGGATTGTCTCAGTCCCAAGCAACAGTGATATTTTGCCTGCCCCTCTCAGTTGCAACACCCCCATTTGAAATCCATTTTCTGATGGACCAGTATGAATTGGTTTCTGATAGAACTTTTTGTCTAGAAGGCTGTATTGCTGACTGCCTGCTCTAGGGGGTAGCACCACAGGTAAATCTTCTGAAAAACTGAACCATCTACTTTCAGGCATTGGAGTCTGAACAAAAACTGTTGCTGGCTCTGAAATTTACTTTAACAGCTTCAAGCTCTTCTGCAATTCCTTTGAATTTTCCAATAGTGTATCTTAATTCTAAAGACATTATCATTTCCTCTGAGCCTATCTCCTTTCCTCTTATTGCAGGTACACTTACAATATGCTGGCAAGGATGGGCATATACTACCTACCACTAACATGGCTCAACTTCTCATTGTGCATCCCACTTTATCCCCTTTCAGTTCTGGCTAAAGGTAAGGAGTTGGGAAGGGTACCAACCACTTGCTTCCTTAATATTCTTCAGTAAAATATGATCACTTCAATTGCCGTCTGTTTTTAACATAGTTCCTCATAAGTTGCCAAAGCTGTCATAAATGTTCATGTATCTTCATATTGACCTCTATGTCACTTCTGCCTCTCTTTTCTGTTATTTTTTCTTTAGTAGGGACTATCTGGGGTTTGGGGTTGTGTGTCTGGTAGGTTTTAGGAGTTTTTTGTTTGCTTGGTGTTAAGTTTTTAAAAATCTGGGAGAATGTTCTTTTTGTCTAAGTAAAGCAGAAAGATACCCTCATAAAAGACATATGGACTCCTCCCTTCCAGACTGAGTATATTAGACAGCAAGTTCCAAAGCTTCTCCCCCGTTGAGGCTGACCTTACTGGCTCAGGCCATACTTATCAGGTTATCATACTTACACTGAGAACTCTGCTCACTGAGAACACAGTGAAAAGTTTCTGACAGAACTTGTTAGTGAATAGGATATATTTATTAATTCTAGTATTTAGAGCAGTTATTCTAGTATTTAGAGCCCCAAACCTACAAAACTGAACTCAAGGAGAAAACATGCATATGTATATGAATGCATATATGTATAAAACATATATATATATATATATATATATATATATATATATATATAAAATTTGAAAGGTAACTCACTTGTTCATTAAGCTTTTGATGATCTTCTGCTTCCTTTAGACTAAGAATTTACCATTTTTTACAGGATTTGCAATTTGTGTATCACTGCCTTATTTTGAATCCTTTGGCACATACTCCATCAAGCTACCATTTCCATTCACCTTCTCAATCTATTTCCCCTATGTTCTGAAAATGTACCTGCTAGTGCTCTTTGCAGGTAAGTATCTCATGTTCCTGAGAGCTGGGTCTCAACATAACTGGGATGCCCTTGCAACAAAAAATCAAATCTGTAGTGGGCCTTTCACAAACTCTAACTCTCTCTGCTACATCTCCTGCAGATGACTAGCATCACTACCTGTTTTGATTTCCAGTATCTTTCAAATACAAATAGTTAAATATGCAAGATACACCATGCCTGTGGTGCATTAAAACACAAACCTATAGAAGTTGTTTCAGTGATGCTAGCCTTACAGCTATTCAGTGAAACTTGCTTTTTTGTTTTTGTTTTTTTTTTTTAATCAATACCCATTTGATCATACACTGGTTCTGTGCAACTGTTCCTCACTCCTAGCTGGGATGAAAAATTATATCTAAATTAAAACTTTTACAGCATTATTATTTAAAGGGATGAAAAAACAAAGCCACTCCAAAACTTGCATGTGAACAGATGCCTTCTCCTTCTCATCAAAACACTTTGGAAAAATTTCAACTGAATTAAGCTACATCATACAGAAGTCTTTGGTCTGTCATGGCTTTAATGTGAATTTGAAGGATCTCATCTTTATGATGGAGTGTTCTGTTCCTATGTACATGGAAGGAACTGTGTAAGGTTGCCAGATGAAGGCTCTTACAGTTCCTTCTAAATAAATTGTAGACAGTTTGAATTCTACTCCTTTGTTCTTACACTGTTTTGTGTTTTGATTCAGGTATGTGCTTTATCATCCGGAACCTCTTCTCTGAGAGAATGGCACACCTAGGGACAGGCAACATCAAAAACAAAAGAAGCTAAGTTAATATTTTGTTTGGAAGGACAAAATACGTTTCTAGGGGATTGCTGCACATCATAGTTAAAAACAAACTGGAAAGATTTCTCAATGCAAAACTCCTCTTTGCTTGAACTTTATCTGGCTGTGCAGAATTTTCAGAAAAGGCAGATCTCTTGAATGCACCTCAAAAATACAGCAGCTTTTGAAAACTTTTGAATGTTTTGACTTCAAGTGACCAGAGTTTTTTTAATTAATGGGTTTTTTTCTAATAGATATTACAGAATTCTGAAAAAATTGAAGCATGCCACAACTCACAGCCACACCCTTATTTCAGTGTTAGTTCTTATCTATAGCTACAGATATTCTGTAATGACAATATCATTTATTCTGTAATGACAATATCATTTAATCTGTAAGATTGCTTTATACTAGGCCAGCCTGTATATACCTCACATATGAATGATAAATTGGCTGGAACTGGAATCTCTCAAGGAGTAGAAGTCAGAACCTTTGCAACTTAGAGACTAACATGCTGATTAACCCAGGCGTTCACTAAGGATTCTTCACATTCTGGTCCCATCCTTCAGTTATCAAAAGACGGTTCCAGAAAATGCAGCTAAATCAGAAAGGCAAGTGTTAAGGTACTTATCTACTGTATATTCAAGGGGATGTTTAAGAGTCAGAAATAAACATTTGTAATCATGTGTTTGGCATGTCACTTTCTTCCCCCACAATGATTTTCTTCCATGCTGAACAGCAGACAGATATGTGCAAAAGAAGGGTGATGTAGTCAGGTCAAATAATATGTTGTTCCTAAAAGGGAACTGAATGACTGTCAAAAGCCATGTGCAAAATTCTAGGCATTTTACTCAATTGTATTGCTCCTCATACTTCTCTAGGATAAACTGTGAGAGTGCAACTAGAACATAGGCTTTTCAAAGGTTGTCAGTGAGGAATATACACAGCAACCCAGTGGATTATACAGGCAAGAATAGCCAAATAATTCCTTAAAGACTGGCAGGAGCTTTTCTGATGTTTCATCTGTATTGATTATCACTTACATTTTAATTCAAGCATGTTAGGGAAAAAAGGGGTTTTTTTTTTTTTGAGGCTATTTTTTTAGCTGACTGAAAACTGTGGGAAGGGAGCCTAGTTAATAGGAGTAGGAGAAAAAGTAATATTTAAAGAGAAACTAAATACTGTTAAAAGATGAAGAGGCTTTTGCCTGTATGACTTCTCCAACCATGCAGCCTAAGAGGCTCTGTAAGGAAACAGAGAAGGTAAATTAATTTGTTACGAAAGGTCACCTGCTATAATTTCTATTTATTTAATACATGTGGCAGACAATGCCTGCAGACTATTTTCACCACCACATATTTACAGACCATAAGGAACAAGATCATGCTTAGAATAGTATAGTGTCAGCCCTGGATTAGTTTTTTTCAAACCACTGCAAACAGAAATGGAACTTAGTAGAGAAACAGGAGTCTTTTTACTTTGGGCTTCTGTCTGACCCAAACTGATTCAAGTGTGAACAGTGTTAAGAAACATATAGAGCAGCTGAGTAAGATGACAATTTTGAAGACAGCCAGAGTAAGTCCATATTAAACCACTATATAGCTTGCTAAAGTTGAACATGAACATTTTTTCCTTGGAAATTCAATCCAACATGCCAGAAACAGCTGGTTTCAGCCAGTTCTAAAATTGAGCCACTGCAGTACACTGCTGTGCCAAACAGCAAGGATGACGGCATGGCATCTCTCTGAAAACTTAAGAAAATGTAAGAAATGTCACACAGCAGCTGCCAGAAAGAAAAGTAAAAAAAAGGTAAGAGAAACAGCTCTGTACATTGACACCAAGGTCAGTGGAGAAGTAGAGGAAGAACTACTCTAGGCACGGCAGCAGATTCCTCTGTAGGCCATGAAGAAGGCCATGGTGGACCAGGTTGTCCCTCTGCAACCCATGGAGAAACGCACAAGAAGGATATCCACACGGCAGCCTGTGGAGGACCCCAGGCTGGGGCAGGTGGCTGTGCCCTGAGGGAAGCTGCAGCCCATGGAGAGCCCACACAAGCAAAGAAGGAAGTGTGGCCCATTAAGTACCCCTGCTGAGGTAGTCTTTTTCTAGTGGACTGTACCCCATGGAAAGGACCTATGCTAGAGCAGTGCTTGAAGAGCTGCAGCTTGTGAGAAGAAACCATGAAGGACTGTGCCCCATGGGAAGGACCCCATGCTGTATCAGAGCAACAGTGAGAAGACAAACAAGCAGCAGAGATTAAGATTTATTACCTAAATGCAATCCCCACAACCACCTTATACTGCCTGCGGAGGGAGTAGGTAGAAAATGCAGGAATGAAGGAGTAAAGTGAACCTAGGAAGAAGGGAGGCATGGGGGGAGGTGATTTTAATTTTGCCTTTTTTTCTTTCCATCCTACTCTATTTTTAATTGGCAATAAATTTTTCTTCCACAAGTTGAATCTGTTTTTGTGACAGTGAATAGTAAATGGTCACTGTGTCTTTATCTTGACCCATGAACTTTCTCATCCTATTTTCTCCCTGTCCTGTTGAGGAGGAGGAGGGAGATTGAATGTTCTTCCCTGTTGAGGAGATGGGGCTGAATGGACATCTGGAAGCCAGCTGAGGTCAAACCTATCACAGATAAAACCATGTTTATTGCTTTATGTTAAAAAAGTTGTGTCTTGAGTCTTACAGCTGGGTAAAAGGCTGGAATAGGAAAAGGATTCTTTAAAATTCACTATGGAGAGGTCTCCCCAGTGTAAACCTCATGAAAAAGGCATGGAGCTCATGACAGAAGACTTCCCCACCTCCTTTTGGTACAGAGGTAACTTGGGGCAGGCAGTTAAGAGACTGAGGCAGTCAGCCTTCCATGTGTGACCACAAAAGACCACTGTAACTTCAGCTCCAATGCCTCATCTAAGTTCCTGGAAAAGCTAAGAACTGGGCAGGCAAAAAGATGTTTGAGACAATGGCTTTTATGACAATGAGTTGTACTTCAGTGATTGTAGCCTCTTAGGAAGGGATGGGATCCACCTGTCTAAAAAGGGTATGAGAAACTCTTGCAGCAGACTGGCGAGTTTGGTGAGATGGGCTTTAAACTGTACGACTTGGCTGAGGTCCAAAGTGGCAATTCTCATGCCATTGCTTCTTCCTGGGTAGTGGGCCATGCCAACCAGAGTAAGCTTGGCTGCCTGAAGATGAGAGTCTTAGGGCTAACCACATCGAGAGTGTATATGGCTATGGGGAATCCTCTTACACTCCTCCTAGGAAACCTGGATGCTCAACTGCCTCCCTGAGCTGCCTGTACACAAACGCACAGAGCACAGGGAATAAACAAGAAAAACAGCAATCTATGTGTGGTCACAGAGTCATGCTCTCACTGCAATTTCGGAGACATGGTGGGATAGCTCACCACTGGAATGTTGTCATGGATTCCTCTGTACGTTTTAGAAAGGACAGGTCAGCGAGGTGAGGTGGTGGAGCTGGTCTTTATGTGAAAGAGCATCAAGCTCTGCCCAGGGACAGACAAGGAGTTGAGAGCTTATGGGTAAAAATTAAGGGACAGCCTAAAATGTGTGACACTGTTATGGGTGTTTACTACAGGCCACCTGACTTGGACAAGGAAGTTGATGAGGCCTTCTATGGGCAACTGGAGATGGGCCTTGAGATCATGGGCCCTGGTCCTCCTCTGAGAATTCAACAATCCTGATAACTGTTGGAGGCACAATGTGGCTCAGCACACAGTCCAGGAAGTTCCTGCAGATACTGAAAGAGAACTTATTAATGCAAGTGGTGGAGGAGCCAATGAGGAGAAGTGTGTTGCCCTCAAGAGGACCTTTCCCACTCCAATAATTCTGTGATTCTCTGAACTTAAATCTTTGTACCTTGAGATACCAGCACTCCCAGATCTCTTTATATAGGGCTGTTGTCCAGTGACTCCTCTACCCATTTAGACTTGTATCAGGAACCTTATACCTGTACCAGACACAGAATCCACCATTTTAACTTGTTAAATTTCATGCCAATAATCATAGTCAAATCCTCAACTATCCACCTCTTTCTGCAAGGTCTCTTGTCCCTCAAAAGTGAACAGCAACTTTCAAGTTTAGTATTACCAGCGAACGTTGTGCATTCAACTCCTGCCTCCATGGATAAATACTTTGAACTGAACTGGCCCTAGATTTGAAACCTGAGGAACACTGCAGATGACTGTCAGCTCCCTGCACTACAACTCTTTGTAGTACCCCCTTCTGCCAGTTCTTTAACCAGCGCACCATGAACCCACTCATCTCACCACTGAACAGCTTGTTCAGACAGATATTTTAAGGGACAGTATCAAAAGCTTCACTAGGTGGGTGGCTCTGTCATAGAAGAGTACCATAGAAGAGTAACATAGGTGAGTTACTCAGGGCTTTCCCTTCGCAAACTCATGTTGACTGTGCTTGATGGTTGTATTGTTCTTTAAATGCCTTTCAGTAGTATCCAGTGATACTATTGATCTTGGTAAATTTTCCCTGGTAATGAAGTTAACACGTCTGCAGTTGTCTGTGTCTTTTCTTGCACCCTTCTGGTAAACTGGATTAATGTTGGCCAGCTTCTGATCAGCAGGGATCCCCCCAGACTCCCAAGAGATAGCTCCTCCAGTGCTCTGGGATGAATCCCATCAGGCTGCACGGACTTACAAAGATGAAATTGATAAACCTGCTCATTTACAGTTTCAGTGTCCAGAAATGGAACGTCACTGCTACTTTTTGTTCTCTAACTGAGAGGACAGGTCAGACCAATAGGTATCAACGTTATTGACTGGTGCAAAAGCATTATAATGCCTCTGCCTTTTCCTCATCATTTTTTCAGGTTGACTACCTTCATTAAGAATTGGTTGAGTATTTTCCTTAGATCTCCTCTTGCTCTAAACGTACACAGAATTTCTTTTCAGATTTTCTTTTTTTTTTTAATCTGACCCAACACTGGCCAGTTTCAACTCTGAGCTTTGGACTTTTGTGTTTTCTCCCTACACATGGGAACCACAGCTCTGAAATCATCCTGTGAGGCCTGACCTCTCTTACAGAGATCATTCTTTTCTTTATGAGTTCCAAGAGGAGTTCCCTGTTCAGCCAAGCTCCTCTTCTGCCCTTCTTGCTTGACTTTTGGCATAGTGCACTGTGCTTCCTCCTGTGCTTCTAAAAGGTTGCTCTTAAAAATGGACCAGCACTCATGGATCTCTAAGCCCTGAAAATCAGATTCCCAGAGGACTGCTAACTAGCTTCCTGAGCAGCTTAAGGTTTTCTATTCTGAAATCTAGGATAGCAACTCTAACTTGCATCTCATTTACACCAAAAAATTTAAACTCCTCATTTAAACTCCAGATTACTGTGGCCAAAACAGCCATCTAAAAATCCTATCTTCTCCTTCCCTATTCAAAAGCAGCAAGTTGGGGATGGGGAGGGGCAGGGGGAGAGTTGGGGGGACATCTTTGCTAGTTGTCTCAATGAATACTTGTGGCAAGAAATTATCTTCAACATACTTCTAGAATTTCTGAGACTTCCTTGTCACAGTTGCCTGGCATTTCCAGTTGATGTCCAGGAAACTGAAATTTTCCATAAGAACAAGGGCTACTGGTCCAGAGATTTCTCCCCATTGCCCATAGATTAAATAATCACTGCTAGCATTGTGACTGAGTGAACAGCAGTAGACATCTACAGTGACATCTGCTTTGTTTTCCATCTCCCTAATTCTCACTCAGGGGCTTTCAACCACATTATTCCTATCTGCAAGGAATGACAGTAAAAACTGTGCCTTTCAATGCAACTCCTTTGCCTTGCCTGCCTTGCCTATTCCCTCCTACAGCCCTGCAGCCTATAGCTCTGCATGCCAGCACTCCATGGAACTCATTCTATCAAGTTTTACTACTCCCAATCTCATACCTTTGTGAGCTGACAAACAGCCAACATCCAACATAAATCTCCCCTGACACAACTTCAGGCCATTCCCTCAGGTCCTGTCACTGGTCACCACAGAGAAGAGCTCAGTACCTGCCCCTCCTCTTCCCCTCACAAGGAAGTTGTAATGGCAGTGAGGGCTCTCTGTCTCCTCTTCTCCAGGGCGAACAGACCAAGTGACCAAGAAGTCAGAGGAGAATTTCTTGAACAGAGGAAACGTTATCAGTCCTGAAAATAAGATAATTCCTCTAGATGTATGGAAATATAATTTCCTGATCAAAAATCAACAATGCTCTTACCAGTACTGTTTTGAAAGATATGAGGGCACAGTGCCCAATTATATTCAGTTAATTTTTGTCTACTTCAGCAAGGAGGATGGCTAAATATAAAATCTCTTTAAATACCTGTCTTGGCAAGATTGCAAAGTGAAAAAGTCTCTATTCCTTCAGAAAGAAAAAAGTAATAAATAAGTAGTAGGGGCTAATCTACTTAAGATGATAAATATGGAAAGGAGTTGCTATATTGTCCCTTTTCCCTAGAGGCAGAGGAAAAACTCTCATTATGTGCAGAGAAGTGTCAAGGAGACAAGAACAGTTACAAGTGGAAAGAAAATGGCAACTGTCCTGGAGCTGCCGATACAACAGCCATCAGGATCATCAACTCATTTCTTTATAAAGCAATCTTTATAAAGCCACTACAAACTTGACATGCATACCACCCCTCTTCAGAAAGCCTGCTCACACTATATAGTCATAATGTGTTGTCATTACTGCACAAGAACATTGTGTTTTTTCTAAAGGAAGGATTATCCGTTCAAAAATAATGCTCATTCCAAGTCTGTTACACTAAAACATACTTTAATAAATACGCTATATCCATCTAATTTTACTAGTATGTTTTATTTTCAGCCATTCCTTCAAAGCTTCCACAAATTAAAGGAATATTCACTCCAGCTTTTGAGGTTCCCAAATGTCACTGAAACAATTCAATTGAAACTGAATGTGCATTTTTCATTTAGATTCAGCACATTTGCAAAACAAAAACACATCACTTAAAGACAAACTATTGCTTTACATAGGAATTTTTGTGATGAAGCAAAAGGGTAAAAAAAACCCAAACCCAATAAAAAATTTTGTGATAGGAAGTATCTTTGAAATACAGCTTCTTGATGCCTGAGTAATAATATTATGTTTTCAAGTATGGACAGTTTTCTTCATTGGATAAGGTACGGTGTGCAGCTACCACCCATAAGCTTTAGTCCATACTTCTTTCTTCTTGAACTCTGCAAGAGACCTCAAGGCCAGAAGTGTAACTGTGAAGACAGGGACAAATTACATTAAGTTGTGCAATTCAAAGGAAAAGATGTGAGAGTAATTCTAGATTCTTCCTAGTAATTTTACTAGCCCAGGTATAGGTTTAGTTCTCCTTTTATTGACCCTTTTCGTAATTCCTTTACTTGTGGTGATGTACTAGGCCCTTCCTTTGCTTTGTGGCACATCTCCTACTGAAATCATATCACATCATCTTCTAATTAGTCTATCACTTAGGCACACAGATCAACCAACATTGCAGAAAGCTCAAATTCAGTGAGCAATGATGCAAGTCAGGACATAGGAGGCACTGGGAACAAGAGAAGCACAAAGTCTGAAGTCCTCTGCTCAATTCACTGATTGGAAATGCAACTCACTGATTTCTTAGTTCAGTTTGAAAGAATCATGTGTTTAGACAAAATCTAGTAACCAACCTCGTCACAATCTAGTTATTCAGATGGAAGTTTCATGTTCTAGTATGTAAAAGGAAAAAAACAATGGGAAACTCAAGGGGAACAGTGACTTATCTCTATCAGGGCATACTGACAATATATGGTGAATATCAGAACTCTGATATACAGAGGAAGTTCTCCAACGGCCCTTAGCATTGCTTCTGGTGGAGGTTAGCAGACATTACAGGGAAATTTATCAGAGAGTGACTAAAACTGCAGACATCAAAACAAGGGTAATAATAACTGGATTTCAAGAAGCCTTGTTTAGGTCCAATAAATCAGATGGTCCAAAGGAAGTGCATTGTGTTCATGGAAAGAAGCTTAAGTGCACTTACTTCACTTGAGAGTATTTGTGGTGTCCTTTTGAAATGACTTGCGCAGATCCTACATATGTAAGTAAGCAATAGGATGCATGCTAGGGCTACAACTCCTACTATAATTGAACATATTGCTTTCCATCTTTCTTTTCATGTATCTTTTCAGCAACCCTCATTTCTCCTTCCTTTTTTCTCAGACCCCTTTACTAGACTGTCCTAGTTCACCTCCTACGCCTTCCACACATTGCAGTCTTTACTTGCACCTAAGCTACGTGATTTGTATTCTAGTACCGGAGGATTTCCCAATAGTATGTTGCATCTTATTTTTAAGGGTAACTTCAAAAACAACAGGTAGATCTATCAATGAAATAAGCTTGTGTACTAGATGAACTTCTAGGTCCTTTGGACCCTAAGTGCTACATCATAAGCATCAGAAGATGAAACAGCAAATGTAAAGTGTTACAGACAAGAATGTCAACTTACCTGTGATAATTACCTCAAAGACAAAATCTCACTCCTTATAACAACAGCATTTTCATCTATACTGACTACTATGGAAAAATGAGGACCCAATTAAAAATATATTACCTTTCAGCAGGTCCATGGTAGATTCTGATAAAGCTTCCTTAGGACATTCCATCATATTGATCAGCCAGTCAATAAACTGAAGATAGAAATATGAAAAAAAAATCTGAATTAAAAGAGCCCCTGTATCAGAACACAATGAATTATTTTCAGTTTGACAGACAACATTTGATTTCTGCTAAATTTAGTTATCTAACCAGAGGCAGTGGCCAATGAAGCCTCTGCCCAAAGTAAACAAAACACCCTGGAGTACATCTCCCTGTCAAGGCAATTCTTCCCATAGCTGGATCTGAACCTCCCCTTGTTCCTTCTCATTATGTCAGCAATAATTCTTCGCAAGGAGAAGGCACATTAAACAGTTTCCCTCCATCTTGCCTGTTCAAACCTTTAACCTATTTCTATAATTCTTTCTTATCAGTCTCTTGTCCAAATGTTTTACTTCAGAACTCTTATTGCCTTTGTTCCTCTTTTGACCTCTCTCATTTTTTGTTTTTGTTTTTTGGTTTTTTTTGGTTTTTTTTTTTTTGTTTTTTTGTTTTTTTTTTTTCTGGCAGTGCAGGGTGCCTGGATGACAATATGGTACTTAAATTCATAAGGATGATTTTCAGGGCAAGGCCTCACATTCTTCCTTAAAACCTAATTAGGCACTTGCATACTAACAGCTCACCCCTGCATTCCTCTGACATTCTGAATTCTGACTTCAGGGGTAACTCTGAGCACAGAAGCATGCTCAGAGAAACCAGTTCTCAACAGATTCCAGTTTGCAGAAAACAGCTAACTATTAATCTACAGATCAATAACAGTACTTCCACATATAGCAACACATGCATTGCACAGGTTTGCCAAATCAGGCACAATTTTCCACGTTTATTTCCAACTCATACTTCAAAATAAATGACACATACTGCAAACTGTGAAGAAGATCTTTGATTGCTCTGAATTTACAGTTTGGTGTGTCCAGCTGCAGAGGATCCTTCTTTCAGTGTTTAAAATACTGACTTGCTACCAGCAGCTCCCAATTCTCTTCTCCCGGTTGTATTTTCTTAACAGTTTGACTCCTAGCTTTGGAATTTTATTTTTTTTTTTGCAACTCTCAAATTTTACTTAAGAAACTACTTTCATATCTGATTAAAAATAAAGTGAGATCACAATTGAAATGTAATAAAATATAAATAACTGCTCTATCTAAGATCCAAGGTGACTACCAAAAATGGGGTGCTTTCTCATGTCAAGTGAGATGCTACTCAAATTGCACTACATGCAGTTTTACCTTCTGTGTTTGTTCTTTCCATGGTTCTTTAGCCAGCAAAAGGGAAAGGCTACTTGGAAGGAGAGTGAGAGTCTCTTGCACAGCAAACTTGTCAGTGGGGCGCTCGCCAATGTGTTCCTCATATAATTCTGGTGATACCATGTGGTGTTTCCATAGTGACCAGTCAGCACTGAGGCCAAGCAGTAATGGTGCACCATGGTCAGCCCAGGCCAAAACAGAAGCTGCAAACAGCCACACAAGGAAATCTATGCCCTAAACAGGGAGAAGGCAAAAATACACTTCATTAAATGAATAATACAGAAGAAGAAAAAAAACTTTAAAACCTCACCAAAAAAACTCAACAAAAAAAAACTCATCTGAAAAAGAAACCAACCAAAGAAACCCAAGACCAAAATCCTGATGATGACTTGCTCTTAAAACAATCATCTAAAAATTCAGGTAAAATTCAAAATGCAAGAACTAAAAAGTTCTTAATATCCTTTTATGCTTTGAAGAGCATAAGCCTCTTTATAAATTCAAACTAAAATGTCTACATACAGAAAAGTAAAATCACACTCTTCTAAAATCATCTTTTAGATTAAAGCTGATCCACAACTCATTTAAAATGGGGAAATAACTTTTTCATAGCAACCTGACTGTTGAGGGAAATCAGAGATGGTCACCCTCGTGGTGCTATAAATGGTTGGGAAATATTGCAGCAATGTAATTAATGTCCTTCTGGTGTAAGAAGCAGCTTATATGTCCTTAAATGGAAGACCTAAAATGAGTGAACAACATTATTTCTCTAAAACTGTCCAAGCCCTCTCAGAATCAGAAACTACATAGTTCTGACCTGCCTAGACAGTTCTACTAGTGAATTCAAATTTTTCCTTCAATTGTTCTAAATACAGTAAATTTTAAGAAATTATTTCATTAGTTGCCTTAAGGTTCTATCATAACTTAAATGTAAAGGTTATTTTAAAGTAAGAGTTTTAAATACATATTCATTCACAAAAATTGTGAAGATCTTCTCTGTGGTGGTGAGATCACAATCTTCTAAAATACAAAAGCAAGGGGAATAATTCTTATTACTGAGGAAAAATGTGAAATATATCCTTCTGTCCTTGCTCCAAATAATTTTCACAGCCATTACCTCTTTCAGATCAACATTTTGTAAGGGTGTTGACTTGTACGCTACATTTCTTATGTAGCCCATCAGGTCTAACAGCCAGTCCATTCTTTTCAGAACTCCTAGAAAAAGAATAAGAATATTGACTCATGTCAAACACTAGAATGCATTGCTTTTCATTAAAAAGCAAGCACAGAAAATTACTATAGCAGGAAAGTACCAACTGTAGAAGAACAAAGATCACCAACACCACTATCACATTTGATTAATTCTGCCACTGACAGAAAACATACAGGCCCTTTAATAGTACAGAAACATCGCTTATCATGCAGGCAACACACTGAACACATGCACACACACACACGCACAAAAACCAACCAAAAACCAAACCACAAACAAAAAACTGAGTGAGAATTATTTCACATAATGATAGCCTGCAGGACCCACTAACCAAGTCTGCACATACGACTGCTACAGAATCCTAAAGCCTCCCTCAATGTGCAAATTACTGTGAAAATGGCCCTACAGTGTTGAGAGGGTCAGTAAAATACGGTCAAAGCATGCAAATAAAATCCAGCCTCAATTCACCCCAAGGATGGAAGACATTTCATTGATTCAAATTCTGCTATCCATAATCTGTTCTGCCTCCTAGAAGCTCACCACCACATCATACATTACTGCATCCATGTAATCTTTACAAGTGCCCCCTTTCATGCTATCTCCTCTTTTACCCAAAGAATCCTCACTTCACTCAATTAAAGCTCACTATTCTTTGAAGTTCTTCAAACACAGCTGGCAGCTAAGGCATCTGGCAATATAATGCTTTGAAGTTGTTCAGTGAACACAGGCAGACAAAAACCTTTCTGCCATGAAAATGAGACCTCATTCTTGTATCTTCCTGTTCTTGTTTCTTCCTTCTTTATCTTTCTGTGTGATTCTCCTACTTCTCTTGCATCAGCCCCTATACTTGGTCAGACCCATAGCTGAGACAGCCCAAGTCAACCCACCAGATCTGGTAGAGTTATGAAGAGGAAAAAAGGGAAATTTAGTTCCTGTATTAAATCAGTGCAAGGAGTTCAGGAAAGAAAGTAATGTCGCTAGTTCAATCAGTCTCATGGGAACATCCCCCCCACCCTCTGTGTCACGTACCAGTAAGTCAGATTTTAGGTCAGAAGGTTAGCAGAGTTGCAGTATTAAGAGGTCTCTAATGTACTATGTATATCTGTAACACTATCCTAAAAAGAGTGGGAGACACAGATCTAGTTAAAACTCTGGTCTGTAAACCACATTGATGAGACAAATGACTTGTAGCTGGACCACAGAAAAAGAAGTAACTGGAGAAAAACATAAAAGCAAAGTTTGATACAAGTACTTGAATAATAAAAAAATTCTGAAGAGAGTAGTTTCTAATATGGAAGAATTTGGAAAGACTTTGGTTAAACCATCTTAAGGTTATTTTAAAGGAATCAGTGTATATTCATACATATCAGTTGATTGCATTGTTGATTAAGCCTAATCTTACCTGTATTTTCATGTCTCACAATGCGAGCATGATAGAAACTATGCAAGAACATCCATAAAATATTTTCCTTCTGGTGATATCCCGCCACAATATCAATCACGGCACTCAAGTTTGTCAGAGACAATCTGCCTTGAGAAACTAAATACAGTTTCACGAATGTGGCCTTCTCTATATTGTTCTGCAAATGCAATTAAAAAATGTTAAATTGAAAGGTACGTTTCTTGTGGGAACAGAAAATTATGCATTCCCCTTTATAAAAAAAGTAAGAAACACTTTGAATAGCTAGCAGGCTTCATTTCCCTCAAGACATATTATTACACGGAAGACTGTACATGCTACTTGAACTTTACATTGTTCGAAACAGGCCACTAAAGTGTAACTCAGTGGCCTGAGTGTACAGCTTGTTTTCATATTGTTTCATATTTTGTTTCATATTGTTGTTTCATATTGTTGTTTCATATTTTCACTTGTTTCATATTTTCAAGTGTTTCACTTGTTTCATATTTTCAAGTGTACAGCTTGTTTTCATATTGCTTTAAATTTTACATTCCCCTTTGAAATGGAATGAACCAGCTTAACAGTCCTGGGCAGTCATGTCTTCTTGCAAGACAGAAACACTGTAGTGACAAAAAGAGGTTTTCTTAAATGATATTTTCCAGTGTGAAATAAGAAGTGAAAAACACAAGGAAATGATAGTTCAGCTTCCACAACCTATCTGCATGCTTGACGCTCTAGTGAATTTCATAGCAAACAGAACTGGTGAACTACAAGATAAAAGCTTTTTTTATTCCATTATCATCCTCAGTCATCTTGTCCACCAGAAAACATTCTGAGTGTAAATATAAATATAGAACTTAAAGTCAAGAATGAAAGGCTTCTCAGTTAATTATTTGACATTTTTAACAGAAGCACAGATCCACCAGTTCAAGGACAGCTAGTCATCAGGATGCATTTACAGTCCAGTTTCAAGCAGGTGGGTATATTAACCAAAGAGGACTGTGGTCTGTTGTTTGTATCAATGGTCTGAGATTTAGAAGATGTAACACTACTCTGGGTCACACTATTCCAGTTCTCCTACCAGAACTAATTCCCAGAATCGCAGAATCAGTTAGGTTGGAAAAGACCTATGAGATTATCAAGTCCAACACATGATTCAACAATACCACGTCAACTAGAACTCGGCACTGAGTGCCACATCCAGTCTTTCCTTAAACACCTCTAGGGACAGTGTCTCCACCATCTCCCTGGTGTGACATTACCATTCTGAGGTCTAATCACCCTTTCTGTGTAGAAATTGTTCCTAATGTCCAGCCTAAACCTCTCCTGGTGCAGCTTAGCAGAGAGAGGAATGCAGCTTTGCATCTTCTCGTCCTGTCGAGACTGGCCGCTTGAGAGAAGAGGCCAACCCCCACCTCACCAAGTTAGTTAAGACTCTCCGGTTCAAACCTGCCAGGTGAGATCATTAATATTTCAGTCGCTTTGAGAAAGTCTGGGATATGGATTCTTATCAATTCTGCTACTCTCTACTGCCTGCAGATTAAATTCAGAACACTCTTACCTACATGTAAGGTAAAACACTTAAATGCTCCCAGTGAGCTAAAATAGTCTGGTGACAATAAAAATGACACTTTCACTTGATCTGGTGATAAAACAGCATAATTCAAATGTAATTTACCTTGAAGATCTGGACAATGCGATTGATCTCTGAATCAGCCATTTCTGAAATACATCTTGCCACATCGATATACATCTCCAGTTCACCTCTCTGCAAACAGAAAAGTAAATACACGTCTGAATGTCTATTTCTGGCTTTCTTCATCATCAAAATTGGTGAGTTTAGGAACTTGTTAATGATAATGATGAATAATTAATGTAGCTTCTAGCCTCACCTAATTTATTTTAGAAATTCTGTATTTGGTGAGGAATTTTGCATGTACAAAGATGTACAAGAACAATGGTATCTGAATAATTTTAAAGAATTAATTTTATTTTTAATCGCAAAGTGCCATTCTTTGGAAGTATTTTCTGTAGCAAAATAGTTTCTTTAAATCACTGTGAGAAACTGAATCCTCTGTGGGAAAAATAAAG
Source organism: Motacilla alba alba (assembly GCF_015832195.1). Classification (NCBI taxonomy): domain Eukaryota; kingdom Metazoa; phylum Chordata; class Aves; order Passeriformes; family Motacillidae; genus Motacilla; species Motacilla alba. The sequence goes on from NC_052046.1 coordinate 54,160,339, forward strand.
CCTTCTCATTGTTCACTTCTCTTTTATTAAAATTTATTTCAGTACTAATACTGTAATTTTCCATTACCAAATAGTTTATGAGGGAGGAGTGCACATTAGATTGGTTTCACAACATCATATTCTAAAATAACCAAAAGTAACTTAAATTCAAATTATGCTGCTATTTTAAATAATATAATTTAAAATTGTACATCATTCATGTCTTGAATCTGATGCACCAGTGCAAAAGGATGGGACTTCCCATCATTAAAAAATACCTAGCTACAGTGTTCATACACCTCATACATACTCCTTACCTGAACTTCATTTGGAAGAAGCTCATATATTTTCTCCACGGCCTGACACAAAAAGCTCCAGCAAAACTGGGCAGGGTTGGGAAGTTTCATTGCCTGGATGAGCCCCTGTAGAACACACTGGCAAATTTCTGGGCTTTTTGTGAGGTTCTTCACCTCAAATTGCTGTATCAGAAGCACTTCTGTAAAAGACTGCAGTTTGTCTTCTGCAACATGTTGCATCCACAGGGACAGGGACATGAAAAGATATTTCTGAGTTTTCATCTGAAAAGGAAAAATTTTTGCTCCATTTCAAGTTCTAGCTCTTCATTGACCTTGAACTATTGTTGGATAAAATTAAAAAAAGAGTGGCTCAAACACAACTTATAAAAGCACTTAAAGTCATATATATTTCTCAGGTCTTTTCTTCTTCCCTTTTTTGATGAATTTTTTTGAATTAAAAAGAGTTCAAACATGTCACTATTCTGTTTTCATTAAAAACTGAAGAACTTACTTTCAATGAACCTTACACATCGCATCTCCATATGGACAGAACAATTTTTTTACATGGTGCCCACTGCATTCCTACATAAAGCATACAGACTGTCTAGACAGTCAATGACAGAAGTATGATAGCCACAGAACCATGAATGTTGCTAGCTAGTGAAGAATGAATAACCTGTGCAAAATGCAGAGTTTAAATTCTCTGTGGCTCACCTTATTTTGAGACCTCAAATTCCCACTGCAGCTGGAAAAGTGGGAGTAAGAAATAAAATCTTTTTTTTTTGGTACCTTACCAATTATGTACCTTAAAACTGCCAGCAAATGTTTGCATATCTAAGACTAATGAATTAAAACATTCCTTGAAGAGATCACAGAAACAAGCAACTAATTTTCTAAGAATTGTTATGAATCTGCTCCTGAACTTGGATAAAGTGACAGAAATGTGCAGTCAAGTGTTCTGTGGGAATCAGGGAGTTTTACATACTGTACCATGGAATCCACCTTTTAATTCCAGAAGACCAGAAAAGCAATGAAGGATAAGACCAAATTTGATTATACTGTAGGTTAGTCTGTTTGGTATCCACAAAATTAAGGCAAGTTTTTCAAGACATAGCTTTTTTTACTAGTTAGCTAGATCAAGAGACCTTGCTAGAAAAAAAATAGATAAGATTTTGGACAGATTAGGGCGGACCTTTATTTAAAGACTTTTAGCTGGTACAATAAAGGACACTTTTTCTCCCTACATGCCATGCATTATGTTTCCAGGTTATCAGCACTATAGGTCTTAAGCAATAAAGTAAAATGAGTGTAGCAGGTCTTAAGTCTGCCTTGAATTTCAAGGCCCCAGAATAACCTCTCTGTCTCACTATAAATACTCACTAAATGGTATTTCTGAAGAATTATGAACCCAGTAATCCTTTTCTGGTGAGATAGCCTAAACATTGTCACTGAGGAATTTTATATGAAAGAGGTGCTGAGCTCCCACAAGTTTTCTGACATACGTACACTAAGACTGTAGATAAGGGGAGGTGCCACCCACATGCCTAAAAGCATTGCTGCATTTTGAGATGACTGGGCCTGTGTCACAGCCAGTTCAAGGCAGAGATGTTTTACCTCATCACCTAAAACAGAAGAAAACAAACTAAGTTATAAAGAAAATATTTTCTGTTTAAATTTGTTCTCGACTCATAAAATAAAGGAGGGTTATTGTTCTACTAGAGCACTACATTACAACTTATTTTTCAAAAAATCCTACTTAAAGCTTTTAACACATACATGTTAGAAAACTCCTCTTTACATTCATGCACTTTCAGAAAGAAGTATCAGTATTTGTTCAAGTTATTTCAATTCATTCAAGAACAAAAATGTGGGAATGCTAAGAAAAGTAAAAATAAAAAAAAACCAACAACCCTCCTTGCCAAATAAAGTCAATATTTAATCCACAGAAGGAAAAATGAGTTAATATTCCTGGACTATGATGCTGTCTGAAATCTAAAACCAGCCACAAAACAGACGTACTGTTTCCTCTGAAAATTCCCTGATTTACAAACGTGAGACTCCTAAGTGAAAAGCAGGACCCTCCAGACATTTAATAAGTTTCAGCTCTTCATAAGAACAGCAGACCTCAGTATAGGAATCTTTTTCCATTATTTTGAAAATTATTACCCGGTGTAATTTAGTATGAAGTGTATTTCAAACTAGTGATAGCTAGATGAACTACCGAACAGTTCAAATATGTGAAAAAGTGGCATGGGCATTGGAGCAAGCATTTAGCAGTTACTGATAACAGGATACAATTAGTTCAGTTTTATAATGGGCTCTTATATAAATAGTTCAAATGAAATGTTCAGGTCACTTTCACCAACATTTTAGGGAGCTTCTCAGCCCTGATTTTCTTTAGTTTTTCTTCAGTTAAAACAGTATCCATGTGATATATACTTGCAAACACTAAAAAGTCAGTCTTGAAAGCATAATAAAACTAACCACTGCCCTAACTTCAAGCCCTGAAGAGGGCTCCAAAGTTTGTGAAAGCTGCATTAGTAAAGAATTCTCGTGACAAATACAAGTTTTAATAGAAAACCACTACTCTTACCAAAGTCCAGCCTCATCAAAGGAGAAAGAATGGATGCCCAGTTTACAGGCGGATACTGATGGCTTTCTCCAACTAATGCAATGGGTGCCAGTGCTACTTTCACCAGCTCAGCTGGGACAGATTCAGGACCTAGAACACAAGATTCAGTCAGAGTCTAAATTTTATACACACATATTTGGCTGAACAGCTCAGCAAAAAAATGTGAACACTACACTGTAGTTCAAGCTGTAGCAAAGAACTGAAAATTGTTACAAAATCACTGTTACTTCCTTTTGCATCTGAGAATTAGCCAAATAAATTTCATTTATAATGAATGGTTACATTTTTAATGTCCTGTCAAACTTTGTTACTAATAAATAGAAACTTTCTGGTGGCTTGTTCTTGAGTCAATTTACAAGTTAATTACAGATATTCCTCATCTAGTAAGGTAATATTTCTTATTGGGAGAACAGCAAAGTTTTCTGACACTGCTTTCCTTTGTCATCTTGTAGATGCAGACCAAAAGAATAGTCAGATAAGTGCTAACCTTTGCTACATACCGTGTTATGTCAACATAAGTTAACTCAGCCCTCCTGGAATCAAAACGTAGGCATTTTTACCTCCATTTAAAGCAAAGCTTGCTTCATAGGACAGCAGTGAGCCCACTTAACTCCACACAGAAGCAATCCTCTCTATCCTCCTTAAGACTACTGAGACATCTCTCTTTTACCAGGCTTCCTCATGTAAGAACATACTTTCTTCAGGCTTCTTAGCATCTATCCCAGCAGTAATCTGCTTAATACCACTCTGTTACAGAGAATCTTAATCCAGCATCACTGAAATAAGGGGCAGCATAAAGTTGGTCTGATGATGGAGTATTAACTGAACATATAGGCTAACACTTAACAATTATTTGACTTTCATTCTCATAGGGAAGAAACATCATCTCACCAACAGAGAGGGAAGGCAAAAGAGTTTTAAAAGTCAAAAATCAGGTGGAGAAAACTTAAGTCATAACTTCACAATATTAACTTACCTTTTTGAGTGTAATTAAATTTCTATTTTAAATACCTCACATCAGCAAAGTTCAAATTTGTACTTAGAAAAGTTCTCTTAGCAAATAAAACCAAGTGTTTAGGTCATCTTTTATAGCCATAATAAATTTTCCAGAGGAAAACTGTAATTTGATCCTTACCTTTCTTTCCACTTTGAATAGCAAAGTCAATGGCTGCCCTGATAAAGCTGTTTACAGGTAAGTAGCTAAAATCTGGAGGAACTGTGAAGATAAAAAGACTGCTTATATTCTAAGACATCATCAGCAAAAATTACAACAAATTACAATCCCAGGTAAATTTAAAGGCTAAACTGAGATGTGTTTGAGCTAACTTATTCTGTATCATAAGACTGATAGACATATTGACCTCTTCACCTTTAACGCAAGCTAAACATTTCTGGTGGTGAGAGGTGCCAGATCTGAAAAAACAAATTCACAGATCAACTGAAAAGTCAGGGATAAGAACTTTCTTAAAAATACATTGGGCACTGCAAGCTGGGCTTTGAAAGGGAGCACTTCAAAATTTTAGGAAGTTTAATGCAGCAGCGGCATTCCATATCTATCTAACCTTAGGCATGCATGCATGCAGGCAGGCATACATAAAAGCAGAAACTTTGAGAGACTTTTCTCTGTGATGATCATCTACATTTTGTATTTCCGGTTCCCAGTTTAGTTCACAACAAAGCAAACAGCTTCAACTTCATTAGCTTTTGCTTGTTACTGGTATTTCATTAATGATTAATTATCCAGCCTTTACTTTACCAGTGGATATTGAAACAACACTTAAAGTTAACGATGTATCAGCCACCCTGAAATTGCACAGAACACTACTTTTTTTATTTCAGCTAACCAGAGAAGATCTGTTCTAGGAAAATTCTTCTAAAACGTTGGTCTTGTTATAGACTAGTTTTTAAGTACTGATTTTTTTATACAGTGAGAAGGGCTAAAACAAATAGTAGATTAATCAGTTCTAAAAGGCATGGAGTAGATGTCAAATACATGTGTCATAGGAACTGTAAAACCTGTTTACAGTTTATCCTATAAAAGAATAAAGAAGCAATATACAAGTTTGACCAGAACAATTTAGAACCTTACTTTCATACTGCAAGTAAAAGCAGAGTGGGGGATCCTATTACTGATTCCTGCTTCATATTCCAACCTTTAGGCACACAGGACCATGAGATCTCTGATTCAAAGGCTGTGATGTCACTTCACAAGGCTGCAATATCTATATTATCTTATATTACTTATATTATCTCATGTGTCCCTCATTGTCTTTTTTGTGATGTGCTATTTCTACATGTTGTTGAAGAAGCAGTAATAAAGCATCTTACCAGATGCCCTGTTCTGGGTAGAAGACAAACAGGACATGTGAAGACGTCCCAGAAGTCTTGCTGCATTTGTCTGAAGACCAATCTGCTCTGAGAAACTGATTGTCTGTTGAGACAATAAACCACTAGTTAGATAGATTTCCCTACACTGCCTCATTCAAGCTGGATACAAACATTATGTAGTTCCTTTTAAACAGACTTGTCTTGCTTGTACAAGGTGTGAAGGTATGCTAGTGCATTATCCAAAGGAGGAAACAGAGGCTACCTTCTTACCTGTGTAAGGGTTCTGATCACTTCATTCAGCTTACTTTGAAACTGTGAGGACTGAATGCTCTCAGATTTCAGCTGCAGGAGAAAAAGAAAAAAAGGATAATTTTGTAAGAGATAAAAAAGAAGCAACAAACAGAGAAAAAAAATTCTGAAAACAGATTACATTTGCACCCATGCCTTTCTCTGGGAGTGGGAGAGAGGAGGGCAAAGGAGAAGGCTTATATGGAAGAAAGCTTTTCCCCAGTGGCAATGCACATGGGTCATGTGATGGCAAAATGGAACAAGTCCTATTTTACGCATTGCAATTCAATGTTGCTTGGCTCCTACCCAACATGAATTATTGCAAAAATGTGATGTCCTGGTTTACAGCCATTGCTGTAGGAATGGGAAGCATGCATCCCATTTTGCCTTCTAGGCAAATTTCTCCATGAGATTAAGGTACCATTTGCTTGCATATTCTGACCTGTATCATGCCTCCTTCAGAGCCCACCAGTGCAACCAGCCCACTGACAGCAGCCAGACGCTCCATTGTTGGAGAACCCTGGAAACATAATTCAGGACCAGTGAGCCAATGTGATGACACACATTGTAGCACAAAATGCTTGTTTCTTCCAGCTTAAAAACCTTGACTACTATCACTAGTACACCTCTAATCCCAATAGCCTTTTCAGATCAGACTCCAGCATGGTAGATAATACTAATCCCTCTCTTGATGAATGAAAGCTTTATATAGAGCTTCCTCCTCACTCCTCCAAATCTGAAATCATCATGGATTGACAAATAATTTTTTTTCCTAGCACAATCTGTATTCCACAAAATATACCAGTGCAATCTAACTCAAAACCAGTTTCTTTATTGATAATTACCTTTAGCTGAAATGTTAATATGTAAGTTTAGAATTTGATTTGAAACACCTAACTTTTCCAGATAAATTGAAATTATTTTAATGACTAATGCATTAGAATCACCCTTCTTTTTTCTAGTTTTGATAAGCAGCACCTGATTTCACAAGACATTTTCACTTAATAACCTAGACTTTATCCTTGGGCACTGTTCCAAATTAGTGAACATGTCCAAATTAAGACTTCATTGAGATAAGCATTTCTCATAAATTATCCAAGTAGAAGAGTAACAGGGATTTTTTTCCCTTTAGCAAACCGCCCAAAATTATCCTCTTGCTTCCAAACATCAATCAAACAGCATATTCATACAGTCCTAACATTTCCTAACATCACTCCCGCAGAAGGAAGGAAAATTATGTTCCTACTGTTAATTTTAAACTGTATACCATCCCTTCTCCACCTCCTCTACCACCACCCATGCAAAATAAACCTAAACCAACAAGACAAGTACAAACCCCAGGACATGCACAGAAACTCCCTTACCTCTGCAAGCACAATTTTTATCCAGGCTGGCATTAGCCTGTTACTCAGGTCTTCAGCTTTTCCATGACCACAAGCTGACAATCCATGTACTATTGCGCCTAAAGCTAAACCAAAACTGTAGGTCTGTAAGGCGAAAAGAACTTATTAAAAACAGATTTTACATAGGAGTCTGTATTCTTTTATACATTTATTATTGAAACATTACTCACATATTTATTATTTCCCAACAATTAGAGGTAATGTCTTTGTCTAGAATACCAGCTGCTTTATTTCAAGTGACATGGGATTTTCTGAGATTAAATCTTTGACACACAGAGCCTTTGTTTTAGAGCAGATTTTCTGATATGAAGATAAAAAGCTCTAGCACAGGTAACTCTGACTTCGTATTTTTCAGATAAACATTCTAAACAGTTGAATAATGTAATAGCAGGCTTTGATTCAAAATGGTTGCCTCCCCCGGCTCCTTCATTTCCTGGCAAACATTAACCAGAAAACAACTTGCACTAAAATATTGGGATTATTTTTGGCAATTTGAGGGGTACCCTCGGACACCAGGGATGAAACACACACCTGTAGGAACCTGTGGCTATGTTTATAGTTATGCACTGTCAGTGGTTCAGGGACAGCAAAAATTCAGAACAGCACAGTTGATGTATTTTCCCACCAAGAAAAGGAATTTATAGAAAAATGCTATAAAAGAGACAAAAAATGGCAGGATACAGGGACTAAAGACATCAAATGTAACGATTTCTCTTCTAAATGCAATCAAACACATAAAACTTGCTTTTATTTCACTGTCTGGTAATTGCTATATGCATTAATGAATCAAGTGGTAGTCTTAGTAATTGTATGGTATACAAAATACCTTCATCAGTGTTAGTTAATGATGAAATTAGATCAATATAATTGCCTTGAATTACAGTTTGGGAAAAGCAGTATCCAATATTAAATAGATAAAGAGAGAAAGAGAACTGAAGCAAAGCCCAAATACAAAATTATTACCGGCTGATTATTTTCTGCTAAGGTCCGTAGCTTGCTCATAGCCTTCTCAGCCTCAGTTGCTTCTATGATTCCAACACTGAAAGCAGAGACACAGGTACAGGCCACAGAATAGGCAAGTACCTAAAAAAAAAATTATTCCATTAACTAGTGTCTAATCAAGCTCACTGTAGCAATGGTCACATTGAATAATGTGCCAGCATGATAGAAAAGATGTAACATTTTCAGTTGATACTTTCAGATATTTATTCCCTCTCTGAAAGTGTCTTCATTGATGATAATAATGTTAAACAAACACAACTAAAGCTTGGAAGTTCTTCTGGTTTTACAGAGGTCAAACTCTTGACCTTCCACACAAATGCAGCTATTCTCTAAACACAAGTATCTGATCATTATTTATGTAAGTGTATTCAGCATGCTGTGCTCCCATCAGGACCACAAGCAGGTCCACCAGGCTAGAAAATGAGCACATAGAACTGTCTCTCATACCCAGCCCACAACACTAGCTTCCTGTCCTTGCAGAAGGTTTCACCAGCAACACTGTTTTTCTGTTCTTCTGCCTTAGCCATGGAGAATAAGTAAGTGGAGTCTGCACTACCAACAAAGCAAGTGTGCCAAATGTCTAACCTCCTCTGTATCAAAGTTAAGCAGCAGAACAACACAGGACTCTGATGGAAGCAGAGAGCATCTATCTACTGTGCAGGATTAACATCAATTTGACCTATAGAAGGTAATGTGCAGATTGTACCTTTGGCTGCAGCAGGCCAAAATTACTTCTCAAGTACCGGGTTGTATGCAAGTCATTTATAGCTCTGAAAGAGCCTCTTGTGCATCTCATAGTAGCATTCATCCTAGAGTGCTGCCCAAATTTTACCCATCTTTACAAATCCTTACAGAGGTTTTAATTGCAAAGGGTATGTTTTCCTTCTCATCCCAAACTATCTCATGTTAAATAGCTGCTGCCTTTCATCCCAGAAGTTGCCGTATTGAACTCAGTTTAATTTCAATTATGCACTTGAAGATCTCTGGAGACAGACAAATTATTTCATAGCTGTAAGTAATTTTAATGCATGAACCATAAATTGCAAAAGGCTAATCCCCAACACATATGTACTGCCAAAAAAATAAAACTCCATAGAAAAAGATGTTTAATAAAGAGCTTTCAGAACACTACCAACAGGAGGAAAAGAATAATATTATCAATCTCTATTGACTCCTATAGGAAAAACAGAGGATTATACAACTCAGCTACTCAGCTGCTCCAGGCTTACACGTATCATGCATAGACAGGGTTGCTTTACTCATGCAAAACATCTGCTTGTTCTGATTTTTGTTTTCTGTTGCAAACTATTTGAATTTCATCAGTTTTCATTCTCAAGTTTTACCTCAGCAGAGTTATAGGCTAAGTACATGGACCATGTCAAAACTTACAGGACATATCCTCAGAAAACACTCCCTGAAATGCAGGGCTCGGTTTAAGTGTTCAAAACATAAAGAAAATTGTAAATGGGGCCATAGCAGCATGCACAAGTACAAAATTCACATTAGCTTGTGACACAAAATTTCAAAGAAATATACAGAAGGCATACGGAAGGACAAAGTATTAGCATTTGAGTTCTCTCTGAGAGTAACTTGTCTGCTTTTAGTAGATCAGATGACCAGTAAACAACTGTATGTAAGAGACCCATATTCATAGTTACTCATGATCCAACTTTCAATAGTTTAATTTGGGGTTAAGAAATTAAAGAAGACCTTTAAAGGATCAAGTCTGTTATCTTTTCAGGCAGTTTGTTAACGTCTTTACAAGATTACACATTATTTTATTCTTATTATTGCTGTTATTATCATTTTTTTTTTCCAGCAGACATAAACCCATATATTGTGAAAGAAAAAAGTAGAAATCAAGCTTTCCAGTACCACAGACAAAAAAAGTTTCAGCAAAAGACTATAATTATTAAAGAGAGGCAACAAAATTAAAGGAAGACTTAAAATTTGTGATAAAACAGGTCATACCTCCTGGACTCCTCTGCTTTGGTCCTCACTGCTGTCCAGGTATTTGCAGAGTTTTCGCAATGAAGCGGAAACATGCACTCGCGATTCTGTTTGGCTACTGTGACTCATAAATGAAAGAACAAGTCCTACGCCTAAAATACATCCAGTGCTTTAAGAGAAAACAAAAGAGAAAAGATTAAGTATGCTTTGGCTGCTCTGAACTGCCTTTAAACCCCAGTAAAGTTTGTGGGTAAGAATAACTCTTGGCCTTGCCTGATAACTAGCTCTGTAGATAATTTATTACCACAGTCAACTTTGCAAATGGTTTTCATTTCACACATTGTTTTCAGGAAACACCAGACAAAAGAAGAGCATAAGAAGAAAGTGTTTGTTTAAATAAGAAGTCCTACACATAGAGCCTCATTATTCCTTCTGTCCCTGAAGAACCAGTAGCTCCAACAAAAAGTGCCATAAACTAGTATGAAGAAGTACAGATCCAAATTTCTGTGTGTCCTGATAGAGTAAACTAGGAAATCCCAATTAAACGTACTAATTGCAGGTTAATTGAGTGTATTAGCATCTGCTGCTGTCAGACTCCTTCAAGAGCTGTTTCATTTGCAAAAGTAATAAAATTAGTCATTAAGCCAGAGAGGTGCTAAGATGGCTTTCTTAGCCAGGTAAGAAATTAAGGTATTCACCTGCATTTCTTAACAGGAATGGTCAGCTGTACATTCTAACCTGTATGTACTAAAATTTGGATACGCTACAGTGGAGCAGCTCCATCAGGGCAGACATAGCCAGTACAACTAACTGTTTGATGCTGAGGACACTTAAAATTGCAACAAGAACATAGTTTCAGAGGACCTAATTTAATAGGGCAGCTGGCACAAACATCTCCACAGTCTCCACCTCTTTTTCAGATTTTTGTTCAGAAATTCCATTCTGGACCAAAGATCTTTTACTAAATTCTGCATGTGTGCTCCCATGACAAGTTCCAAGTCATCAAGTTTGTCAGAAAACTTCAAACAGTTCTGGTTTATATCAAGAGATACTAAAACATAGCAGACACTTATCACTCTGAAGGTGATCTCTCACTAGCACACATCCCCAGTTGCTCTTATTTGTAGATGATTGTTTTCCCCCCGTGCACATCTCCCTGACACTGCTTGTAGCAAGCAGCAAGCAGTCAAATGAACATGGCTAGGATCTTAGGCATTCTCCTAAGCTTCTCCTATCTGACTTAAAAACAGCAAGAGCTAGGTAAAAAAGAGACATCTGAGAATAACTTCAGTTGTATTTTTAACATAATGTTTAACAGTAACTGGGGAATGAGGATGATTGAGCATGGCTAGAAGACACAGAGGGGTGTCTTGGGAGTGGTATTTTTTTCCAGCAGAGACCAAACAAACCTTTAAAAGTAACTGGTATATCTGAATTAATGACTAGCCAATTAAACAAGGACATGGCTTATATACAAGAGTTCAAAATTCAAGTTTACACTACTGCTTGTTGTATATAGAACAAAACTATATAGAAAGAAAATAAGAGTTTCTCATTAGAGCTACAGTATTTTATGTTATTCACTGTTAATGAAGATTTAAAACATGATCGGACACTAAAGCAAGAAAAAACATCACCTTTTCTGCTCCACTTTTTGTAACTAACAATTGGTCTCACTTGGCTACCTTACTTGTGAGCTACATAAAATGAGTATTTAGGTACATATCATCTACATGATATCTCAGATTTCCTAGCACGTTTTAAGTGTCTAACTGCCAGAGCATCAGGTTGCAGGGAGTCCTGCCTTCCACTGGGCACAGCCTGGACAGCACTGATTCCCACATGTGCACTGCTCAGCAGACCTATGCTCAAAACACTGTCAGCGTGTTTTTTGTGAAGAAGAAAATGACCGATTTAGCAGGAGTGAAACACTGGTGAAAATGCTCATGCCTCATAGCTGCTCATGCTTGTGCCACACTGGATGAAAATGCTGGAAAGGATCTTCCTTTGGCACAGCAGTTTACAAGTAGAAATGCAAAATTTAGACAATTCTGCAACTTTTATAGCTTTACATTACTTTGTTCGCAGAGAGAACTTGTACTAGACAACTTTAAAAACCTTTAAAAAAACATAGCACAAAAAACTACCCCCTCCTCAATCTTCCCTCTCTTGCTTGCCAATGTTTCATATTCTTCTGGCAACCTCTTGCTGCCAGAGAAGTCTGGCTTGGCTCTTCTCTGAGGCTTTGATCTCCAGCTAACAGGCTGCACAAACCAGCAGCAATAGGCATGACAAAGAGGTGCAGCTGGTAGAGTCTCTGTGTACTGTGTGTCTCATCCTGTGCCACTCAAAAGGCAACAGAAATCCTCACTAAGCTATACAGGTTTACAGCCCACTGATGCACAGCTATGACTCCTCAGAGCTTTTCAGAAAGTGCACTGGAGAAAGGAGGGCAAAGGCAAATGGGAATTATTGCTGTTTCCTTTGAACAGTGAAAAGCTGGGCAGAGTAATGCTCAAACTGAAAGAAAACCTTATGCACTTACACTGAGCTGCTCAAGATACTGTGGTTCCTTCCCTGATTTGAAGGAGAAATGACTACTGTGGAAGAAACATCCTGCCATGCTATGTTAGCTGTCTCATGGCAACTGACACGTGTTTTACTGTCTGAAGAGATTCAAGTTCTAAGTGTAAAAACTAAAGCAATGTAGACAAAGTCTGTGACTGACTCCGTTTTAGGGAACATGCAGACCTCCAAAGGGCCTTTCCAGCCTGCCGGAGCATCTCCTTGTCCTATTCTTATAATTTTCTGTGTAAAATTAAGGAAGAAAGTCTGAATTAAAAAGGTATAGTTCAAAATAAAGTATCACCACTAATAAAGGAAACTCACTTGTACTCCAGACTGGTGTCAAAGCAGCAGTTCTCCAACACATCCAAGGACTTCATCAGAACCAAGTTCATCTGTTGACCAGGTATATCACTACAAAACCAAACCAAAACAGAAACAAAAAAAAGATCCAATGCCTGACAGTAAGAGGAGGAACCTGACAAAACATCATCTCAGCTAGACGTGTTACTATTCATAAGCTGAAAATCCATGACATTTCACACTATTAACTCTCTCAATCTCTCTCCACCTCATTGCCTAACTTACTGATAAAAAAGACGCATTTACATCTCCCTCCAAAGATGTCATATGGACACTCCTCTTATAAAACATACACTCAATTTTCATAATGAACAGGACATCTTTAATGGAACTAGATATACAATCTGATATAAGCTATAGCTACATTCCTACAAGTTTTGATTTATTGCAAGACAATGCTTTGAAAAATGTGTAAGATTAAGCTTTCAAACCATGCAGGGCAGTGAAAGATTAAAACTAGTCTTCAAGAAATGGTTAGAAAATGTATTCACTTAACACCCCTCACCACAGAAACGAAACAAATACAAACCCACAAAATATTGAATCACATACTCCAAAATACTGGGCTGATGTAATTTTAAAGAGTCTTTTAATGCTTGTATGTAGCTCAGCTGTCCCACTGACTAAACATCCAAAGGTAGTCCATTCCCAAATTATGTGGCTGAATCAGTGGCAGCAAGGTATCAAGACACCAAAGCGTGAAGATTAGAACTCAGCAATGCTTCAGTTTTAACAAAATCAGGTGCCTTAGAAACATTAGTTTCATTGATCAAATTAACAACTGCCAGTCAAATCTGTCTGTTTGGTACCTGTGCTTGTGTACTAATTAAACTTTTTTTATGGGTATATAAGAAGAAAAAAATCCCTAGAAGTCAAAACTCTGGAGGAATATAAAGTCAAATCTACTTCTTAATTTCTCTGGAATCACCAGAAATTTGCAACCTTTCTGAAAAGAAGGCATTTTCTAACAACTTCAGAACACCTCTGTGCTGCCAACACAGCTGTAACAGCATGCTTTAAAGACAGTTCATTACACTACTTCCATCCTCACATTTGTAACTCACATGACTTAAGTGAACACTGTCCCATGTCCAGAGCACCATTTACAAAGGAACCAATAAGAGCTGTGTTACAATTATGTCTTCCAGCATAACGAGTCCCATTTAAAAGAATATCTGTTCTTATAGCTGACTGCTTTGCACTTTGTACCTTAGGATATTAAGAAAATTAGTCACTTATCCTGAAGGAATGACAAAATACTTAGGATAGCTCTGGAGGCTAAAGTGGGAGGGGGAAGACTGATAATAAGAGGCACCATTTAAGAAACATTGCAAAGCCCTTCAAGAATCATTTGCCTATGACTTGTAAATACTTTAATTCCTCATAGCTTAAGATCACATGCAGAAAAAGGAAGTTACCTTTGCAACTATATTGAATACAGTAGTTCTCACCTGACTTTCTCTTCATACAAACGTGAGATGAACATCCCCAAACCAAGACTCATGTGGATTTGAACAGCTTGAGACTCATCAGCATTTGGTTTCCCAGGTAACCTGTCAGTCAGCATACTCAGGACCTCCTCAATCTTCTCCTTGCATGATACAATGAAAATTGGCACCAGGAGAGACAAAGCTGTGGCTGCACAGGATCGAGCTATAATACTAGCAGTATTTTCACCTGAGTAAGATTTCTAGAAAAACACAAAAGAGAGCACTTTTTTTCTCTTACACCTTTTCCAGGCAATAACACTCAGCATTTGAGGAATTTAAAATAAACACCTACAGAGCAAACAGCAGCACAGATGCATTGCAATCTGATACCCCTTGCATGTGACTTTTACCATTTTGATAATAAAGACAAAAACTTCAAGCAAACACAAATATAAACAGAAAGCACAATGAAAGCAAATTAACAAGAGCAAGAAAAGTCTTGATTTTGTCCTATTCCAACTACTACAGCTCAAACAGAACCAGGAAACTTCACTAGAACTCCGTTATGAAATAGAGATATATTGCCTTGCCTTCAGTACCACAGCACATACCTGATAGAACCATGGGAAGACTTGACCTTTAGGCTGGTAGCGGCTATTCACAATACTCAAGAGGGTCTCCGTGACCATGGAAATCCAGTGTTTCATAGGAATAAAATCAGGTTCAGTCTATAAAAATCAAACCCAAATACTTATCATTATTTTTTCTTAAATCAAAGAAGCTCAGCTGCTAATGTTCCAGCTGTGATCCATCATGAATGAGATTATTTTGTAATTCCTATGCGGTGCAAGTAGCATCATTTACTTGTCAGCACTTACAGTGCTGGCTCTCCAGACACTACTTTTTATCAAGTACTATTCAGCGGAGCCAAAAATTATGAAATTATGAAAAAGGAGTTTGGCTGGATTTCAGCGTCATAGATCTCATCTATCAAAATGGTCAAATAGATGAACATTTGGACATTATGCTTCTTGTGACAAGGCACATGCATACTCTACCACAGAACTGGACAGATGGCATTCACTGAGTATGATGAAATTTGAACTTGAAAATGTAAAGTACTTCACATGCACTCACCTGCCCCTCCCAAACACCTGGTCATATCACTTCTCTGTATTCCATGAAGGGAAGGGACCCTCTCCCAGATTCACTCACCTCAGGCACCCCTTCAGTGTCTGAAGAAAGGCTGCTTTCGTATTTGGCTACAGCAACTGCAAGGCCAGTTAAAGCAAAAATAGAGTTTCCTTTCACCACTGGGCTGTCTCTGAACAGAAAAAGGAAAACAATTAAGAAACATGGTAGAGATGCTGGCAACAAAACATATATCTCAAAGCAGAAAAGTTATGCTACAGGTGATCCAGGAGGGAAGGTCTTTTCCCCTAGAAATTTCACCAGGCTCTTTTCTAGCTCAGCAGCAATCTGTTATATTTCATCTTCAGGAATTAGAGAAAGAATGGAGGGAAGAAGTGTTTCAGTCTCTTTTTTCTTTTATATAAAGGCTAGCACACATGAAGTTGTATAAAAACAGAAGCTTTCTTCCACTATAATAAGGAATGCTACCCTGCAGAGCAAGTAGCACTCACAGAAATGCAGCAGTTGGTCTTAGCTAGTACCATTTCCACAGAGGACAAAACAAAAACATCTTCAAATGGAGAATGCTGGAGAGGCAGATGCCACTTCATTGCAAGATGCCACTTCACAGCACGAGAAGATTTAGCAGAGCAGCCATTATTATCAGTTTAAAAAAAAGTTTTTAATTATTTCCTTACACTACAAAAACACTACCATCATGGAAAATGATAGGATTCATCACTTCTATGACAGTGCAAAAAAGAAATCAAGAAAGAAAATCTGATAAAAAAGAGGGAAAACATAACTGTGTTCAGTTTTGTATAAGGAAGTGTGTTGATATTGTAGTCATTCCTAGAAAAA
Source organism: Motacilla alba alba (assembly GCF_015832195.1). Taxonomy (NCBI): domain Eukaryota; kingdom Metazoa; phylum Chordata; class Aves; order Passeriformes; family Motacillidae; genus Motacilla; species Motacilla alba. The sequence continues at coordinate 54,176,567 of NC_052046.1, forward strand.
CAAACTGCAATATAATGCTGATGGAACTCTCTTACCTTATTTTACAAAAGCACCTGAACAATATGACTGCATAAGACCACTTACATGCCAGTAGACTCTTCGCATGAGTCTTCCATTTCTAAAAACTTCCTCGACTGCTGCTGTGAAAATATATCTACACTGCCAATCTACCATTTATTCCAGAGCCAAAGATGTCATTACAACAGTAAAAGTATTTTCTGGATTTCTATTTTGCTTTTTAAAACAAGAAACATGAGTCTTAGTGGAATGTCATCATTTGGAACAGTGAAACTACCTGCTCTCAGATAAGAGATACTTGCAAATAATTACAAGGTACTTAGTTAAGTTCTTTGAAGTCTCTCAGTATCTTTTGCCTTAAATAATTTCCTACACTTCTAAAAGGCAACATTTTATTATGTACCTCAGAGAGAAACTTCTAAATCCACATACTCATGATACCTGGATGCTTTAAATTTAATGAAGGCAAAAATCATCTTAACAAGACCTAGGAGGAAAAGGAGCAGTGTTCCACTCTTTATTGAAAATATGGGAAAAAACATCATCTGTAGTATTTTACCAGTCCTTACTTGGAAGCACCTTTGATGACATCGGTCAACATATCTCTGACCCTGCAAGAGAACAGAAAAAATTTACACTATGTTCATTCCAGTATGAACATGGTGTAAAACATTTAGCTGAGCATGAACTCAGCTAAATTCTTCTTCTGTCTTACATGAGTGTATTCTAGGTTAACAACTGTATCAGCCAATGAGAAAACTTAGCGCAAAATAATTACTAGCATTTAATATGTAAGAAATCTATGCAATACCCCAAGTTTCTTCATGCTCATGTGCACTCCCAGTGTTTTATAAAGGACTCTTAATTTGACTTAATGACAGTTTTTGTAAAATGCTGGTTCATGCAATAGCCATAAATATGCTTTTTGAGCACATCAAATGCATAAGTTTCCAGATCATTTTGCTATGTTCTAGCATAATGAAATCTGAATGTTTTATAAAGGACAAGCATTACAATTTACTCAACACTTACTTTATTTCTGGAAACTACTACAGGCAGTTACGCTATGACATGGTATATAAACCTGAATCAACTTAAATTAAAGCCACAGGAGTTGTTAAAATTTCTTAGACATTATTGTAGTTGACTTATAACAGGCTACTTGTTTTCAATTGTTTTGTTTTGCATTCACATCAAGACCGAAGCAGAGAAGCAATCAATCTCCTACACTGAAAGGTGTGGATGAGGAGAGAGAGATCCTCTATTCTAAAACATACAATTCTGTCATGGCCATGAATGTCATTCTACACACAAAAAAATACAACTTTAGACTAAAAACGCATGTCTCCTAAAACAGAGCCGTATGCTATAAGACTGAGTTACACCCAAGCTTTCAAAGAAACCTATCCCGATCTCCTTCACAATCACACTGCTTTTGCACACTGTTTCAAAGCCACCACATTAGAAGCATTTACAACTTAGTAAACACCAATGCAAAATTGCACCCCAAAAAAATTGCAAAATTTACACAAAAAGGGATTAACACTAAAGTTAACACCACATTGTCCCCAATTAGGTTAACCCTAGTGAGCAATAAAAATGCTTAACGGCTGCTGAAGTTAGGGCCCAGAGGAACCAAGCAAATAATTATGAACTGGAAAAGAAACTAAGCTACTACTGGGCTCCAGTTAATTCCCTGATTTTTTTCCTGATACAGGGAATTCTGTTCATTTTTGACATAGCTTACATTATCACCATTTAGGAAATAAAGAGCAGAAATTCTTTCAGGAGAAATCTATGAAAGCAGCATTGCTACAGGCCTTTTTATACCCTACCAAGAGAAGGATCAATCATTAGTGAAAAAGATCTTTTCTACAACACTGTAGCATTCTGGATCTTACCATGCAAGCCTCTATTCCAGAATTAGCTGGAATTCAGAACAAATTCTGAATTCCTCTCAAGTAGACTTAATAACACACCTTTTAGATTAAAACACACAGAAAGCATTTTGTCTTTGTACATATTTTGCTTCCAATACACTTATGAACAAGCACAAATCCAGATATTTATACTGTCCATGGAAAGATAGTTTTTTCTCTTGTAAAGCCTCCCACTTTGCACCTTCTTCTCCTGGCAATGCACCTACATGGCTAAATCCTGACTGACTGAGAGACATTTCTCACCTGACTGAAACAGAATTAGTGCAGAATATGATGGATCAGGGTGTGCATCATGTGTTTGCTTTTAAACAACATTCTCCCACTCAATAATGGTAACTAAGCATCAGTCCACCATGACATACGACAGATTGTAACTTGTATTTCTTTCATCAAGGTATTTTCAGTGAAATAGCTCATTAAAATCTCAAGAAGAAAATTTTTATCTTTGCATAACCCTTCTCCTTTAACATCCTATAAAACTGCTGAATTACTTCACTCTTTCCAGCTGCTCACCCTACAAAGTTTTCAGGCTCTGTAGAGGGGAACCCATGCATATGGAAACCCTTACAATTACCCAATAGTCTTTCTTTCCACTCCCCTCACCCACCATGGTCACTGTATCTGGTGGTTGGTTGTTGTTCATTTCAGGTTGCTTTTTTTTCATTAGTGCTCATACAGTCTTTAAATTTGCAAAATTAAAGGCTTTAAAACCTTGTCCTCCTCTGACCCCTTACTTGTCACTACAAGTGGTCAGGAGCACACAGGCACTTCCTTACCATAGCCAGGCTGTAAATTGTTTGTATTGCACCTCTTCAGGATCCTCTTTTCCATGTTTTAACTGCATCTCCAGCTCTGCCTGTCTCCCCTGCAGAATTGCAAAAAAAAAGTCAAGAATGGATCTTCTAAGCTTTATTTACATCATAAGATTTCTTCAAAGAATACTCAGGTAACACATGTAGCCTAACCTAAGGGCTAGTTCATAAGTGACCTTGACTGCTTTGCATAGGGGATCCCACTGTAATATACAATACATTAAGGAGAAGACTCCATAATTTTTTGTTCTGAGTAAGAAAAACAAACTGCAGGTGGCATAAACAACCAAATATTGAGGCATCTATCTAGTACATGCAGAGCCAAGTTCCCCTGGGAAGGGCTACAACAAGCACAGACTGAGCTTTAGAAGCCTGATAGCTAAAATGGATTCTAACAGCAAAACATTGCTTTCTTGATGCTCTACTTAAGGCAGAATTCCTCATTCTTTTACTTTACATAACTCTGACCTCCCTGTGATTTCCTACACCGTTCTTTCTGTACATTTAAAGAGGTGATATGGATTCTGCCCTCTAACATGTTGTAACATGTCATAACATACATATGTTATCTAAAAATATCTAAAGCAGCTTTGTTTTTACATTCTGTCTCCAATCAAGAGAACTATAACTTAACTTGTTTAGGTTATGAATTACTGCTCCTTAGCAGATTATTAAGCCTTAAATAAAAAAAATACAGGCACATATGCTGTATTTTTTCTGGTATTGAATGCTTGTAGTTTGGGTGTACATATCAACCTGAAAATACAACACAGTGAATCTTGAAAATCCAGGTCTCACTCAAAAAGTGACCCTCCACAGAGATTAAGAGTATATTAATACACTGACTTAGAAGAAGGCAGTATAGCAGCTCAGAAACACTGAATTATGTACTATCCAGACTACTCATCTTATACTGTAGTCTCTTTTGGCCACCTCCAAGGAAACGTACTACAAAAGTGTAAGGATTAAGTAAAAAGTAACAAACACAGGCTCTACTGTCCTGTAAAATGGCAAGAAATGCTACAGATCCTTTAGAAAAAAATCTGGTACATGCTAAGCTTCTTGTGAAATCTTGCCTTGGAAAGGAAGCAAAATAGGAAAGTAATTAAATACCAGAGACAATGTCCCCCAAGACCTAAACCTGCAATTTGAATAGCTGCTACTTGTACTGTAATGTGGCAGGCTTGGTATAGGATCTCGCATGTTGCTGACAGTCAAGATAAAAATTGTTTTGAAAATATGAGAGAAGCATATGTTTTGCTGCACAGCAAAACAAGGAGCAAAGCTTCTAGAATTTGTTCAGCAACCTGAGCTGCTTGTGCTGAAAACAGCTGATGTGGCCTAGAAATACAAACAAATAAGCCCTTCCAGTAGCACAAAGAGAGCATTCTGGAAGGAAGCGCATTTGCTAAACCTTTTTTAAGATAATTTTCCTGTTGAAAATCAAATTATACTACATTGGTCTAGATACCAGGTCAGCTAACCTAATGAGAGAGAGAATTTAAGATATTTCTTGCTCATTAGATAGGGTTGCAAAAATTGAAAGAGGAGTCTCTTTCACTCAGGTGCAGCAGGATGACATGCTGATTAAGGGGAAGTTCTTTTTAATGACTCATCCCTCAATAGCTTCTATCTCCTTTACAGTACTACTATTTCAAACTTCCTACCCAAGCAATAGGTTAGAGCCCTAGCTAAAATTTCATCTTCTAAAAATTCTAAAAATTGACACTTTCTGCAAGCTGACACATGAACAAACCTGCATGAACCTGAACTGTAAACAGAAACTGCACTTCTACAAAGTATCCCAGACTGTGCTGTCAGTAGCTGAAGACTCATTTTTATTTCTTTTTTATAAATGTTATAATCAAGCACCTCAAGCTTTACTTTTTTTGTAACTTGTATGAGTTACCAGCTCTTGCTGGTAAAATTAAAACCCATACCACAAATAAGCATTAATGTCCACAATAATATATACCTCAAAATTACCTGCAGGACTGCACTGTAGGTTCGACTCATAAATCCTAACCAGGTCTGTGGCAGCAGTATGGAGTGGTGCCATTCAGAAGGCTGAATATTAACCTGTGCAACACACCAGAAAGGTTAGAAGCAGTTACATTAAGTCTAATATATGCAGGATCTATGTTCTCTAGTCTATGATTTGCAGACAAACATTCACTCATTTCCATGGGCCATTACACATAGCTGTAGGAAATTAAAATGATCGTGTACTTTATTCTCCTTTCTGATTTTATGCACACCAAGTTACTGTCAACTTCATTACCCAGGCCAGTCAAAAGTGGTTGCTTGAGGCAGCCCAACAAGTAATTGATCCCAGAGAGACAGTGGAACTGTATGAGGCAATAAGCACAACACTTAGCAGAACTGTAAAATGTTTCTTCACAGTTTGTGAAGATCTTAGACATTTCTAAAAGCAGAATTGTTAACCAAGATAAATAACTGACCTCCCCTAGTATTTTCCTGATCTTCCTGCTTATTCACCTCTAGTTTATGCCCCTAATTATCCACATAAAGCAGTCAGTATTCTTTCTTCACTTGGACTTTATAACAAAAAAAGAGACCATCCTAAAGCTCCATTCCCACTGCTTTCAGTGAACCTGAAAGACTTGTGAATAAATAAAAACATTCTACAAGTCAATCAAAAAAGATAGCATATTCCATCTTGCAGACAATACAAATATTACCTGTAGTAAAAAAAATGAAATCTCATTCTAATAATGACTAATGAACACTAGTCCTTCCTTTTAGTTAAAACTATATTCACACCTCCTACTCATGTCTGCCCATCAATTTCTCCAAAAGTTTATTAGCAGTCAAGGATCCAATTAAAATTGCTTTCCTTGGGTTCCTGAGGAACCTGCAGCAAGTCCAGTCTTCCCCTCTGCTTCTACTCTGAAACTATTTCAGGCTTGTGCATTAGACTATTTAGTCTAATTCTGCAAGTCAAAAAACAGCTAAACAAGAGTCAGCGTGTGCCCAAGTGGCTAAGAAGGGCTGGATCAACAATAATGTAGCCAGCAGGGCCAGGGCAGTGATTGTATCTGTGTCCCTGGAACTGGGGAGACCATACCTTGAATCCTGTCTTAATTTCTAGGCCCCTCACTTCAGGAAGAACACTGAGGTGCTGGAGCATGTCCAGAGAAGGACAGCAGAGCTGGTGAATCATCTGGAGCACAAGTCCTGTTTGTTAGGACTGACTGAGGGAGCTGGGGCTATGTAGCCTGGAGAAAAGAGGATCATTGGGACCTTACTGCTCTCCACAACCACCTGAAAGGAGGGTGTAGCCAGGTGGGGATTGGTCTTTTCTCCCAGACAATTAGGGACAGGACAAGAGTACATAGTTCACACTGTACCAGGGAAGACGCAGACTGGATATTAGGAGGAATTTCTTAATGTAAAGAGCTGTTAAGCACTGGATATTCACCGTCCCTGAAGGTGTTCAACAAATGTCTTAATGTGGCACTTAGTGCTATGGTCTAGATGAGAAGGTGGTGACTGGTCAAAGATTGGTCCCAATGAGGTCTTCTCCAACCTAAATGATTCTGTGATTCAGGTTTAACTGGTCTTGTAGTGATTTGTGAAGTTCCCCATGTAATCCACACTTGTGAAAGCCAACAAAAGTGGGCCTGCAAAATACTGTATGAATATACAATATTCATGCAGGAATTAATTACAAAGCTTTATGCATCTTGCGACATTTCAAGCATCTAAAACAATATGGTCTACCAGGAACACCTAAAAATTTGTCTGTGTGTTTGATGAAAATAGAACTGCTGAGGTGCTTTTAATTAATTAACTCTCTTCATGGCAGTAAACATTTTGCATGTATGTCAATATGAGGAAGCAAAGAGAGAACTGAACATCTTCACACAACAAAGAACATTCAAAATTCATCTACAACTGAAAATTACTGGACATAGTGCTGAAGATTTTCATATAAGCAGTACTGCAACCCGCTATTTCAGTACAGGAAACCAGTAGCCTTCACTTGTCATCTATTGCTGCATATCAATGGTAAAAACAACTAGACTAAATGTTGACTAGCAACCACAGGCAAAGGTGACAAGTGAAGTTCAGATTGTTTTTTAAGTGCACAATTTATGTGTAAGAAAATACTGGCTGGGTGGGGAGGTGCAGGGAATGAGGCTCAAGGGAACAGAGAACTAAGGACAAGTGCTTGTGGAACCCTGTCACATTGATGTGGGGTTTTTCTTAGGAACATCACTTGGCCAGACCAAGCAGCCAAGCAGTTTTTAAGGAAGAACTGCAACCTGATATCTGAGGGCGTATGAAATGGCACGAACTTGGAGCTAGTAACCTGAGCCTGTCAACTGATGCTTCAGAAGAACATGTTTGCCTGAAAAGGCCCAAAATCACATACCAGGTTGTTCAAATGCAAGTAACAGGTAATGCTGGCAAACCACAGGAGATACTACTCCTGTATGTGTTTGGGACAACACCTTTATGTCAGTCAAATGTTTAGACGTGTATTTGGACATCTATCCCTGCTTGCATATGGGATAAATAAAGGGCCACCTCAGTGATTCCATAAATAAGGCTAGCATCATGTATCTGTATCAAGGAAATAGTGAAACAGCCTCTCTTTTAATTGTGAATTTTGCTTAGAGGCTCTTTTTTACATACTTGCATGCATATACTCCCAAATCCACTCCCTAACATTTCTATGTGAGAAAAAAAATTGTCTTTCTCTAAAGCACAGTAGACCGAAGAAAAGAAAAACAAAAATCTGTCAGAAATTTGATTTCTGAATATTGTTTTATCATTGAATGAAATATGCTCAGTAAATTCAGCAGTAGAAACAAGCACAAACAAGTTCATGCTCATAACTACATCCATCTAGGCACAGAAGAATACAATACAATGAATTCTGCTCCAGAAAATCCAATTGTCATCTTAAGGTACTTCACATACGAGGTTTGAATAAACTCTTCAGTATCTTGGTTACATCAAAACCAATCCAGGAAAGAGAAGCACAGAAGGAGCTTTCCACTTTACTTTTCAAAGATACATATCATCACAGCACATCTAATTGAACACACTTTAAAAATACGCAGGGAATGGTTCTTCCATGAGTATACAGAGTGCCTAATACGATTATTACTTCCCTACTTATAATGTAGGGGAATAGTCAATACTGCATAACTCACCTCTGCAACTCATCTTTGCAAAGATGAGTGCCTGCAAATATGACTCATAAATAGGAAAAAGTAACTTGTGCTATTTCAAACACACTGAAAGCCCTTGGATATTGAGAAACATGCAAAGGCAAGACCATTCTCCATTTTAAAAAAAAACCCTACAAATTGCACCAGTTTAGAGTGCCAAAGCCACCATCTACCACACTGGTTTGCCAACAGCAGTCTGCCTCTGTGCTTTTTCACGCAGGATGAACTGTCCTCTTCACCTCCACTAAAGAACAAGAAGATGGACAACCAGCTGAAGGCCTAGTAACTCTAACCCAAAACACACATGAACAGAACCATCAAAATATATGGTACATGATGTGAATATATGTGACTATTCATTCTCAATTGTTTTCACAACAGATTAAGTGAATCTCATAAGAAATTGTTCCTATGAATTTCTATGATAAGAAATTGTTCCTATGAATTTCTGTGAAGCATTACTTGCAAAACCTGAAACAGTCACAGGCAATATTTGGAGACTTCTTGTACAGTGTGCTCCAGGGCAGCCATAGGAATAAAGAAAACCATGGTCTATACTTCTGACCATTGTCACTACAGTAACTTACATGTCCCCTCAGAGAGAGGCTAACAAACTCTGTTTAATAATAAAACAGCAGATCCCCATTTCTAGGGAAATTATGATCTTCCTCTTTCAATTCAACAGTGACCACTAAAGAGCAATACAGCCAGCATTTGAAACATACCACAGTTTATTGATCCTATTTTCTTCTTCCTGTGAAATACCTGTTCAAGTAACATAAAAAACCCCTTCTGCAACTTAATCTAATCCTGTTTACAGATATCACAGATGCATCCAATTCCTCAGCTAGAACAGCACCTAGGTGATAGAATAAGCATGGCCCATTAACGTTGAATAGTAAATTACCTTTTTGCTGTTGTTACTGTTCATTTGAATGGCAGCTAAACCCAGGTATTTGTTATTTGTATGTTTTAAAAGACTTTACAACATAGTAGAAGAAAATATTTCCTCTGCACACAAACATCATATAACTTTTTTCTGGTAGCAGAATACCAGGCATCACAGTTTTACACATAAATAATCTCATCAAAATGAAACAGATATTTTCAAGCCCCTCACCTTGCTCCAATTGCCAAAATCCAAGTGCAATAATGGCAATTATGCATACACAGATACAGACAGATACATAACCTGTAGGTTCCTATTTTATAGCTGTGAGCATAGATCAAATCACTGAAGACATAGAGACATTATTATCCCAGTATGGGGCAGACTGCTTAGTCCTAACTAAGAAAATGCAAACTGCTGGAGATTTTTCGAGGTAAAGTAAGTAGATGCCTACTATCCCCAATTAATTGCATTTTCTTGATGTTTACATCAATCTCAGAATTTATTCAGAGCTTTACACAGACCTCAATGCTTCAAAGGTAACTCAAAGACTTCTTGTTAATAGAACACTCCTTACTTTCACAATGTCACTAAAAGAATTAACCCCTACAACTTCTTCCCTCTCCCAAAATAATGAGTCAAAGCAGTAGCAAAAAAAGTGTCATTCTGGTAATTTAAACCCCAAAAACATAGAGCTTAGTGTGTTGTGTTGAACTGTGATGATTTTGCAAAAACACATTGATTCCTATAGGACTGCAAGAATAGGATGGGCCTAGGTCCTACCAACCCAATTTTCTTTGACCAATTTGGCAGTTTTATAGCTTAGGTTCCCTGTCCTTCCTGTTAAACTCTGTTCCTCAGAAGACCATTGAGGACCAAACAAACATTAAATGATGAAATTTAGTTTGATGAGCCTAGGGACTTGCTTCTCATCTAGCCAAAGGACCGAACAACTCTTTTCTGACCACCCTGTCTCTACGTACAAAGGGAAAAAGCAAGAAAAAGCTTTGATTCTTAAAGCAGTGTAAACTGAAAACAGAAATACTGATTTTTTAATCTAAGTTTTATAGCTACTGTAGATTTTTCGCTAAGACAGTGCACTTAGCATTGTCTGAAGACATTTTGTGTTTAGGTTTAAAATATAAACATATTTGGATTTATTTTTAGTTTTACTACACCTTGAATCAATCAATTTGGTAAAGTATTGAGAGACTAGGTAAAATATTACTGTCTCCAGTCATTCTATGTATTCATTAATTTGATCTAGTTCACCACATTCTCCACAACAAAACTGCCAGGTTTTGTCCAGCAAACCATTTTAAGGTTCTGTTTCTATGAAGACAGCTTGTTCACATAAGAAAGTCAATTTTTGATATGTTGCTGGATTTTATAATCACTGTTATTACACATAAATATTTTTTTAAACCAGGATTTTATTTGATGCTTTAGGGCAACAGGCAAGTGTTAAAAACAAAGTTCAGAACTGATCTGCATCCCACTGTAATTTGACTGATATAAAACTTCCATACATGCCTTCTATGACAATGTAATTAAACATGTCTTTCTTCAGAACCACTGTCACAGAACTTAAGTCTCTCTGAATGAAGCAATTGCATGCAGTACAGAGCTTTTATTTCTGGATACTATGGAAGCTCATGCTTCATTCATAACTCATTAATCTGAATCTGTTCCTCTGACATATGAAACATCCCTGTGGACTTTCCCTGGTGCTCTCCACTGGAGCTTCCAAATAGTCAGAAAACATTCACTAATTTCCACTCCTGTGATAATGTAGGGCATTATCTCCAGTTTCTGCTTTCATTCTTTAGCAGCAAAGATGTCAAGATGGAAAACATCTATTAAATTTGCATACATGGTTAGATATCTTGAGATAAGTGTTCAAGGGTGGGTTTTCTAAATTTTTTATAGTTTGAGACAAGAATTTTACATTTGAAGTACTTCATAATCCTATTGACACTGACTTCACGATACAGAGCCAGGGATGGATTTCTATACTCCAGTCCAACTGGTGCAGACTGGCTTTTTTCCTTGTACACCTAGCCTTAATTCCACCGGGATCCACAGACACTGGTGTTACTGTGGCCATAAGACATGATTATTATTTTTAGTGTCTTTTCAGTCATGAAGGACCAAAATTGTTAAGATGTTATATGGAAAGCATTGTATGCACATGCTAGCAAAATGGAAAGAGTTTGGGAGATGGTACAGAGCCAGAAGACTGTACTAGCAGCCAACTGCACCATGGCACACATCTGACTGGAAATTTCAGGCAAACTATGCTGCAGACAGGTTTGTTAGAGAAGGAACTGGCTGGCTTGAAAGACTGAGTTAACCAGTAAAAACACAATGTGAACATGCTGAAGCAGGACCTGAGAGCAAAGCCTAGAGGGAGCCATGCGGGTGTACCACATGATGAGAGTGTAGTCCACATGCATTATACACATTATATGCATGGCACATGCCTCTGTTCTACTACTGTCAGACTTTCAGCTTGTACACGGAAAACTCTCCAAACTCTGCACACACAACCTTCCCACTCAAACCTTGTGCTATACTTATTTCATAACTGAGTGTTTGATATCAGTGATTTTAGTAGCATCATAGAACTTCACAGCAGATATGCCTTGCATCTGGGTGACAGTCACAAAACAAAATCAGGACCCAGATCACCTCCTCAGATGCATGCAAGTAACTCCTACAGAAATATAAAATGACCGTATTAATAGAATTATTTCACAAACTCTTAAAGAGTTTAACACACTTTCACTTGTGTTAAAAGCTGCTCCCATTGGCATAAAGTTGGGAAATGAACACCTATTTCCCTAGATCCAGTTGAACTGTTTGGTTTTTTTTTTACTGTTGTCCAAAGTTTTCAAAGATGAACTTTGATATTCAAAATTACCATAATTCAAAATGCTCCGTCAGACTTCATTACACATACTTTATTTTCCATAATGATTAAGCGGGCGCTTATTTAATGCCATCTTTCTAAAACCACACCAAAGGTAACTGCATGGTTTTGGTGGCACAAGCCCAATAGGTCAGGGAGCTGAAATGTTTAAGAGACAGAAAAAAATGCCAGGTCTTAGCAAGGTGTAGATATTGTTTCCTCAAGGAGGCCCATCATTGTTCAGGTGTGCTATTCACCTACAACTGCTTACACATGACAGGTATCAGGCATATATGTACAGCAGTCTACAAGGCAGAAAAAGGCAAAGCTCCTGTTTGCTCTTCTGATTTTTAGAAGAGGCCTTTCAGCAGTGAACACTTAAAAAAAAAGTATTTACATGTTAAGTTCAAGTTAGTGAGAGTGGGTGACCATGGCGGTAGGCTGACGATCAGACTTGATGATTCTATGATTCTAGCTGTCCCTCACAATAACTTCAGTTAATTATGATACATTCATACATGCCATCACTAGCTGATACCAGCACCCAATGCACGTAAACAAAAGAGGCAGTAAAGCAGGGAAGGAGGTGTAATAGTTCCGAAAAACAAGGAAGAGCCAGCAAAAACTTACCTCATGAATGAGGGCGACCAACATTTGCTGGAAATTGCGGCCCCTGCTGGCCAGAAATCGATTAATAGGCTTGCCATCCTTGCCCATGTGGACTGGGAGGTCGAAGCACTGCAACATGCCAGCTGAAAGAGAGAGGGAAGGGGAACAGAAAGGTCAATATCCACACTCAGATTCAAGGAAGAACCCAAAGCAAAGTAAGGTTAACTTAATAAAGCCAGCAAATCAAAAGAATATGCAAGCATATTTAAGGGGCATAAAACATAGTTTCTTAAGTTGATTCACCTTCAGATTCATAGAAATCTTAGGTTCAAAATATACATACTTGTCTACTTCAAGAAAGTGACAGCTTACCTGCAAGGCCTGGTGTCATGCCTGGTTGCTTGTTCCTCTCATACATTTTCAGCAGGAAATTTGGAACACCTGCCACTGTCTTCCCCTGGTCTGAGCGTGTGGTCCCTCCTCTTAATGCAGAATGATACACAGCGCGTGGCATGTTGGTCATCTCTTGTTTCACAAGTGATGTTGCAAACTCTTCAAATGCTTGATGAAGTGGAATGCAATGACATGAGAGGAAAGGGAATGTGAGAGGCTGACAGCTGAGAGACAAACTAACCCTGGAAAGCCCAGAATGACACTAGTATTTATTTTCCATTTCACAGTGGAACATCAGTCTAAATCTGATGTTGTAGCATGGGAAGAAGGGACATCTACATCTGGAGATTTTTTTCTTTGAGCTGTAGTGTCTATTAAGTTGGAAAAAGCATTGCTGAAAATGAGAACTCGGCAAAAACAAGAAATGTGAGGAAGTTCCAGTATAAAGCTACTTTATTCAAAACTGACATAGGTATATTGAAGGTTGGAAAGAAATAACTATTCTATGAGCTACTGATTGCCTTCTTTGATTGCTACAACAGTAACAGTAATAACAGCACATGGTTGACAGAAGGACACATAGCAGAGTCTAAATCATGTTTTTGTAGCATGTCAGGAAGGGCACCTGCATCTTGGGATTTTTTAGCTCTGCCTGTAATGCCAATATCCTTCAAACAAACCCCACAGAATGCAGTCAGCAATATTCTCTGCAGGAAATAGACAGAATCTCTTAAGTCTTTGTCTTCAACCCTCAACCTGCAGTTTTGTTGGAGAAGGAGATATTTGTTGACATGAAAACACTATCCACCTACCTGCTCTAGACTTTTTATAAAAACTCTTTTGTTTAGGATGGCTACAACAATAGAAAAGAAATTTGCTGAAAGAGGGAGCTATTTCACTTCTGGAAACCATTCACATTGATAGAGATCCCTTATCACTGCTGTCATATTACTGCATTCACTGGTTATGCCAAAAGACATAAATATTAGCCATTCAGAAGCAATTCTTCAGGCAGGGGAAAAGCCAAGGCTCTAGACTGACACATATAACTCAGACTAAAACTAAAATCTGGATAAATTTAGTGAAACAACTAGATGTGCAGCAAATATTAGAAATACAGTATTTCAATGACTGAAATCAATCCAATGGTAAACAAAGATAACTAGCATCACATGAATATTGTTATTATTATTATTATTATTGTTGTTGTTGGTGTTGTTACTATTGATATTATCATTATCATCATCTCCTTTGCAGTAAGGATACTATCCCTATTACTAACAACAACAACAATGATATTAAGCTTATAGTTCTTTTTATGAATTTTTAATTCTCTGACTACCAAATTTGAGAAAAGTCTTAGGCACCCAGAATGAAAAACTATCAAAATAAAAAATAATATGGCTGTCATACCCCTTCTGATATCCTGGGGCTCTAGTAAGTAGCAATAATATGAAAACTGATGTGACAAACCAGTTTTAAAGGAGTTTGAGACAAAATACTACCTAAAGCTCCACTTTCCAATGCTTAATATAAATAGTTTCATATTATTAATCTCAATAACATGCACCACTAGAATTCCAGCACAGATGACACAGATTCAGCTCCCATAGAACAGGCACTCTGTGGCTTTCGGGATTATGGGCATTGCCTCATTAATCCAGTTTCATACTCTTTTGGTGAAGCAATTCACTCTCAACAACCACTCCAGCCAGTCACTAAAGCTTTTGCTCAAGTGTTCTGGACTCTGTGTAAACTAACAATGTTAGAAAACACTTCTGAGGGAGAAACTGCTTAGTAAATGTTTTAATTCAACCCTTTTGATACCAGTCTGTGGTTGCTGCAACTCTGAATCCAGTCTATTCACTTGAAATTCCATTTTGGTTTCCTGTCTTCCTAGAAAATTGGCTATTTCAGCATTCATTACACAGATTGAGTTTTCTGTCAAGATACATCACTCTCTCTCATTGAACTAGATTATGTCATTCTCCCCCACAAAGCTTCCAGGATTTAGTAGTTAGGACTCTCTAGGTTAGGCTGCACACAGCAGAGGCCAATGCATTCAGAGGTTGACAAACGGATTGTTTACAGCCTGCAATCACATGTGAAAATTCCATGTATTCTACACAGAATGAAATAACAATGTCTATGTCCTGGAACAGTATCTCAAATCTTATAATGTAAGATAATGAGCATTTCTGGTAATTCAACTGCACAGGTTTCAGAACAAGTGTCAGAGACCATCTGTTGAAGCATACTTCAGTATCAATATGCATCGCTACAATTATGCATTAAGTATAGCACTGATATCTTAATCAATTAAACAGACTTTGTGTACAGCATTGTTTTCATACCATTAATACTCTTTTTACCAAACAATACATATAAAATTCATTTTACTTCCAAAATACAAACTTGTCCTTAGAAAGATCTGTTCAGTCCTCCCTACTGAGGTCGCTCTCATGAAACAATGAGTACTTGAAGTATATACTAAGGAACTAGTTTTACCTTTAGGACAGGTAAAGAATTTTAATTATAAACAATTTTTCCCCATCAGGACCTCTGTCACACGATCTTCCTAGAAATGAGTTGTGGGTTTTATTTTTTACTTGATATTTTTTCCCATTGTTTGTTAACAAAAAAAGAAAGGCTGCACTTTATTGTGACACTCCATTCTAAAAGAGCCACAGGTCTCTACAGTCACTGTGATTCCCCATCTGTGAAGTGACCTCAAACACTGAATATACTGTACCTCCTAAAACAGCAGCTGGTGTTAGAGACAACAGCTTGATATATGAAGAGCCTGGAACAAACAGATTTGCCTCCTGATCCTCTTCATCTTCATTCATGTCCATCTCTTCCAGTGAGTCAACTTCTGGTCGTGCCTGGAAGATTTTAAAAAAATTAAATGTCAGCACAAAAATCCCAAGTCCTCACTACCATTCATGATTCCAAGTGTCAAAAATACCAACTATATATGAAAAGTTCCCCATTTCATTATTTTCACTCCATTTCATAAATTGGAAGCCTAATGAATAAAAGCTTTTCTTCTACCTGACTGAAAGGCAACACTGGTTGGTAAAAATCGCAGGGTGTGTAAATACATATATTTTATCTTTTTCAAAATGAATCTTGACACAGCTGAACTAATATTCAAAAATCTTTACTTTTACCCTGATTCTTCTTCAGTTTAACCATATTTTATATTGGCACTTTAATATAAATAAAACATTTTTGTTAGACACTACTTTTACATATTAGTGTTTGGAATTTGAAAAACTGAAACATACTTACATTTCTTTCAATTAAAACATATTTACTCACCTTCTGTAAAGTACTGCACCAGTAATACGACTGTAAAGTAATTGCACTAGTAATACAGAACGATGAGCTACTGTAAAAGATTCAGTCTTGCAGCAGACTGACTATTTCCCTTATTCTATCCTGTGGTCTTCTATGTAAAACACGTTTTTCATTTGTAGGGTTTATGTTGAACTCTTCTCACTGATTTATATAAAGTATGTTTTTTAAAGTTGCCTTCCAGCCTTTTAATAACAACTAGTTACAACATAAAAATGGAGCCTATCATATAATAAAGCAGTAAATAAAACCTTTACTATAAAACTATAGGATTCACTATTCCATGAAGTACCAATGGACTACTGAGTACTGCCTAATCTCACATACAATGTAAAAAAAGAGTCACACAGATGACCCTATGCTCATCTCCTTGTACTCTTTCATTCTGTAAGGTTACTGAGTCACCTAACCAAAAGTTTCAGAGTTTAGCAGCCCTCTGCACACTTAAAAAGCCGTTTAATAAGTACCTCAACTCTTTTCTGACTGCCTTTACTGACAAAAAAGTAAAATCTTATGCTGAAAAAGTTCACAACAAAAATGGGAAAACCTTTCAGCTTAGTTCCAAAAATTGCAGCTACTTTTCAAACTGACTTGCCTGTCTTGCAAACAAAAGCCCTATTCATGAGTGTGACTGCAATGGAAGAAACAGCAATCACAAGAGTTGCTTAGGTGCCCAGACTCAAATGCAAGCCCTAATAGAAGGGCATAAAATGAAAATCAGCTGCCCACAAAAACAGCCGCTAATTTAATAACAAAATAAGAAAAACTACCTTCTGATTGCTTAGCCTTAAGTTTCATTTGTGCCTTTCCCTGCTTATAAGACTTAGGTATTCCAATCATACATGACATCATCTCATATACCAGCAGCAGCTTGTATTTCTTCAGGAGGCTCTCCTGAATTCCTGGCAGAGAAGGCACAAGGACTGGTTTCCCTTTCAAGAAGATTCAATCCATGTCAGATGGAAGTGTCAGATGTGCTTACTGTAACATATAACATGGTTACCTGTTCAGGAAGATGGAGAATTGTATGCTCTTCAGAGTCAAATGATGAGAGTGATTTATAGGCTGAAATGGCTACAAGGGCATCCTAGAAAATTAGGAAGAGAAAGAAAATCACAAACACAGCACATAGTATTGCTACCTACTGGAACCTCCACATGCAAAGGGCTTAACAAGTAACCACTGAATGCTGAAAAAGAGTTCAACAGTATTTTCCTGAGGCACACTCTCAATTGCAGTATTTTCCTAAAGCACACTCTCAATTGCTTACTTTTTATATACATAATGCAAAGTAGCAAGACCAATTATCTAGGCTTAGTAACAACCATTCTGAGCATTCTGCTTCAGGTAGAAATATCCAAGCTATGAGAATAATGTTGATAGCATATTGATGTTTTAGCTGTTGCTAAGAAGTGTTTACTCTAAATCAAAGACTTCTCAACTTCCTGTGCCAGTGTGCAGGTGCACAAGATGCTCAGAGGGAGCAGGGCCAAGACAGATGACCTGAACTGACCAAAGGGATATTCTATATCATAGAACTTTATGCCTAGTATATAAACTCTGGGAAGTTGGCCAGAATACCCATTACTGCTCAGGGATGGACTGGGCATCCCTCAGTGGGTGGTGAGCAATTGTATTGTGCAACACTTGTTTGTAATTGAGTTTTATTCCTCTTTGTCTTTTTTTATATCCCCTTTCTATTATTATTGTTACTGTTATTTTGTTATTATTACACAGCTACTTTATTTCACTTATGAACTTGTTCTTGTCTCATTCTATGGGGTTTACCTTTTTCCAGTTCTCCCCATCCCACCACAAGGAAGGGGAGTGAACAAGTGGCTGCACAGCACTTAGTTGTCATCTGGGATTAACCATGGGGCTGAAAAATTCACTGAAATAGGCTGACAAATTTTAGTCTTAAACTCAAATACACTACTTCCACTAGCACCATGATGATGATAGTCCAACATGCCCACTGCATTACAATACTCCACAAGTGAATTGAGTTAGCTGTCATAGCAGCACCTTTGTCAAGAATGCTTCACCATGTTAAAGCTGAAATTTTCCAGAGGAAGTCAAACTAGTTTCACAGAATCACAGAATATGCTGAGTTGGAAGGCACCCACAAGGATCATTGCATCCAACTCTTGGCCCTGTACAGGACATCCCCAAGAGTCACACCTTGTACCTGAGGGCATTTTCCAAACACTTCTTGAACTGCATCAGGCTTTGTGCAATGATCACTTCCCTGGGCAGCTGTTCCAGTGCCCAACCACCCTCTGGGGGAAGAACTTTTTCCTAAATCCATCCTAAACCTCTCTTGACACAGCTTCAGGCTGTTCCCTCAGGTCCTGTCACTGGTCACCAGAGAGCAGAGATTAGTGTCTGCCCCTCCTCTACGCCTTGTGAGGAAGTTGCAGACTACAGTGAGGTCTGTCCTCAGTCATCTCCGGGCTAAACAGACCAAGTGACCTCAGCCATTCCTCATATGGCTTCTCTTCAAGACCCTTTGCCATCTTTGTGGCCATTCTTTGGATGCTCTCTAACAACTTAATGTCTTTCTTATATTGTGGTGCCCAAAACTGCCTCCAGCACTTGAGGTGAGGACATAGTAGTGCAGAGTTTGTTTTTAATTCTCCTTGGAAATGGCAGAAGTTAGAACCTTCAGTTACCACCTCTTAGTGGTACTAAAGATACACCGTCTTGACAGAAAAGTACAAAACATAATATCCTGTTGCTGTCATCAGAAATTAATGTTTTCAATTATATCACTTACCTCATTCTGTGTATTGTTCCAAAGGAAGCTGATAACTTGAGCTTTGAATTTCTACAAAAGCAAAGGAAATATGCATTTTTCTTTGACCAAATAAATAGTTGAAATAGAGGCAGTTACCTGAAACAACTTATTGTCACATCAACATAGATTGAGCTAGGAAAGTGGAAGGAGTGCAGCTCTGAGCTCCAAACATATTCACATGTCCTCACATGTCCTCTGTGATTAACCATGGATTAACCTCACACTGGAATTTCCTATCTATCTCCCAGGACTTACTAATGCAAGTGAAAACCGTGAAATTGTATGAAACATGAATTTGACTAATCTGAACTAGGCAGTGGGCTTAGGTAAAAGTTATATACAAAGATACACTAAAAGAAAAACTCATCTTAGTCCATAAAAACATACCTCAAATTCATTTGTATTCACTGTTAATGAGGGAACCAGGGAAAACAATTCATTCAGTGCTTTTAAAATGAGTGGTCTTGTATCACAACTCAGCTTTGGGGACAGAGCATTCCATGTAGAACGGATGCAAACAACCTGCAAGCAAAGAGGGAGTCATCATTACTAACAGCTATCCCAACTTCACTTAAATACCATTTCTTTCCAGTCCTTGTCCTTGCTCTTCCTTCTTGAGAACAGGAATTAATATATGGTTCATAAAAAGTAAAAAAGCAAGCATGTTGAAAATTCACTTGTAGATCAACTGGCATAACACAGTAATACTGCACAGTACTTCACCAGGGAAAGCAACTACCAGTAGGAATAAATAACACACTGTAAGCAGTACACAGAGCTCTACATGTATCTTCATACCACATTAGTGCTCTACTTAACTTGGTCAAATTAGCTAAAAAGCAAGCTGTCTCTGGGACAATAGGATGAAAGCAGAGGAAGCCACCAAGGAATCTATTTTTGCTGGGAGCCCTACAAAACAAAATGCCTTTAATCTTTAAAAATAATAAAAGCAAAAAAAAATTGCAGAACAAATGCAAAACACAAAAGTTCATGAATCCAGAAACTATTGGAAACTGTCAAACTGCAATAAATACTGAACACTAATACCTAATACTGAAGGCATTTATGCTGTAACTAGAGCACAACATGATACATAATTGGTCTTCTGGGATATATAATTTCCTTCCTGGAAACAACATACATCTCACCAAGCTTCTTTTCACATTCAAAGATCTGCATGACAGCTCAACCAGCAGTCAGTACAACATTTTGCATTTCCAGGCACTGTAAAAGTCTGTAAGATGCTCAGTCAGTGGTACAGTTCTAGCTAAAGAATTACGCAGAAGCCATAAAAAGTAGTAGTCAAGTTTCTCAGGAATGTTGACTAGACAGCAATACTGGTACAGAAAGTTCCTCCTTTTTCCTTATGAGATGTGTTCAGTCGCCCAGGCTTTCTCTTGGTAACAAGCTGTGTATTTTCCTGAAAACCTAAGTAATTTTTATGGAGCATTTAATCAAACCTTAATGTTGCTACTTGTGGAGAACTTAACATTACAGAATTTTGCCACCATACCTAAAATAATTCTGTCTATAATTTATCTGTTGTTACTACTTGTTTTACAGATTTCAGGCTCCACTGCAACAAAAAGAGTACAAAATGGGGAAAAATACCACCAAATAAATAACAAAAAACCCCAACAAATAGAACCAAAAACCTCAAGAAACTATAATTCTGTTCACCCTACCACACCCACCCCACAGAACCACAATACATAGGAAAACCCCAAACCATGTATGCTTAGAACCAAAGTCTAGACAAAAATTTTAAAATAGCAATGGCAAAGCAAAGTATAATTTTCAGCCGTCTAAAGCGAAAAATTGCAAATCAAGACTTAAAAGTCTGAGCAAATGCCATGAAAATGTCTTTCTGGCATAAAAAATTACAACAAGGCAACAGAAAACAAAGACATTGAGAAATACAAATTGATCTACGTATTGAAATCAAATAAAAGTATGTTTACAAAGATATTCCACAAAGGCATTGAGAAAGGTAGTTTTAGTATTATTCTCCACTGAAAAAACAGACTGTTTTGTATCTCTGAATGCAGGTAATTGCCAAATTAAGCAGTCACTACAGCAAGTGCAAAACACATTTCAGGGTGCAGTTTAAAAAACCAAAGATGTATTTTGAGTTGAACCAATTTCAGGAACAGCAAACCCATGAATATGTTTCTATGGTAACAACCACTGATGGCTAGAAAGACCTCATCTGGTAATATTCCAAGGGAAAATGATACCTCTCTTTCCCTTATTTCAAAACAGATTGTAAGAATAAGAAAATTATTCTTATTGTAAGAATAAGAAAAAAGGTCTTCCAGGGTTCAGAAAGACAAACATATCTATTAACACTGGAAATTCCCTCCTCAACTACCTAGAAATGTTAAATTTGTAATGAGTTAGTTGTCTGGAGACAACATGTATTAATATGTAGAGAAAAGAAGTTGTGCATTTGTGGGATTTGATACTGTAATTTAGGAAGACTAACAAATCATTAGCTAGCCAAGCATGTTCAATTTCATTCTTTCCCATCTTAACACACATATTCTCCAACTTAATCTAAGAGGTGAAAAATGCCTTAAAAAATAGCCAGCATCGTAAAAGAAGTTTCAGATTTGGCTTAAGACTGTACAATTCCTTCTCAGATGGTATCTTCTAGACTTGCAGCTGTCCTACAGAAAACTCCTACCAAATGACGTACTGTAAACTTATGGAACAGGGGGACAGGAACAGTGGGAAACTGGTACTTTACCCACCATAAAAACCCACAGTAAATAAAGAAAGGTTATAAAAGCAGTAATAATCCTGACATGGTGTCTTCCTGGGAGGAATGGGCAACTGTGATAAATATCTTGTAACAAAATTTATCTGCTAGTCATGAATACCCAAGGAAAAGCCCAATGATTCCATAGACACTGTTCAGCTCCACAAAGCTGTCCTCTGAAAATGCAAAATACTCTAGAAAACTAGCAAGATAAGAGAACTTTACAACACCAGTATGCCAATTACTTTCTGAAAATAAAGGAAAGGTGCTATGCAGAAAACATGTGTTTAGAGATCTAGACATGCTAGTGTAATACTTTGGTACAAGTTCTTAAGTCTGTTTTCATATTTTGTTGTGTGGGGTTTTTTCATTCTGGTTTGTTCAAATTAACATATTGTCATCTGGAGACATTAACAATCACACAGCACTTTTCGTGCAACACATTTTGATTTACCTTTATGTTTTCTTGTATTTTCAAAATTGATTTTAAAATAGCAAGCTTCCCATTCCACAAAACACTGAATGCTAGATGGAAAAAACCTAAAAGCTAAATTTTACAGGTGCTGAGGAGAGACAAAGCACATCTGCTTCAGGTAACCTATGGCCCTAAAAGGGTGGGAAATCTTAGGAGAAAAATAGAGAAGAAAAACATTTCAATGTTCATAGTGCTCAATAAACACTACGTTTAGAAATTTTATTCTTGAATCCTTCTTGGCTTGCATACTGTACTTGATACATGAAATCAATTAGATGCGAGGATAGCTTCAAATGAAGTACACTAGCTTCTGTTTAAATTGCTGGGGGGAAAAAAAATTACAAGCCGAAAAGGAGGAAATGTGATCTGGCAAGAACTGTGTGATTTTTTTCCATTTTTGATATGCAAGTCACTGTGCGTTATTCATTAATGACCTTATGTTACACCTACCAAAAAAAAAGAGGAGGGTGGAAGCAGCTAGCTCTTCTTGCAAGTCCTGCAAAAGCTAAGTTACACTCTTAACACTATTCATGTAGGATGCACTTTGAATGAAGTCACTATCTTTACATAAAACAATTACTGCAGTCAGCAAAATGGATAACTATTCTTACACAAGTCAACCAAAAAAGAAATCAATGTTATAGCACATTTTGTTATCACATTACTTTAACAAAGGAGTCTTTCTGAGACTCTCAGAACTCAACTCTAACAAAGCCATGTGGTGTACATGGTTCCATCACCAACCAAGTCAACACTATACGCATGAAAACAATGTATTATTCTGGTTCAGAAGCTGACTGAAAGTTTGGTGCTCTCTAAAAACTTACATCTACGCAGCTGCAAGTGGAAAAGCTCAGAGACTACATCCCTTTCCCTTAAGTCAGCAGCAGAGACAGAAAACACCAAAACAAAACCAACGTCTATGATTATGTCTTTTCTGCACTGCAAACTACAGTCTAAACAATAAATAAGAGACAGATTAAATTACTTAACCCAAATGGTTACTCAGCTCGCCAAACCACAAGAGAATTCCCTGTTAAAGTTTCAGAATAGCTAGGTGGTAGATTAGGTCTCCCAGAACATTACATTGTAGTTGGGGAAATAAGGCAAATAGAATTTAGACAGGAAAGATTGGTAACATCCACAAAGGCTATCCATCCCTCCTTCCTTTCTTTCTTCCCTCTTTTCTTCCATCTTGAGTAGTCTTAGCCTACCAGTCCTCAACAGTGGTACAGTATACATCTGTTCTCAAATGAGGCTATTATAGTAGGATGTGAAATTTATCATATATCTAACCCTACTTCTTTGCAAGGCAAAGTCTAAATATAATCCAGCCTCGGAAAACACTGATTCAATACCAAGGCCCCATTCGAAGAATATATGTGACCTTAAGAAGAGTCAAACTTCACACCAAAGGCAAAGAAAAAATTACCCTGAATAAACTGTTTCTTAACAGCCATTGTATGATGATTTTTAATTATATTGAATACAAATATCTATGGATGATTCACTACATTGTTCTTGAACTGCTCAGTGATTTCAAATAATGTGGCAATGGCTGGCATTACTGCAGCAAACACTGCAGTGGAAGTGTAGTAGTTTGCCAGAGAATGGGTAAACAAATATTCCTGCAGGATACAATTAGTTCACTACTCTGATGGCCTTTATAGTACAGTTTGTCAGTAGCAGATTCACAGCATGTCTGTGCCTGCATCACAACACCAGGATATCACCGTCTGGGAAGTGGACACGAAGAGCTTAGAGATATTGTAGCCTCACTATTTGGGTTCAAAGGGACCTTAGAGATATTGTAGCCTCACTATTTGGGTTCAAAGGGACCTCAGGATATTTCCAGCCCAGCCTCCTGCTCAAAGCAGGGTTACAATGAGATCTGATCCAGTTGCTTAGAGTTGTGTCCAAAAGGAATGGGAAACAGCACAATCTCCATGGACAGCTTGTCCCAAAGCTTACTTGCCCTCTTCATCAGTAAGCAATGAATGCATTATGGTAAACCTCCCAGCTGCTAGTGATTTCACTCCCTATCTGGTACACTCTATGAACAAGACACAGCAGGGCAGGCCAGTAAGAAGATACAAAAATCACATTATTTAAGCACCTTTCAGCCAATCAAAAAAATGTACCAACCAGACTTCCTTTTCAAACCTCAAGGAAAGGTGCACAGAATGATGTCTTTGCAATAAACTGCAAAGCTGATTTAAAATTTCAGCTCACACGCTGAAGGGCTGATCTGCCGTGGTAGGAGGTCACAGTACAATTTCCCAGGAACTATTAACTTATGTTGGAAGAGAGGAATTAAATTTGTCAGAAGAAAAAGAAACTCTGCAGCAACTCAATGTACTCTTAAAAAAGAGCCAACCAGGAAAGAAGTTCATGAACCATAAGCAAAACTTGAAACACAAGGACAAGCCAATTTAATCTTACCTCAGCCTCACAAAGTGCCCGTAGACCCTGTAATACTATGGCAGCAGGTGAAGCTTGATCAGGTTTTGTGCATTCATTTAATACCTGGGAAATTGCAGCCAACATGTCTGCTCCATGCTGGTATGGTCTAAAGGAAAAAAAAAAGAAAATAGAAGGCAATATTCACATATACACACAAGTTATAATTTATACACGAAAATTTAGTAACTGCTGCTTTTGTTTAAGTGACAACTAAAACTGCCTAGAACTGGGGGTTCATAAACACATGCACAAAAAAAAAAAGACCATACAAGGAGGATATGACAGAGTGCTCTAGGCTGAGCGACATGGGGAATTAAATCAGCAGCCATCAAATTCCAAATAAAAGATCAAGAAGGTTTTGTCTAAGCATGTTGTGTTCGCTAAAAGATTACATCATTCAAGAAGGGACAGAGAATGAAAGTCCAAATGCATCATTTTATAATTCTTTGTTGCAGTCTCCTGCTAGTAGCCCTACTGTATATTGGCGGAGATTCTGGCACCAAATGTTTTCTGTCCTTTTTACATCAGATAGCTATGTTTTCCCTTTTCTTTTTTTTTCCTGCTGCAATGCCACTTGTCTTTCTTTCAGTGACTGTATGGGCTGCTTTAGCTTTCCAGTCTTTTAACTATCCATTCAGATTTATTGGGTTGTGGGTGGCAAGGTGTTCAACAGTTCCTCATACTATCTCTGTAAGAGATTCTGGTAAATGGTATCTGGTAGGTGATTTATATGCATGACAAATTGTGACATCTATTTGATCACACTTTCTTCAAAAAATTTCTAAATGCATGAAGAATGTGCATACACCTGAACTTCAGCTATATCACTTAACTGGCAAAAAGAATACTACGGGTGTATTGAGATTTCTCTTTTTTCACTCCAAAAAACTTATTGAAAAACACTGTCTGGCAAAGTGGAAGAAGGTTTAAGAGGTAAAGGAAAAGGTATTTTCTTTAGGAACTTGTTTTTAGTTGATACTTAAAAGTTATTTGAATCTTCTCAGCTGTTAGTATCTGCCCTTCAAGAAAGGAAGTGAAAACTGGAACTCAAGATAGGTGACAAACAGAAAAGATAATATGGTGCACATAAAACCAGGCAGTAAATACAAATGCACTTAAAAATACTCTTTACAGGAACTCTAAATTATTATCAAGTACTGATATTCATGGATTGTTAGAGCTGGAAAGGTTCAATGTATTATGCAGTTAGACCTGCACAACAGTGTTCTGTGGTACTATACCTGAAAAAAGACCAAAAATGTACATGTGACAAAACATGGTTTTCAGAAAAAAAATTCTATCTTTCTTTGAATAGATCAAAAGAGAGACAATTAGTTCTTTTTTCTATTTTTCATTACTCCCTTGTTCTAATCTGGAAGTGTTATGCCTGAAGTTTCTACCCTAGACCAATATAAGATGCATCTTTTGTTCCAGGATGAAGATCATTTCACTTTAACAGTACTTATATGTGTGCTCTATTAGTCATAATAGAAAACCCCAAACTTAGTAGCTGCTCAGATTAGCAATGGCTGAGTTAGTGTCTCAACTAGAGAAATATTACTCACAATTAACGTAACAGAATAAGTAAAATAATGATGCAGCTTTTCTGAAAACAACTCCTTTCCCTTACCAAGATGTAAGATAGGTAACACTTGCACTTACCTCAGCCTACATATATCTCTTATACAAGCAGCTTTAGCAATCAGCTTTTCCCATTGAGCATCTTTGTCAACAGACACAGAGGACATATCAGACATTGCCAAGAACTTCTGAAGTTCTGGATAAATTCGATCCTAGAAAAGATTTCATTTCAAATAATCACCACATCTTTAGAAGCACAACTGGATTTTCAATTGGTAGCATTTCTACAGGACTTCTGCACACCACTTTGATTTTTATTATTGCATACCATATTTTGCTTTTTTTCACTATTTGTCTCTAATGCTACAATGAGTTCAAACTGGCTTTTGCAGACCAGGTCTCTATTGCATCTTTAAAAAAAAATCAGAAGCAAATTCTTGTGCTGATTTTGTCTGGCATAGAGTTAATTCTCTTCACAATGGCTGGTAAGGGGTTGTGTTTTGGATTTGTGCTGAACAAGGCTTTGATAATACAGAAATGTTTTTGTTATTGCTGAGCAAGGCTTACACACAGCCAAGGCCTCTTCTGCTTTTCATGCTGGGAAGGAAGTTGGGGATGCTAGCGAGGCTGGGAGGAGACACCTCCAGGATGGGTGACCCAAACTGATCAGAGGGATATTCCAGACCATATGACATCATGCTCAGGATATAAAGAGGAGAGAAGGAGGAGGAAGGAAGAGACATTTGGATTGATGACATTTGTCTTCCCAAGCCACCATTACATGTGATCTCTCTCCTGGAGATGGCTGAACACCTGTCTGCCAATGCAAAGCAGTGAATTAATTCCTTGTTTGTTTTGCTTGTGTGCACAGCTTTTGCTTTCCCTATTAAACTGTCTATCTCAACCCACCAGTTTTCTTTCTTTCACCCTTCTGATTTTTCTCCCCAGTCTTACTGGTGGATGGGGATGTGAGTGAGTGGCTGTGTGATACCTGGTTGCTGGCTGGGGTTAAACCACAACACTAAGATCTTATTCTTACTGCATATACAGAAAGCCATCCTTCAAACTTTTTTCTTCTAATTGCAGTTTGAGATGTCATGAAATGAAAATAAAGTTTCACAAAAGTCATACTATTTAAATATTATACTAGAAGATCAGTATAGACACCATTAGCACCATTTACTTCATAGTGCTGATAACGACATACTAGTAGAAGCAATGTTCCACAATTATTTTCTTCCTTGGTTAACGGTAATGAAGTTTTTCAACTGGACTTATAGTGACACTACAAGAAGTTTCTAACCTGTCTTTCCCATAACGATGTCATCAGCCGTGAGGCAATTGCTCTGAGCTTAGCTGTGCTCCCCAGCATGTGTATGGCACGTAGAATCTGAGTTACACAAACCTGAAAGAAATTTTTAACCAAATGGTTTTGTATTTTATATGTCCAAGGACAAAGAGTAACCTACAAATCCTTATTTTACAACCAAGTACAACCATCCAACTGCAATATCAGAAATAAATTGAAAGTTACTTTCCAAAAAACTTTAGCAAATAACAAGTCCAAGAACATCCCCTCATGACATATATAATGACCATATGGTGTAGACAGTAAAGCCGCAATGTATGTTTAACTTTAAAACAAATATCATAGCCCATCCAAAATATTACAGAGTAATGCAAAAGCTTAAAAATCAGTTAAGCAAGATATACATTGCTCAGTCTAAATAGTTTTTATAAATTCAAGACCTTTTATTGATACAGTTTTCATTTTACTAAAAATCTTTCATTCTGACCTTATGTACACCAAGTGTAGGCAAAGTATACAATATCTCCCTGTAAAGTGCAGGCTCCAAAGGTCTTCCCAATTTGAATATCAGAACCGGGATCAGATTTGGGACCTAAAATAGAGCAAATACAGGAAATAAATTGGAATTTGCCAAATTTGCCAACACGACACCTTAGAAAAGACAATGAACTTGTCCCAACATATTAGAAAATCATACCTTTTATGTATTTTTTTTCTGCCTACATATATGAGAAACCTGTCACATAATACAATATAATTTATTGCATTCTTACTATATGGTACAAAATTTCCAGAGAGCTGCTGCTGAAGTTACAATAAACTAAAGGAGACTCACATATCTCCATTCCCTTTTTAATCATATTTTCTGTATTTTCACACAAGCAGGTGTTACATTTTTTTTCTTGTATCTTCTTATCTTTCTTCTTATATCTTCTTATCACTGTGTGATTAAATTTGATCTTAAATTAAATCTACTCATTAAGCCATTTTTTATGGCTACTTAAAACACAAACACACAGAAACACACAAATATATATGCTATTTATATATTTGTGTATATATATATGAATGGTTTATACAGGTACTGGTTAAAAAGCAATGGAAAATTCTGCTACAACATCTGTTTCAACATATATTCTTATATGAGCAGATGATAACATTTTTCACTGTAAAAAGATCTGTCTCAGTCCACAGGAAGAATAATAATTAATAATTCAAGCGCTCTGGGATTTTGCATACTTGGGTCTATTCTGGTTCCAAGTCAGAAACCAAAAAAAAGTATTGGTTGTTCTACAAGTCATCATTATCTTTACAGTTCAGCAATGTGAACTGGTGCTTCCACAAACTTAAACTGTGTTCTGTAATCTGCATTTACCATCTAATGAATTAACTATAATGCATTACTTTTTGCCATTTTCCAAATAGGATTTGCATTCTTAAATAGAATAAATCCCTTTATAAACCAAAAATATTCCAGGTTTTTGTGGAATTGACTAGTCTTCCTCTTTTTCTATTTCTCAAAGTTGTTGTCTACCTTCTGTAGAATCAGTCATGACCCTATGACCTACCTAGAAAGAGGACTGGCTTTAAAAAAAAATTTAAAGCACAATCATTTAAATGAGGCTGAGAATTTAGGGCAGTATTCATTTGAACAGATTTTCATACCCAAACTGAATGCATCGTCCCACTGGCAACCTCCCTTCCCTTTCTTTCAAACTACTGGATTTAAGAAAAGTTGAGCAGTTTTACAGCTTCTGTTGTGTCCTGATTTTGGCTAGGCTTGAACTAAATTTCTTCACAGTACCGTGTTGGCAATGATTTGTCAACAAAACAGTGTTGAAAACACTGATGTTCCCTGCTGGCATTATATTCTTAAAATGGAAAAGGGCATGCAGGAAGTAAGTTATACCACTTCTCCAATGATTTGATTAATGTAAATCTGGTCCCAGGTAAGAACTGATTCATGTAAATTCTGGTAAGAATTGATTCATGTAAATTCTGGTCCCAGGTAAAATTCAGCAATAAGATTAAATGTTAATGTCTGCATTAACATTAAAACACAGAAAAGTGAAACTTGCACTCAAAACATGAGATTTAATTTGCTGCCCAACCTTTTCTTCCCACTCACTAACTGTAATGATTTGTTCAAGCTAATCTCTGCAGTTGTATTTTCCTGCTTTATTCATGCTAAAGAGACAACAGCACTGCCTGAGAGAATATTATGTACTTAAGTATACAGGAAGAAAACTAAAGTTACCTTCCGGATTAAAGAGAACTCAAAATAAGACTTGAGTGCCGAAGGCTCAACATACTTCAAGCAAGAACCTGTTTTGGTTAAATCAAGCCTTAGGTAACGGGAAGGTTGCACAGAAACCAAATAATACAGGTAGACAAAAAGTCTCCTTGAATATAGGAAACCTGATAGAAGAAAGCAGTTTTCTTTCTGGGCACCTGTTGTACCTTGAGTGTCAAGAAAAAAATATATCACCTGATTTACTGTTACCTAAATCTTTGAATGATACAAGGTAAACTGCAGGGTGATGAGTAAGCAGTGGGTATTAGCTATCTTTGGCGCAGAGGTAATCATTAACCCTAACACAGCAACCTGCATCACCATGTTAAGTTTCAAAGTTCTCAGGGAGGTCACACATGCTCCTCCACTGATTCACTGATACATAAGCTTTTCATACAACTGTTAACATGTTAATAGGGAAGAAATGTCTTCTAATGAAATTATTCAAAAAGTTTCATATGCAGCAGACTAACTGGAAGGCTCTCAACTCAGAGGGTAAGAGGATTTTGTCAGTTCTTTAAATCATATCCATCCCTTACAAATGCTGTGCTGGGCAAATAGGCTATATAAGACAGCAGCAGAGATGACAGATATGTTATTATAATGATCAACATCCTTACCTAAATTGCTTACTTCCCGATTCTTCCCATATTTCCCCTTCTTCTTGCCAGAGGCAGGTTCTTGGGCAACTCAGTTTCATCTTAAGCTAGTTCTCTAGTCAATAGACTACTTCCTTAATTTTTTTCAGTTGTAGCTACACTGGACTACACATCAGCAGTGAGATCAAATGATATTTAAAAAAATGATATTAATAATCCTTAGTTATAATAAGAAACCCTCTAAAACCCCCTAAAGTCATTCTGCTTAAGCCCAGACTTCATCAGCTGTGATGGAATCTCATTTCAAGTCCTGTGTCTACATTAATTACCTTATGAAGTTTATGAAATTTACTCTACAGTAAAGATATATTAAATCAAGTTCTACAATTGCTTTTACACTACCATCTAGTAAACAGATCCTAATTTTGATCTACAAAATTCTCAGGAAATGTTTATGCGTGTGCTACTGTAAAGACAGTTAGAAAATTCTTTAAAAGTATTATCTTTTACAGTCTGTTTGTTTTGTTCTGTATATTTCAATATTAAGATTAGGAAAAACACCAAAATGTTCCAGTACAGCAAAGCTGGTCCTCTCCCCATCTCCCGCCTATAATGGAAAAACAACGCAGAGATTAATTTCAATATTAAATTTATGCTACATCTTCACAAGGGCGTAACAGCTCCACAAGGCTGATATGACAATTCACTAGCACCCAGTAGGCAGGAACCAGCTTCAGAATGAGAGGCATGCTGCCTGTCAACACTGGTACCAGCGGATGCAGAAATTAGGTCAAGACTGCCATTAGGGATCTGAAGAAGGGTTTTGACATCATGTTTTTTGGTTTTAAAACTAATCTGCATCACAAAGATAATGCTGGTATTTCTCAACAATTTTCCCTTTTAAAATTAAACATGTGAGACAAAATTATATTATTTAATAAATATACCTGAGAAGCATTCTCTGCTATTTGGCGGCATGACTTCTTTTTTCTGAGCTACGGAACAACTGTTCTTTTTCAAAAAGCACAAGCTAAGGGAGAATAGCAGGTTCCCTTTCTGGGCTGAATATTGTCAGATCAACCATCAACCTAGTTGTCCAGTAGGCAAGACAGGGAAATGAGAAGATTTCTGAAAGCATACAGTACTTTGGCATTTCTTGCTTCAATGAACAAGATAAAACTACTGGGCAGTTTAGGCAAATGAAGGAACAAGTTTTTCAGGTAAGTGCATAAATGTAGCTAAGCTTCTCTTTATAAAACTATAAAATAAATTTCTCTCAAAAATGAGAAGCACTTTTTAGAAAACACAAGCTAGGTTTTCAAGAGTTTCATGTACTTTAGCAGGATCCTAACCAGTAAGTTACAATCATGAAGAATCTGTCCACAGGCTCGGACTATGACATAATTCTTCTCCTACTGCTACTCGCTAAAGTTTGCATAATTAATCTAACAAAAAAAGCATCAGGCACCACCTGAACAAGACAAATTTTATTCAATATCTTCTTAAACATGCTTTCCACATGAATAAAAATGTATTTTACATTTTTGGGTATTAATGCAATCCCAAACCCCAAAGAACAGAAAATAATGCATCTTCAGATGAACTTCCCAGAAGGTGTCATTTACCACTAAAACAGCTCTTTCGAGCAGTTGAAAGACCATAAAGAATGCATGTCCTCTATAGACTCATAATCCTCAAATAACAGTCACAGATTTTGTGGTATATCCACCAGTGACCTCAGTCAGATGATTTAATTTCTTCTCCTTGCAGCACAGCAAGGATTTCACAGAGAGTAATAACTTCTGCACAAGACAATTCATCCAATTAGAAAGACCAGTTAAGTCCTTCATGTGTCTCTGCAGCCTGTGCAAAGAATTTTACTTCAGAAAGCCTAACAGCCCACGTACTACTCTTTATTCCTCAGCCTTTAGAAAATTCTTCTGGGCTTTCTTCCATAGTGAAAATCCAGAACCACTACTCCAAAATTATTTAGCTGAAACCATTACCTTGCATCATAAAAAGGCTTTTACTCAGTGGGGAAAGAAGAGATACATGTAGAGAAACATTCTGTAGCCTCCCTTCATGGAGAGGGTAAGGGGAAAAAAAAAACCAAAACAAAAATAGAGCATAACCAGAACAATATCTGCAAGATCAATTATGGTACAGTAATTAAACCCAGTGATGTTTTTTAACTGCTCCATCAGTTTAGATAATAGACTCCTTATAAAAATAACAACTCGGTGTGAAAACAGGAGCTACTATTTCACTGTTAGTGAAATCTGTGAAGAGCTGGAATAAACATGAAAGCAATCTCTCTTTCTGACTCTGTTTTGTTTTGAAACATAATTCTTCAACTAGATTTTGCATGGGAATCACCTGTGGCTTTTCAATTCAGTATCCACAGCTACAAAGTAATGGAATTTCACTAGCAGTAGAATTCTGTGACTGTCTAGATCACTAAAAACCAAACAACCAACAACAAAAAACCCCATCACACAATTATTTTTATGCTATGACTTCAACCATGACGTCTCAGCATTTTTATATACTCTGCTGAAGTACAGGTAATTCACAGTGGCTCCAAAGTAAACACTTCTTAATTTTACCTTTATTCATTTAACTTCTGCAACATTAAGTGCTGAAGTACTAGCTAGTAAACTTCCAGCCCACATTTACTTTGATTTGGACATGATTCAAAGAGTTCAGAATATACCTGTTACAAATATCTGGCTTTAAACTGACTGTTGAAGTGCCGCTAACACCAAAGGAACAGATTCAAGCTAATATAGATGTGACTGTCTAAAAATAAGATTGGGCTTAACAACTACTTTTGGTTTTCTTCTTTCCATACCTGTCCTCTGACTTCCTTCTTCTTCAGAAGAGCCTTCTAACTACTATGCTGCACATCACCTTCCACAGCAACCTTCAGAAAATACCCTAAGGAAGGAACTGAAGATTCAAAATGTCTAACAAGTTTGTTATGATGAGTTTTACACTTTCTTAACTTACATTCCAACCATTTACTCCTACCATATTTTATAAAGCATCATTTATTTCTGTGGAACTGAATAAAACACAGAACCAAATACAATTTCTGAAGTATAACTCTGCCATCAGTGCGTTAGTGTTAGCTGCCATCACACTGCTGACTGAGTTTATTAAAGTAATCAGTTATATCCTCCATGCAGGAGCTTCAATGCTTTCTCTCCCTGTACTGTTATTGCAAGAGAAAGATGAGACAAGTATACAGTAATTCTTCTGCCTTAGACAGAGCAATGAACCTGCAAGAAACAATGTGATAATCTTTCAGAGCAATGCTACTCTGTAATAATCTCTGTGGAGCCATTAAGCAAACTCAGAACTAAAATAACTTGTCAGAGACAAGACAGATGCCAGGTGATGCCAAGTTCAAATGAGCCAGACAAGTTGAAGTTTCAAAGCATTAAAATCTTTTGGAGTAAAATACATCATTTAAAATCTAGAAATGCATTAAATGTTGCTAACTGGAGAATATGGTGTCCTTGGTTGCACTTAACTGAGGACTAGGAAGAGAAACATCACCCCAATAAAGCACACTATTTTTCCCATACCAAATTTTCAAATACTACTCAGCAGAACATCTGCTATATTATCAGTTATAATGATTGCTTTAAGTGATACTACTACAAAGATGCCTGATTACATTACATATTTTACAGGAAAGTACTGTAAAGCCCACAGTAATTTTAAAAACTAAAAGCTCTCCATATACACGCCTTATCAGCTGACAAAATGTGAGACAGTAAGAAAGTATCAAATCAGGTTGAGTTCTGCATTTTTGCAGTAGTTTCTAATTCACATGGACTTCTGCTGATTGCTAGGGAAAAAAAAAAACATATTAAGAAATCTGAACTTCATCTTCTCATTGCCTTGGACACAAGCCATGCTTCCCAGTGCCAGGGAGGACTTTTTCATGAAGGTCCTTAGTTCTAAGGAAGGTTTCTTAATTCTAAGGTAGTCTGACCACAATAGTTAGTTCAAGAGGATATGTCCATTAATCTTACTTACTGTAATGGTGAACAAAACCTTTGGCTTAAAATAAAAATAAACAAAGCAGAAAAACCCACTAACATAATGCTAAACATGAATAGGTTCAGGTTAAATCACTCTCCCTATATCTGTCTAAAGCTTCTGTAATTCTGCTGACTAGCTCTTCGATTTATCTCTAAACCTGTTCATTTAAAGTCAGTGGAGCTATTTTAGATTAATCCAATGAAATTCACAACAGTCATTCCCTACAGTCAGGCTACAGGCCCTTCTGCTCAGGTCCTATATTACTTCAGTGGTATTTTTTCAGCAAGTTACTGCTTTTCTTGTATGACTGTTAAACTGCATTCTGAACAACCATATAAAATAGTTAATAAACAAAGCATTATTCCTCCCTTTCCTGTAATATGCCACTGATCTATCATCCAACTCAAAGACCCAATGCAACAAAACAGGTTAGAGATAGTCCACAAAACCCAAAACCCACTCCCAGAGCATCTGGAGCTAATTTTTATACAACTAACTAGGCACAAGAAGAAATCTGCCTTACTTTCAGCAGCTTGGATCAGAAGACAAAGAAAGGTTCCCACAACAGGGCAATAGTATGTCTTACCTACCTTTTTCCTAGAGAATTATTAATTTACAAGGACTGGGACCTGGATCCCTAGTTACAAACAATTTAGTGGACATGTCAAACTACTCATAGTTGAGTTGAAGTGTACCACTCCTAATAGTTTTGAAAGCTGACTTACAGAAACATTTTCAAGAAAAAAGTAAGTTAAAGAAGAGATATCCAGGTGGTTCTACATCAGTTCAGCTTTGCTTTTACACAGAAGTGCAATTCATTTTGCTTACTCCTAACCTTTGAGCACAGCTAGGTCATTTCTACTTAAGTGAGAAACTGAAGTTCTAATAATTACTTTGAAAAAAGTAGGTCAACAAAGGATCTCTAAGTTTCCTTAAGCTTAGTGTCAGTGTCTTCCCTCAAAAACCTGTCTCAGTTACATGAGGAAATGTATCTGGAAGACTCATTTCTGACTCCTGGCTTAGGACCACATTGTCATAGTCAGATCAGAGTTTTCATTACCTCTAAATTTTACATTCTTTCACTTTTGATTGATTAACTCTGCACCCTTCCTCTCATCAAGAGGTCTAAATGGCTTGTAGGAGGTTAAAAAGTGTTATTTTCTGGAAAAATCATTCTATTTCTAACCTGTCTGCTTCTTAAAGGATTTTGTTTTTTGATGGAAATAAGATTTTTATGCTACCAGATTTCCAACATGTACTTAAATAACACAGTCAAAATTGTAACTTTTTAAAACTTTTGTGTTCTAGAACACACAAACTCTTTGAAGAAAGTGATTTTAAAAATCCCAAAGAAAATAAAGCCTGTCTTTATGGCATAAATTAAAGCTGAATCAACACTTCTCTCTTGCCTATTTTACAAATAAGTTATGTACAATGTCTGTACAATGCCCTCTACATTGCTGTTTCCAGATATTCCCCCTTCATCTTTCCTCAGATTATGGAGGTAAATTGAGATGTACAATTCTAGCTTGAATTCAGTACTGAAGCAGACAAAAACTATGCACAGATTTCTAAAAAGCAAGAAAAAAGGTGTCAGAAGAAACTTGGCAGTCTTCCAGTAACCACAAAAGAACATAGAGAATAATTCATAAGTTCACCAGAAGTTAGAAATTATTGATAGCCCCTTTTCAGCTTCCTCACGTTATATTTTCATGTTTTCTGGATAGTATCAATAAATAAACCAGTCTCCTTCTTAAGTATAAACAACCACAAAATACTCCAAAACGGAGACATAATGCTTATTTTGCTCTAAGTGACACGCAAAAGAGAGCAAGCTGAGAGTATAGGTATGCGCACGTCTGTGCAGGATGAGGGGCAGTCTTCTTCAGCAACTGCAGTGTTGAGATGCCAACAGCTGGTGAGACTGGGATCCAGAGGGCATGTTCTCAACACACTGACCACCTATGCACTGTTGCTGGAGAGATCCATACTGTACCTACTGGGGATGCAGCCTTGCCACTCATTGGACCTAGCATCATGAAGCTGTGGCAGACTTGCCCCTCTCAGGCTGCAAAACCCAACCCAACTCCTGAAAAAAATCCCCAACCACTAAAAATAAATCTTTACCTGAGAACAATCAGCCTTGGCTATTTCTGTTGTAGCCTGAAGTACACCATGAAGATTGTCTCCTTTTTCTTGGATCAATAGATAAGCCAACAAAAGAAAAACATGGGCAGGTACTTGAGTGCTAACAGGTAGCAGTGACTTCACTGAAGACAGCCACTTAGTAACTGCAGACTTCTCTTTCATGAGCTCCATGATCTTCCAGGTTGTATACAATGAACTGTAAGAGCTGGTTATGGGGCAAAGGAGTTTGCAGGGCACCTGAGAACAAGTGAAACAAATCAAAGTCTCAAACAAATAGGATACCATGAAAGAACAATCATAACATCCAAAACATTTTTATGGTCCCAATGCAGTAAGTATAAATAATACACTGCAATACATTTTTTCAAAATCTTTTATATGACTTCTTGCACTACAGATGTTTGAATGGGTTAATAATTCCCTGCTCAGAAGTTCCCAATCTCGTCTAGGCTCCCTTTCCTATTAAAAGCTAGACTAGGTGATCTTGCAGCCTGGGCTGTTCTGTGATTCTATTAAAATATACCATAACTTAAAAATGTTTGCTCTTATATACACTCGCTCAAAGCTTCTTCACTGAGGACATAGCCTTTGCTTTCTTTTTACCATCTTTTTTCTTGTTTATTTCCAACATGAAGCAAGTCTAAGGATAATTCAATCAAGATTTTATTCTCTTAGCATTGATTTGACCCTACAACACAAATTGACAAACTGACTGTTATCATGGGACCATTAAAGAGAGTCTACATTTTTTAATCTTTTAGTTGAGACCCAAAGGCTATCGGCATAATTATTTCAAACAATGATCAGGCAAAATGATTCTCTCCCCATTTGCATTGAGAACCATTAATTACCAAAGATCTGCAAAGCTACTTGCTATGAACTCGGCAAGAATTAGTGAGATACAGGTGAAGAAACTGTTAGGGAATTCTCAGCAAACACAACTGTTTTCCGTTGTAACATGGCTAATAGAAAAAGTCAGTAATCAAAAATTATTTAAGTCTTTAACAGAAAAATTTTCACATGCTTTTCTGAAGCAAAGAGAATACCACAATTAGTACAACCAAGTCCTGTTACAGGAAGCCAGTGTAACACAATGCACTGTAATCTTGTTGTACAGTAACACAGTAGTCTTATGACAGGACACTAAAATGATTTCTAAAACACAACAGAAAACAAAATGTGTGTGAGTGACACAGAGCATAGAGGACTGATATATGACAAAGATATTTCACTGAAACAAACCTCCACTGGCATCTGTACAGGCTGGCACCCAGAAAGTCCCATTAGAAGGAAATGAACTGTAACCACTGTCATCCCACTGTCTATTCTTTCAGAGCAGACTATGAAGTGTAAGGTTTTGTAAACTTAATAAAAGGTTTTTTTCTATTAGGAGCACAAATGGGTTTGCCTTTTCAGATTTGAAGAAATAGAAGATGAAGTATGTGGAGGATTCCAGGTCAAGGAGAACTGGCATTATATCTTGCTCCAACTTGTCACATCACACCCTCTCTACACAAAAGAGGGGTGTAAAGCATTAAGGGAGCTTAGCTACCCCACTGCTAGACACATCTTGACCAATGAGATTTGTTGTCACCTGTTCTCTGAACAGTGCGGATAAATGAATAGATGGCAGAGAAGTGGAATGTAAGTAAATAACTAAAACCCAAGAAAACACAACAGAACATATAAGAAGATTCAGATTAATGTGACAAAGTTTGTTAATTGACACTTAGGTGCTCTGTAACTCTCTTCAGCCAAGGTAGAAAGAATGGTACACAACAGTCACATACAGCAGTAAGGAAAAAAGAGATGCAGAGAATAAAGTCTGAAAGAAACAGAGTAAATATAAGTAACCTTGGTTTCTGCTAAGTGCTGTTACTTGCTTATTAATACAGGTGAATTCTTCAATCTATATGGTTTTTTAAGGTAAAAAAATCTCATTTCCTAAATAAAACCAATATCCAGCAAAGAAACAAAACTTCAGTTCACCACTGCTCTGGTTTTATGGACTATACATATTTTCAAGCATTGCCATGGAATGTATCACACAAAGAATTTCACACATGCAGAGTCTTTCCCAAGCAGCTAGGCTTCACACAGAAAAAGTTTTAAATGCCTCCCCGACCCGCCCCCAAAAAAGGAAAGAAACTTTATCAATTTACCGATTCCTGTTTATCCTTCACACCTTTCTCCTTTAATATTCCCAAAAGATTTGCAGCCAGCTGCTGCCTAGTAGTTCCAGAAACATCCCCTGATAGGCAGTCTCCAACTGTTGTAGAAGATAAGATCTGTAGCACAGGCATCACCAAAGCAAGGGCTGTGGTTGAGATGTCCCAGGTTTCTGAACATGAAAGGAGCTTGTAGGCTATTTAAGAGAAGATGAGGAAAAACTAAGGTCAAGGAGGAAAAAAAGGAATGAACATTGGTACCTTTAGGCATGACACAGGCATTTGTAGGAAACACTCAATTTGAGCAAAGTAAAGTAATTTACTGTATGTGCATATAAAGAGTAAAAGATTTTTTTGCCATTTTTCATTTAGAGAACCACACATTTCTCTGTGTGTTGTTTATAGCAAAGTACATGATGGCAGCAAAAAATACAAAAATGAAATGTAGCACAGGCCTTTGTTTTTACTGGAATAACTACACTAATCAAAACTGCTAAGTCAAAAGCATGGCTAAACATTGCCAAGATTGTCACACCTGCTCTCAATACCTGTAATAAGAAACCACTCAGGAGGCATGAACATCAGCTAAGAATACCCGGTTGCCTCAAAAATGAAACCAATAAGCTCCAAGACAGCAGGAAACTTAAAATACAGTAACATCAATGGAATAAGTCAGTGTAGTAGGAAAAACTATTTTTACTACCATTACTTATAAAATTCAGGAAAAATTCTGCTTATAAAGACACCTCATTTCACCATCCAATCCAACTCCAGGGGAATGCTGTTCTTATTTCATAAATATGAAGAAGCAAAGACACAGTTTTAAGAGTGTGGATTCCTCTTTCTCAAGAAGAGCTTTACCTAGACTCAAGATAGACTTTTGCTGACTTTCTGGAGTTTGCAGCAGTAGAAGTGCTAGCCCAATTATATACTGGTCCACTGGAAATACCTACGAGGCAAAAAGACAAAAGTTCCAAGTCTCTTCTGTTTCTCAGTGACAGTAAACAGAACAAACAGGAAACTACCAAAACTTTGTAAGATTATCTTCTGAATCATAATAAGTGGACATGCTGTTGCAGAGCAATGAGGAATATAACTGTGTGGAAATAGAATTTTAACTAAGGAATTAGAACATTTAGTTACTTTGTCCAAACTGTTGTAACTTGCTTTAAACAAATTTTCATACTAAAATATTGATATATACAGAACCAGTTAAGTTTTTACCTTCTGAAAAAAGGGAAAAAAATTAGAAACTTTTGAAATCAACACTGGTCGCCTTCAGGTGAATGTCATGTATTAGTGTCCCTACTTCCTTAAACACGACAATCTTTACATTTCATGAAACTATTTTACATTTTTACCATACACTCTTACCTCTTTTAGGAGCTCAAAGTTGTCCTCTATTAGGGAGATCAAAGATGAGCATTCTCCTGTAGCATTTAAGCACACTTCACA
Organism: Motacilla alba alba; assembly: GCF_015832195.1. Classification (NCBI taxonomy): domain Eukaryota; kingdom Metazoa; phylum Chordata; class Aves; order Passeriformes; family Motacillidae; genus Motacilla; species Motacilla alba. The sequence continues at coordinate 54,216,805 of NC_052046.1, forward strand.
GAAGCATAACAGCTGCAGACTAAGCTGCGATAACTGAACTTCCCAAAACAAAGGATAGCGTAGTAGGCTGAGAAACAGCTCTTGCAGGAAAAACAAGGCTTCTGTAACTTGCAGTAAGTCTTTAAACTGCAGAAAAGTGGTTAAAACAAAACAAAGACAAAACACATGATGATTTAGTTGCCCTTCCCTACCTATGCAGAACTTAAAATTAATTCAATTAGTTCTGCTATGTTTCTACTGCATATAATACCAAATCTTTGAAGAAACATCTGTATAAACTAATGCCAGGAATCCCATATTCAACTTCCCTGAAAAAAAACAACTTATGAACTGCTATATGATATTTTCAAGTAAAATGAGAAACATGTGAAATAATTAAAATATTTCTTAGTAGCTGATGAGAAAAATCCCAAAAGCAACAGCAATTAACAATTAACTCAGCTCTTGGGGTATCCATAACAACACAAAAAAGTGAGTGGGGATTTCATTAAGCAGGTAAATATTCTTATAGTGGAAACATGTGGCTGTACAATACTTTCTTCATAAAATAATCAGGATTTTAAAATTTGTCTTGAAAGAGAAAGGCAGTGGTATTACTCGATTCTAGAGCACCATGTAATCTAACTACCACAAAAACTAAAAGCTGAAGTGTGAGACCCAAAGGCAGTATCTCCAGTATCTCAGTAGCTCAGTAGCTCTGAATGCTTGCTAAAGAGGTTTCAAGAAGCAGATTGTCTCCAGAAAGTCCCCATGCCTTGCATGACAGTGTTTTCTGTTCTTCAAAATTCTGCTTCCAGACAAACACACTGTTCCAGTCCAAACTCTGGAGCCAGCATTAAGCATAGCACCCTGATTATTATTCCCTTTTTGTTCTATGAATAATCTGCTCTAAGCAGAAATCTCCCTGAATTGATCAGCAGAAAAGTCTACAAGTGAAGAGCTGTACTTCTGACAGCTTGGTTGACACTGTCAGACAAAATGACAGGGAAATATTCCAGCATTTATATTACACAGAGGATTAAATCAAGCTATGCTGAATTGAAAGTATAAGAACAACTTGAGGTTCAGAGAAAGAAGAAGAAGGAATTGACAGGTTACAAAACAGTCCATCAAACAGGCTTCTTGAAGGAAGTACCTTCCATTGTGGAAGTTGTATCTCAGGCAAGACAAAAATATTCAAGTATTATTAATACAAGTTTGAAAACATGATTTCTGTTTAAAAAAAGAGAACTGATTTATTGTTTAAAAAAAGAAATGCCAACATGTATGAAGGAAAGAAAGGTTCATAACTAATTTTCTAAGTTTCATTCAGTGCCATTTCTATGGCTAAGTTTGAAGCTTGGTCATACATTTAAGACACAATGTTATACTGAAGCTAGGGTAAAATTGAGACAAAATCAGAAATCTCTCTGTGACTAGAAAAGGTCAGTATGTACCCATCATCATAAGGAATAGACCTGAACCAAGATAAACATTTATAACAGAAGCTGTATGTTTTCCAAAAAATTGTGAAAAGTAGTTGTGAGTACAAAGAAGACTTTTCTAGTAAAATGCCATAGCAGAAAGATGCTACTAAATATCCTTATTAGAAGCCTACTTAGCTTTACATTATTCATATTAATGAACTCTCTCTCCATAGCAAAAGGACAAAGCACCTCATGTTTGGCCGAATACACCTGAAGCTTTGTCCTAGTATCAAAAGAAGAAAGAAAAGATAGGTACAAAAAAGCTTAACTAGTATCACAGTAAAGAATGAGGAAAAGCAGGGCTTTTAAGTTTAACCAACATCAATAGGCCTGTAACCAAAGGGGACTGTAAGATTAAATCCCTAGCTCCTATCATGTATCACTGTGCAACTTAAAAAAACATTCAAAACCTTCAGCACATTCCAGAACGACTAAATTTTGTATTCACACCCACTAATCACTCTGTTATAAAGAGTGAGAAAGGAATATCTAAAGTACTTAGATCATGTTTCTCATATAGTTTGTTTAATTTTAATATTATCCACTTCAAGTTAAAACTGTATGGGTTTGACAAGTATCTTGCCATTTAAGAAAATTTTCTCATGACTGTCTTTCTAAGTTTACTGTATGTTTACTGAGGCAACTAAACAGAAGTAATTACAGTAAACGTGTTTCAATTCCTATCTTAACAGGTGTATCAGATTCGAACAAATAAAGTCTTATCTTCTACCAGAAAGAGACGGTTTGTTAGATTTATATATTACCAACAAATTGCATCTACAGAAAATGGAGAAAAATTCTGTATTTGCAGACTTGAAAAACAACAATAATAATAGCATTGCTATTCTTGATAATATCTGTTTGTAAAAGGTAGGGTCAGGCAACAACTGTACCTGCAAGTGTGGAATCAAATCACACAGAAGTCGAAGAATCTCACATTCCAGCATGGAGGGTGTTTCTTTGTGCTTTGGCCCATGAGGCTGCAGTAAGATCTTAAGTAAACCCATTCGCAGTTCAGCATATTCCCGTAACTGGGATGGTTCACAATACAGGTATCTTAGAAATGAAGCCATTATGCCAACACACGAACCCTCTGCCCTGCAGTTCAAGAAATAAGTTTGCCATGAATGCTTTCTACTGAAAGTGTAACTACAAGGAAACCCAAGTAATGTGACATGATCTGCAAAAACTCACAAGACCCAGTTAACAGAAAGGCGTTGAGAAAGACATTACTAAATCTCACAAAAAAACTTGGACTTACCATAACTAAGTACTGTCATGACACTCAATACTGTGACCATACCTCAAAGTGCAATTTTTAAAAGACTCAATATCAACTTGCAAATTACAACACTCCTAATTTTATTCTTTTTTTCCTCATCAGTTCAAGAAATTGTCTTTCCTTGCTGAATGTCATAACAGACTAATGTTCCATTCTGAGAAATATCTTTTAAAAACACATAAAACATTATTTCAGTAAAAAGGAGGCATCCTTTACTTATCAGTTTTTGTAGAAGGGTCTTAATACAATTAAGTGAAACAGGAACTGTTTTAACCAACTTGGCTTCCCAGTAAAACATTATCACAGAACAAATATTTTGGTTTGACCATGTTAGGAATACAAGCTGTCCTTGACAATACTAAAACAATAAAATAAAGCTGATGGTCAATACAGTAACAAATATAGAATCATAGAATTGTTTAGGCTCAAGTCCAATCAGCACTGTCATGCCCATGCTAAACCATGTCAAGTGCCACATTTACAGGTCTTTTTGAATACTTCCAGTGATGGTGACTCTACCACTTCCCTGAGCAGGCTGTTACAGTGCTTGACAAGCCCATGGTGAAATTTTTCCTAACAGCCAATCAATACCTCCCTTGATGCAACTTGAGCCTATTTACTCTCATCCTGTCACTTGTTACTTGGGAGAACAGGATGACCCCCACCTGGCCTCAACCTCCATTCAGGCAGAGAACCATAACATCAGTCCTCAGTGTCCTTTCCTCTGGGCTAAACACCCCCAGCTGCTCCTCATCAGATCTGTGCTCCAGACCTTCACCAGCCCCACTGCCCTACTCTGGACTTGCTCCAGCACCTCCATGTCCTTCTTGTCATGAGGGGCCCAGAACTGGACAAAGGGTTTGAGGTGCAGCCTCACCAGCGCCAAGTACATTTCCTAGTCCTGTACCTGCTGGCCATACTAGTTCTGATCCAAGTCAGGATGCCATTGGCCTACTTGGCCACATGGGCACATGCTGGCTCATGTTCAGATGCTGTCAACTGGCATCCTCAGGTCCTTTTATTTTGTGCAGTTTTCCAGCCACTCTTCCCTCAGCCTGTAGCACTCCAGGGAATAACTGTGAACACAGCGCAGGACCTGGCGTTTGGGATTGAACCTTGTTGAACCTCATACCACTGGCCTCAGCCCATAGATCCAATCTGTCCAAATCTCTCTGCAGAGCCTTCCTACCATCCAGCACATCAACAGCAAATCAAAACTCTGTTTTAAACAAGTTTCTACAGTTTTGCATCAAGACTCAGTCTTGATGCAAAACTGTAGAAAGAATTCAGTAATAGGTCTGCATCAACATAGCTTGTTTACATCACACTTAGGGACACTGTTTAGTAGGGGACTTGACAGCATTAGGTTAATGGCTGGACTCCCTGTTCTGAAGGGCATTTCCAAACCTAAATTGTTCTGTGATTCCACATTCTCAGTCTAGTACTTCACCCACAGAAATTTTGAACAAAGAGCACCAAGAGGAATGTCACATATTTTCCTTTTCACTAAGAAAAATTCCTGTTTTAATTCAAAAGAAGTCACCAGCAAAAAATCCACAGTTCACTCCATTCATACATCTGAGGGGACTCTATGTGAGTCCCAGATTTAGCAGCTGAGTGAAAGAATTAACAACATTTGAAAAATACCATGATCAATTAAAGTGAGCAAAACATACTTTTTCTTGAAAGTCTTACTATTGATCATGTAATCTAAGCCCACCAGAAATTTAAGAGAGTAATTAACTTGTTTCTTTACAAACAGCCAGAGAACAGAGAAGTCAATTTCTCTGCACTATTACTCTGTTATTAGTCTTTTACAAAACAGGAAAAAAGGGATATTTTTATCTGAAAAGCACACATATAAGTGTAAAATCATTGAAAACAGTTGTCTTGAGAATACCACAAATTTGTTGTCTTACACTGAAGCTTTATTGGACAAATTCGTTAGCGGTAAGCATGAAGAAAAGGCTGAGATTGTTGGCTGTTGGGTATTTGACCATTTTAGTGATGCTTTACAATAAGGCTGTACCACTGATTTTTTTCTACATTTTTTCATCAGAAGGACACATTGTTTTTCAAGACCTCATCCTTTCTGGTGATTTAATTGTCTTCATTTTTCCTTCATCATGCCATCATTTTGTATAGATGAGTTATAGTTGTATAATAATCACTTTTTATGACTAAGCAGTCAAAATTATTATAAAGCTGATGAGCCAAATTGCTTATTTAAAGAAAAATCCAAATATGCTGTCAGTTTTGCACCAGTTATCTATACTCATACAAAATTTATCTACATAGTTGATAAAAAGCTATGAAATTAATTTTTAATTGATTATACCGGTATTTAATTAATTAATAATTATTTATATTATCTTAAATTGTGACTTGTAAATTATAAATATGTATATATTGTATACATTAAATTATAAATATATACATTTTAAATGTATAATTACATTTTACAAGTATCTTTCACAAAAGACAGAATTCTTCCAGCTTGTTTGCCTTCAACAAAACAGTTACAGTGATACAATTCAGCTGTCTACATTTGCTAGGCTTTCTAAAATTATTCATTCATTTACCTCTCTGGGCACTGATGGAAAAATGTGGTTATCTGCTGTAGTAGAACTGGCCAGCAATCAGGTCTGTTTTCTAGGACAGTGATTAGGGGATGAGGAGTGCTCCTGAAAGACAAAGAAATCACATTTATATCTATAACACAGAAAGGAAGTATGCAAAACAACTATCCTATAAGCATGGCTGTCAAAATTGCCAATTTAACCTCTTCCTTTTACCAGCTCCCTTTACCAGCTTTGCTAAGATTGCTACACTGTCAAAAGAGGATCCTTTCTCAAAACTTTTGAAATGAGATTAAAATTTCCTCCAGGTGGAGGAAAACCTGGGAAGGTGGGAAGTCTGAGGTACATAACCTGTTCTGTCAGAAACAAAACTGAAGTAATTTCACTAGAGTAACTTACTACCCAGAGTTCTGGATGCCCCATCCCTACAGGTCAAGGAAAGGCTGGATGAGCGTCTGAGCACTATGGTCTAGTGGAAAGCGTCTCTGTATGGGGACTGGGTACTGCAACTAGGTGATCTTTCCAACTCAAACCATTCTATGCTGTAAGTTAAAAGGCAAACAGAGAAAGGCAGCATAAATCTGCTGCAAAGCATCACCTTCAGTTTGGTTAACCATCTTTCCAGCTAACAGGTCCAACAAATCTGTGTTATACACCAGTGAGACCTCAAAGGAGTTTTACCTACAGAGCAGTGGATGATTTCAGAGCCATCCCTTGAAGTGGTGTATCTCAAGAGACACTGCCTCAGTTTCAGACACTACATGAGTGACAGTTAGATATGCCTTTTAGGCACATTTACAATGCTATTTCACTTACTACCATTGTTTTAAAAACTTCTGAGGATCAGAAAGCCAGAATTTCCAACAGTCTTTTTATTAGAGAAGATAACATTCACTGAGACACACTCATATCCAATATGCAATACTGCAATACAACGTGGGCTTCATCTTAAACAGCACTGAACCAACTCAGTTACAAGTGAAGTGAGTGAGATCTGAAAGAACACCATAAAAGAATAAAAATCTAATTTTTCCCATTACTGGCAAATTTGAAATGCATAATGTGATGGTACATTAAGGCTTCCCTTAGCTAAACTAAAGAGGTAATACTTACGTACTATAATCAGGAATTTTTAGAGTTATGCTATGCCTAGCATACTACTATTTATGAAAAAACATCTAGCAGACATATTCTTAAACTAAAAGAGGTGTCCCTCATTATGTTTTTTTTACATTCTCAATGTTAACATGTTTTGAGTCCTGGGCAACTGACTAGTTGTGAAGATAATCAAAGAATTACACAGCCATCAGCTGAATTAAAGGCCCACCAAACTATGAATGCTGGTTGAAGAGTATTTACATAGCTAAGGACTCTCATTTTCTTTGCTATATGGTTACAACACAGCTAAAAAAAAAAGTTTTTTTTTTTAATACTGGCTCCCTCTCTGCTTGTCAAATCATTTTCTTCTGAAGACGTGTGTTTCTTTTCAGGGAAATAAATAATCTGAAGACAAAAGTTCTTTCAGAAAGCTGGCTGATGCTATGGACTACTTGAAATATGTTCAGAAAACAGATGCCATCTACTAAAAACACAAATGAAGTGTATTACAGGTCTGGCCCACATATTTGGGGCTAGAAGCCTATCACTTCTCACACTCATTTCTCAAAAATTCGTCAACTTACTTAATATTCTTCATATGTCCACTTTCCTAGATCCTGTAAATATTTTACTGAAGTTAGAGTCTTTTACAATCTGTGCACAGACTAGTAAAGCTAAGATTATTGCTTCATTGCAGCTTTCCAAAAATGACAGCATGCAAGAGGCAAAAAAGTTGTTGCTTGTTTAGCACCTGAATCCAGTGACATCACAGACCAGATCCTTGTCAGGCAGTAAGCTAGAAATACTGTCCACATGCAATGCCAGAGCCTTGACTGTACAGTCCTTGTAAAGACATATAGGGTTATAGCAGCTTCTTATTTCAATAACTTGGTCATATTTTAAAAATTAACCACTTTTCCTAATCAAGAGAATACATCTCCAGTCATCATTTAAATGCTGCAATGACACCAAAGCCAGGGGAACATTCCTAAAGTCAGCACCTGACACATCAAATTTCAAATTAAAATGGCTTACTATTTAGGGAAAAAAGCAAACCTTCTATTGCACATCTTCTATTGCACATCTTGTATGTTCTGAATCTAGTAATACTGCACTGAACTGGATGATTAAATAGGTCAGCTAAGCTCCACAATGAACAGTGATTAATAATGAGGCACTAAAAAGTGCAAACCAAGAATGTTCCACTTGATGATTTCTGCTATTAGCAGAAAGAAAACTGAGGTGTGTAGATGCAATTTATTGTCAACACCATCTTAAGAATTGCTAGAACAGCACTGTAAAACATGCATTTTTAAATGACATTACAGCACCACTACCCTAAATTACTGCTAGTGTGTTCAGGATAAAGCAAAACACACAAGCAAACATAATGGTTACCCACTCATAACATGGAAATGTCCACACAAACAAAGATAAATCTTTGTGAGGGGTACCAATAAAACACACATTATTTTCAATTTTTAGGTCATCTGAACATTTTTGTTATGTCTCTGAACAGAAGTGAGCTCCAATCTGATTTAAAGGACAAATTCAGTGACAGACTTCTTTTTCTGTATGAGGAAATAATGTCTGCAGTCAACACATCTTTCTGTGTATGCAGATGTGACCCTGGCCCTTTCAGAAAGCTGGTCCTTTCAGGAACAGCACTTCACTCCATCAAATATGCATTTTTAAAGCATTTTGCTACCTGCTCTGAATCTTGAATTCAGAAAAATAGCAGTTCTTTATAACTTTAAAACATTAAAATCATGCATGATGAATCATTAATAATATCATAAAATACTAGTTCATTTAAAAAAAAGCTAATAGCTTTCAGAAAAAAATAATATTAAATTTTTTGTACATGTATATCATAAACCCCCTGCACTGAGAATGCTAACAGGAGCCCTTCCTGGGTCAAGATAAAGGCAGTTTACTAAAGAAAAGCAAAGGCTAGAAAAGAAAGCAAGGAAAATTTAAAAAAATATTCTTTTCTTTACTTTCCATCAGGCAGGCGATGTGTAGCACTTTCTGCGCAGTGGGGCTTCAGTATGCATAGGAGTTGCTTTGGAAGACAAACATCTTAACAATAAATCCACTCCCAGCTCCTTCCTCTTAGCTTTTATTCCTGAGCACAGTATCATACAATATGAAATATCTCTTTTGTTAGATTGGGTAAGCTACCCTGACTATGTCCCCTCCCAAAGTCTAGCCCATCCCTCCCTTACTGGCCCTTTGAGGGATGGCAATGGGCTGGAGGGATAGCACTGCTCAGCAGTGGCCAAAACTGGTGTATTATCAACACGGTTCTGGCTGCAGATGGCTGCTCTGGAGAAAACTAAAAAAGTTTTCTGGAGAAAACTTCCTCCATCCCAGAAAAACACTATATAATAAAATGCACAAATCTGCAACACATTAATTTTCTTCCATTTCTTTTCAGGAACTGATCATGATATTATGTCATCCCAAGAAGCCGTATTATAAATGAATTCTATTGTCCAGAATTAACACTGGCCTAAACCACATTTATTTATTACCCGCAATACTGGTGACAATAGCAAACTACTTGAGAATGTACTGTTGCATTTTGATTCTTCATTGATGATTTCCATATGGAATACTTTTGCACAGCTGACAGCATAATATATGAACATTGTAATGGGAGATTACTGTTGGTGAGCTACTGTATACAGTATATTCTTCAATTCCTTACAAAAAATCAGGTTTTAATGGCATTTCACGGAGCACAACTACAAAAATTGTTACATTAGAATGAATAGATAGGTTGTTCTGTACATTAAGAACCAAAAGTCAGGTTTCAAAATCTCAAGGCTCTGACCCTACGTCAAGCAATCATTTTTCTTTATTAAGAAAAATTATTATTAACTTTATTAATATCAATATTATTAACTTTCTTTATTAAAGTTAACTGTAACCAAAAGGAAAACAAAAACCATATTGGCTAAATAAAAGTCTGTTTCTTATTTTTAGTTCTCTATGACTTTATACCAACCTGAACTACCAAATTTCACCTTCACTGTATATTACCAGTAAATTCTCTTTTAGTGAGTGTGAAAAAATGTAATAACTTTTCCTTGCTCTATTGGGCAGAGACTATTTCTTTATTCCAGTCACATCCTACCACCCTCTTTTTCATACGAAGCCAGAATTAAGTTCCTTTAACTTAGCTTCTTCTACCAGAAGCTTTTAAAAAAGATTCCAAAAGAATTCCATCTTCGTTACCTACCTTTCATTTAAAACTGCTCTATACAACTAAAGACTTTGTAAAGAGAACTGATATAGCCACATGAAGGATTTCAGGAATGCAAACACATCCAGCACACCAAAAAGCCTGTTTCACTCTCTTCACTATTTCATTTTGCTCAATTGAAGACATGATTCTTGCCTCTCAAATAATGCATTTTATATCCTTAAGCCATTATAGCTACAGCTTCCTACAATGATACCTCTTAACTGCATAAAAAATAACTTGAAAAGCGTTCGTAACATCTACCAAGCTTTTCTGTTCTCCAGAAAAGGTACAATAGAGGTTTTAATGTCAGTACTGACTCATGGTTTCTCAAGAGATGGATGAAGTCACTAGGATGTCCTCTTCAAAAGTCTGATATTGCATGACAAGAAGCTTTAGATAAGTACCTCTATATCTTTAAGTATTTTAGTTTTATATGTCAATCACCTTAACAGCAAAGACATTTGGAAACTTGACTTTTGTAATAAGAACAAAGCAGGAAAAACAAGTGAGAAGGAAGTGATTCATAGCTTTAAAATAACTACTTATTAAAAGAAATATTAGAAATCATCCACTATTTGAACAAGAACTGGTACTTGTTTTCTCCCCATCTTGCCTTCCATTGCCCCACTGTCATTGTTCCTTTCGAGCTTATGGTGGCAATCTTATCCTTGTATTAAAACTCATTAAAACTTCCAACAAAAAAAAAAAAACAACAAACCAAACCAAACCAAACCACAACAACAACAAAAAACCAAAAAAAAAACAACCAAAAAAACCCCAACCAAAAAAACCCCCACAAAACGAACAAAAAAACTCCCCAAAAAACCACAAAAAAACCCCAAAAAACCATGAATCAGATCATCATTTAGGTTGAAAGGGACCTACTCAGATCATCCAGTCCAACCCACATGCTCAGTCAGCTAGTAAAGGCTACCCATTATCACATACAGTCAGGTTCCTCTAAGGACAGAGATTCCACAACCTCTGTGGGCAACCTATGCCAGCACTTCATTACCTGTGCAGTGTGAACAAAGCAAAACACACAAAAAAGAGGAAGATCAAAATCTGGTATTAACTTAATTTTCTTTTTTCTTTCCTAGAATTCAGACAGAAAGCTATTACTGTTTCTAAATGAAGAATGTAAAACTAACCTGATTCCATACAGACTCCAAACAGACTCATCTCCATCTTTTCCCAGCTGAACAGCTTGAATTTGTATTAACTTGCAAATAGTTTTTACTAAACCGTGCACATTCCTGTTGACAAAAACAACTGAGTTACTGTCAAGTATGCAGCTACATTAATTCATTCATACCTAAGAGAAGGAACAAAATTTGCACTTGAGACCTGGAGTTCTACTTAAGGACACTTCTTAACATACTCCCACACTGTTCTGGGCAAGTTGTGTATTTATGTGTCCTTGTTATCTTTTCACATAATGAGCAAAACAGCAAAGACAATATTCACCCATCAATTAAAACTTTTGACAAGTTGCTTCTACCATATATTACAAGAATGGGAATACAATATGGCACTCTTAACCATAAAACCTTTACCATACTTGTCACCACCTGCAGACAGACTCTTTTCTATAAGGTAATATAGCACACCAGGGAACATTTAGAGAGTCCCACAGTGGATCTCCTCACCATTAAATGCTTACTTTTATAGTTCAGATACAGGCAAAGTACTATATTCTCTCTTCTGTGCTGGAAAGCATTGACCTAGATCAAAAGTGATAGAATATGCCTGTATTTCTCTCTCTCTCTTTCAAAAACGGACCAATTATAAGATGTGCCTGTCATCTTTAAAATGACTGGCTGTTGTGACACCTGGCTCTCAAAATACTGAAATCTGACAATACAAGAAAACACTGACGTTTGGCAAAACTCTGGTGCAAAGCAACTAACAGGAAGATGTGCCACAGTCTTCTAAATCCAAATGTAGTCAATCTAAAACACAGAGGAGGAAGGAGATTTTCGGATGGGTGTAGGGGAGGGAGAGAGAACAACCTTTTAGATTCTTCACTGCTAGAAAAAGCCAGTGAAATGGGAATTTGCAAGTTTATTTCCCAGCTTACTGGGTAACTGCAGCAAGGAGAAAAAAAATTAACCATAAAATACTTGGTAAGAAAGCCATCTTTCCTGTTCTTAAACTTCAGTACTCCTGGTTCTAATTTCCAAGCAGGAAGTGGGGAGAGAAGAGATGCTTTAGGCTTTGCACTCATCTCCTGAACACAAGCAACACAAAGGCATGTCATATTGCAAGGAATTCCGTCCCATTTCTCATCTCCTACAGGTATGGATGCTCAGTAATAAAAACATTCTGAAAACATGCTACACAGAAATCCTTCTCACAGTGTCTTTAAGATTACAATAATAAATTGTTCCATTGGTTTTTCAGTAGATTGATTATTTATCCTCGTTCATTACTGAACACAGGCAGTGTTTTCCCACCATCATCTAAACAGAAGGCTGAAAACCAATCCTAAAAACATGTGAAAATACATATGTATGTATCAACATTTGTAAACATATTTCCTATATATGCATAAACACACAAACATGCATGTGAATATAATGTTCCATGAAGCTTAAACTCTTAGGGCATCAAAGGTAACACTTAAGAGCCGGTTACACTGCAACGATATCTACAATGAGAAGGTATTGTGAACCACACAAGTTAACTCAGATAAACATGAGATCTTCATCTCTGCCAAAAAAAAAAGGTCTTTTCCAGTGTGAATAATTTGATAGACCTGACAAAACATAATCCAGCAGGTGTACTTAGCCCCTGCAAAATTCATTGTAACAGAAGAGAAGCAAGTACACAATGTGAGTAGTCTTTGCCAACAAAACACACACCTAACCCCATTCAGCATTGAAAGTGCCCAGTGGTTGCCTTTCTCTTAGTTGCCACTGGCTGCTAATTTTTGTTTCAGCAACACTGTGTATCAAGCACTGCAAAGCCACACAGATGAAAATTTGGCAGGGAACAGGATAATGGACTGCAGACTACAATTTTAAAGCAAGGTAAAAAAAAGTACTAGCACTGAAAAGAGTCAATCTGAAATTGTCAGTTTAATGAGCTCCTGAGGCTACAGACATTTTAAACCACAGACTTCTGTGGGCAACATAAACCCTGCTTTGCAATCCATAGTGTATGTGGTTTCATTTGTAGCAGCTTGGAGGAGGAGGGGGTGGCAGTGGGAAAGAAGCCAAAAGTACATAAAGGTTACTACATAATTTGCCAGCACTTAGTATAGCAATCAGTCATGTGTTGGTTTCAAACATGAAAAAAAAAAATTAAGAAGTTTCAAACAGTGTAGAAGTGGGGCAGATTGTAGACCCTTCAATATGTAACTCTGAATTTGTTTTTAAGGTTAACTTAATTCTAAATATCCCACTTTACACTTTTTATTTTCTGCAGTACAAAGCTGTATTAATATTTCATAACCTTATAAATTGTTGATACTGTAACAAACTCTCAGCTGAACAGCAAATTCAAATTTCTTAGTCTGCAGGCCACAGCTGATGTCTTTTCCCTGGTCCTAGAATTATGAACCAGACATGATTAAGGCATAAAAGGGTTTTTATTTGGTATTTAATAAATATCCTTAGGTGCAACAATTAATCAAGGTGGAATACATCAAAATGTACAGTATGTAATGTATACAATTTCAGAGACCTTGCAAATTAGCATATTTGACAAAGATTCCCCAATGAGGAGCTGAAATTAATTGTATGACATCTCCCTATTCTACAGTATTCCCCCCAAGACAGGCTTGAGCCTAGTTTACAAAATATGTTCTAGAAAGGTCCTTGGTCTTTCAAGATAAGGTGAGACTTTCCGGCCCCCAGCTGTGAGGCCTTCAGCATGTTTTGTTTTCTGGCCTAGCAGAATACCAGGACTAAGATAAGACACCATAACAAAGAATTTCAACTATGTATGCTAAGAATACTGAGAATACATAAAAGGTATATAAAAAGAAAAGGCAAAAAATCATGATGGCATCACAGCTAACAAATCTTATACTCCACCTTATGCCACAAGACTCAGGTTCTCGCAGTCTTCTCACAGGTAATTTTACATATTTGTTATATTTATGTAGAATCCTCCCTTAACCCCAAAATACCCCAAAACTTCACCATTTGGAGGACAGTGGTTTGCAGAGATTACCTGTACTATAAAAATGTATTTACAAAACCTCTTCTAGGAAACTGTAGTTATTTATAGCAAACCAGCACAAATTAGCATCAGCACAGCAGGACCCTAGCTGTAAACAAGCAAGTCACAAGGTTAGAAAAAGTTCACATTTGGCTCAGACTGAATATGAGAAACCTCAGCATAAAACTGATTATGTGAAGGTGAGAAGCAATGAAGAACATGTCTTGAATAGCATGGCTGTTGCAGCCTCTGTGCTGAGTCTACCAGCATAACATATCTCATACATAGCTCTTAATAGGTGGTTTGGCTCTACCAGTCTCTAGCAAGAGAATTACACAACTTGGTGCAGAAATCCATGTATCAGTCAAAAGGGAACTTAATAAGGTTGGTAAATTTCTCCCCAATCTCCCCAAGGTTGGAAATCTCTCCCCAGTCATCATTTGACTTCCTACTCCTAAATGTTATGTACGGTGCCTCTTTCCCTCACAAATACATTTTCTCAGTATGTGGGACAGGCAGTCTAGGTCAAAAGACCACTACAAGATGTAAGCATTCCATTTCTAGAATTGTGTAGGAGGAAGTAACTTCAAAGTAAAGTGATTTCCTCCTCAGCAGACAAGGAAACAGACTGCAGCATTCCTAATCCAAATACACATTCTTATGGTGACTTTATTTGAGCAATCAGTTTTTTGACAGATTGATGAAGTTATTTCCCTCTGTGCTGGTTTTGGCTAGGATAGAGTTAATTCTCTTCACAGGGGCTGGTATGGGGCTATGTTTTAGATTTGTGCTGAACACAGTGTTGATAATACAGAGATATTTTTGTTATTGTGGAGCAGGGCTTACACACAGCCAAGGCCTTTTCTGCTTTTCATGCTGCCACACAGGGGAGGAAGTTGGACGTGCTTGGCAGGTTGGGAGAAGACAGAGCCAAGATGGGTGACCCCAACTGAACAAGGAGACATCCCAGACCATATGACATCATGCTTAGTATATAAAATTGAGGGAAACAAGAGGGGATATTTGGAATGATGGCATTTATTTTCCCAAGTCACCATTACAAGTGATGGGGCCCTGCTATCTTGAACACCCACTTGTCCATGGGAAGTAGCGAATTAATTTCTTGTTTTGGTTTGCTTGTGTGCACAGCTTTCACTCTGCCTATGAAACTGTCCTTATTTCAACCCACAAGTTTTCCACCTTTTACCCTCCCCTTAATCCTACTGGTGGGTGAGTGAGCAGCTGCATGAGTCTTGGCTGCTGCCTGAGGTTAAACCACAACATACTTCCTCATAATGGAAGTTGCTGTCATTTTCTTTCCCCTTTGTATGGTAGGGGCAACAAAACTAAGCAATTCATTGACTTCTGAGGTTCCACAGTTCAAAGTTTAGAGCACTAGCCTGAACTACTAACAATTTCAGCTTGCATCCATAGAATACTCTAAGAGTTTTTATGTCAGACCCACCCTGTCACATAGCAAAGGTGAAAGCAACGCCCTTCAGCAGAGTGGCAGGGCAGTAGCAGTCCTTAATGCCATGGTGTGTCTGAAGATACTGACACAGAACTTCTCTTCTTCCTCTGTATTTGTAAGGGAAAAGCAATGACTCATAACCAGCTGACAAAAATTAGGCAACCAAACAAACACTACCTTGCTGAGGGAATTAGGTTGAGAGCTCCATGAAGGACATAGTCAAACTCAGCATGTTTCTCCACCACAAGTGCCACCAAGCCCTCACAGCAGGCTGTTCGCAAGGCAACATTCTCACTGCAGCACTTCTCCCAAAGCAGGTTCAGAGCAGGAGTCTGAAGACAAAAGCATGGGACACAAGTATCACACTGATTTATCTTTGTTCATCTCAAACACACTTTTAAATAAAAAACAGCTCAGTTACTTCTCCTGAAGCCTTAGAGAGCAAAAGAGGTAGCTGGAGTACAGATTCTATTCCTGAAAAAGTCAGGACAAAAAGTGAAAGAAAAGTCAGGAAAAGCAGGGACAGCTCCACTTTCTTGCCCTCTGCTGTCTAGGCCCGTGGCAGGGCATAACATTTACTGTCTCTGACAAAAAGGTAATGCAGATGATTTTTTCAGCTGTGCCTATGCAGATAGAATCATGGAATGGATTGTGTTGGAAGTGACCTAACGACCATTTAGTTCCAAGTCTGGGACATGGGAAGGGATGCCACTCACTGTCAGGTTGCCCAGGTTCCCATCCAACCTGACCTTGAACACATCTAGGGATAGGGCACCCACAGGCAGGTTATCATCAGTTTCCTGATTTAAAAAATAAGGATGCAATTGCAGACAATTCAGAAACTGCCATGACAAGATGTGTCTACACCAAGGTGTAGCACAGACAGATAAAGACAGGCATACAAAGGGCTAGCCAAAGGTAAGTCACCCTTACTAAACTTATAAAGTTCTATTTGCTAGTAAGCATGATTTGGCAGTTTCTGAATTGCTGACTGGAGAACAAGGAAGGTTTTAAAACAACCAACACTGCAAAACACTCTTGAGTATAAAGGGAGTCTGCAATGTCTAACCAGCACAATCTTCTGCTTCCTAGCATATTAGAATATGTTGCTGTATTTCAGTCTAATACCTTCATATAAGCAGCACTAAGGGGAAAATATCATCTTGTAGCTCCAAAGTAGAACATAATTTGGGAATTTGGTTATGATCAGGACTGTGAAAGAGCTTCTCTTAGATAGGCTACACACCTCCAATACTCTCTCACATCAACACTTAATGCTTTTCAGGTCTGAGTATGTTAGGGTGAAGTCCCCAGGACGTGGAATTAAAATCCACAGATCAATTTCTGTTCATTTCTACATATGTCAGCTTTTGCAGAGAAAAACCAGAGGAACAAATTCTAGCTAACAACTTTCCCATTTGCTGTGACATTTGAAATTGACAACATTTCATCTATCTCTCTGTTAACAAGACATGCACTTAAGTGAGCTTGACTCATCTAAAATGCAAATGCTAAGTATGCCTTTACATCCTGCTCCCTCCTGAGGAAATACAAGGTCTAGTTTCCTGATATGAAATATAACACCAATGCAGGTATGTAAAATGCCATACTTCTTGAAATTTTTATAGAAATGTAAACTTTTATAGAAATTTCCAATTCAAGAGGTAATGTCTCAGTCTATGTACTTCACTCTCAGTAACATAACTGCAGTAACATAAACTCTCTCAAACTGAACATAGCTAGATATAGGTATTCTGCAGGATTAAGGCTTCTGCCATTATGTCTTGTAATAGAAGTAAAACTGCTCTTCTGATGTCAGGGTTAACTGTTTCTGTATGCCCAAATACATATTGATAACTACCTTATTTAACTTCTAGAATTGTATTAAAAGTGGAAAATGGGAAAACCTAGAAAAAGTACATAGAATAATCACATAAAGATGGAAGAGGAGATGAAAGTGAAAGAATGCCACAGACCCGGTCAGAAGCCTGTCTGATCTTCTTCGAAGAAACTTTTTCTTTCAGTACTGCAGCAATCAGATGGCCCACTGCCTAAAGAAAAAAAGAAACAAAAAACACACAAAGATGCATTAAAAGAAATAAAATGAAAATAAATAAAAAGCACATGCATGATTTTTAAATTCTCTGTTAAGAAGTCTTTACAGTGCTGTTGTATATGATCATTTTATTATGATTGAAATACCAACCTTATGGATACTGAAGCTGAAATATGCTTTTTTCCATAATGTTGATATACTCACTTTTACTGTCATGCTGAGGCACAAAAGAAACAAACTTCCATGGGTTCCACTAAGTCCAAAGGCCTCTTTTTACAGGTACATAGGTATTTAGGAATTGCAGATATGTTGATGCAACAACTTTAATAAACTTTATACTTCCATTGCTGCACAGATCTCCATGTCCTTAAAATAGCTAGTAATTACTAAATCCTGTACTATATAGTGATGCAGAAGCAAGAGAGGAAGCAGAACACTGCACATCTAAGCAAATTGCCCAGATTTTTGCACCACAAGTTCGGCCTTAAGCACTTTGCATATCCCTTTATCACAGCTCCTGCCAGAAATATTTCATTTACTTTAAACAGGACATTTGACATTAGCATTATTCCTCATTAGGCTATTGCATGGCAGAAATCATGCTTTAAACAGTCAAGGTCTTCCAAACAAAAAGCTTCAGTTCCCCAAAACAGCCCAGGTTTATTCTTTTGAGGTAAAGATTAAGTTCCTCATTCTATTTTAGTAGAAGTCTGATTTCCTCAAAATGTCTTTCAAAATCTAAATGTGAGCTGAAATACACTCAAAGGCGTCAGGTTGTCTGAACCAAGGCTTTTATTTTCTGACTCATATGTAATGTCTTACTCTATCTTGTTTCATAATTATTGATACTGTTACACAGAAAACCCATTTTTGTGAAAGACAGAAAGACATGTTTTCATAGAACAGCATAAAAGTGTTTCAGACTACCATTGAGCCCAGAACAGCTGCTGCATCTATTCTTCTCTGCTAATGACAGATCATTACTTTTGGAAAAAGTAAATTAGGCCAGCAAGGAATAAAAATTTAAATTAGCATTTCAGTTTTGTTAGTATATAAAAAGACAGGAACAGACTAATTTCACTATTTCAAGGATCCTTCTCCTTTCAAGATTTATTTCCACTTCAGTCATGCACTAGTTGCTAACCTGTCATAACAAACCTAAATAAGAGCTTATATTTCTTGCAAAGACAGCACCTGAAACACTCCTAGACTACAAGGACTATGCTTTTCACAAGTAAGGAAACGTACTCTAACACATTTCACTTAAAAAGACAGGTTATTTGGAAATCTTACTCTTGAAGAAACAGAAGGAGAAAGTGGGACCAAGTCAAATGTAACCATTTATCTCTGGTTACAACTAGCCATCACAAGAGCAACAATGTGCTCCCCAGGCACACCCCGTGTCTTTCAGTGCACTCAGAAGGGAAGCCTACATCTTTTTCCTGCTTAAAAGGACCTTCAGAAGTTAATTCACACCTACATCCCTAAGACACTTCTGTTACACAGGAAAAGGGGCTTATCAATAGAAACTTGGTTTTTGCAGTGACCTATCTATACAGAAAAGTCAAAATGCAGATTAGCTCCCTGCATTTCTAGAACTTGATTAAGCAGTGAAACTTCATGACCTACAAACCTGCGCTCAAATTGCTCACTTTTCTGATCATGTGTAGACTACACATTCTACAGAGCAGATATCTTGGTTGGTCTCAGAAAGAGAAGAGAAGTTGAATCCTGACCTGATTATAGTCTGAAGATTATAGAATGCTTTCCAGGGTCAGAATACAAGCGGAAACTATCAAAACAGCCAAAGAACAGGACAAAATCAACCAAAGCACATTAGTAGACCTTAATGATGTGCAGCTGTAATAATGAGCCAAGACATTTAAGCAATACAACAGTGTACTACAGCGACATTCTACACTAAAGAAAAATCTACTGCTTCGAAGATACTGAGTCCTACTCGTCAAGGCTAATGGTAAAGACTCTTTGCTAGACCTTAGATGAACTCCAGCACTCAGGAACATGGCTTTCTCTCCCAAATGCCAAGTTGATGACAAGTAGACTTGGATCTCTCTTTCAAACCTAATTACTGTTAAACCAAGGTGAACTGACTGAAATGAAGAGGCAAGAGAGGCACCAGGTTGCACAGACCACATTCTGATCAACTTATTTCACCAAACAAATGGGTACATATTTAATCCTAAATACAAAACAGGATGAGGAAGGAAACAGGGAAATTAGCAATGAACTTACAGCCAAAGACACACATTTTTGACACTGAAATGAGACATTACCAAAGTAAAGAACATTTATGTTACCAAGTAAAGAACCAGAGACTATTACTACTATTAGTCTTTCCTGTCCATTAAACATACTGTGATAAACACTTTTTGTACATTATAATTTCAGGTGAAAATGACGAGGAGCAAATGTGTGGATCAGAAAATAAAGGGGGCTGAGCTGAGCTGCATATACTTAACCCTTGATGACAGACACGACTGCAGTAGTTCATCAGTTCTCACCACCAAGGAAGAAACAGAGTATGAATATTACAAAGTATTTCAGCCCCACACACAGCATCTGGTAATTTCTGGCTTCTTGAGGACACAAGGTCACTAAAAATCACTTGGCCACACTCCAACCTTCCAGTCATGGAAAGTTTCTGATTTTCCTGAAGAGACTTTATAGTGATGAGCAACTATGTCCTGTGTTTTGATTACACAGAGAGGGCAATTGGGATTTGATTGTGATTTAAGAACACTCTGTTTCTCTGGTTTTCTGACTTTGAAAAAAAAACCCAGATAGGCAGATAAGCAGCAGCTGTTGAACAAACATTTCCACAGACAACTTGATTTGTTTAATGCTTTTAAAAAAAAAATTTTAAAAATTACCTGTGACTGAACAACTGCATTAGGAAATTCAAATCGCTTCTTGATGTCATCCAACATTTCGGCTCTGTCATATGACACTAGATTTCACTCTGCAAGAGAGATTCAAGAAACGTACTTAGGACTAGGAAGGACAGCATGCTATTTTTTATAGCCTCCCCATCCCCCTCAGGTTTATGTTCTATTTAACAACAGATGCAAGCATTAAAGCATTTTCTTCCCCCTCTGAAGTCTACCATATCACCTTGTCTTTTGGGCTTCAACCCAAGAAATGGTGAATACTCATTGGTCCTGCACAAAGAATGGGTAACAGACATTTCTTAAAGCTGCAAGAAATATACTATTCCATATGGCACAGCATATGTGTACTCTGAGAGCACGTATTCTTGAGAGCATTTTAAGTAAATTTCATTGAATTGAAAATGAGACAGCTCAAAAGGAATGCTCACCGTCTCACAAATATGATTTAAAATGCAAAACTATCTACAAACTTTCCATTGTTTCATGCAAAACCAGAAGTAAAATACACAAAAGATCAACCTGTGAGACTGCAAATGGTAATTGCAGTTAGGGGCTGGAATGCTTGAAGTGAAAACCTTCTCTGTAAACTGGAATATGCTGGTTCTCACAAGCACATATGAACTTACATTAAAGGGAAATCAGAAGTCAGTTTATTGCACACCAATGAAACTGATGGCCACTGTAAATACTCAAATATTTCAGTTTACTATAAACTCACCTCCAGTCCCTCGGAATGGCATCCTTACAAAAAAAAAAAAAAAAAAAAAAAAGAAAAGCTAGCACTTGTTGAAAACCTAAGTATAATCCTTTGAAATAAGCACTGAGGAAATATATACATGCAAAATACCCAAATTTCAAGACATACTATCAGTGTGATACATTCAGAACATTCCCACATTAAAAAAAAAGATGGAATTGAAGCCTGGATACAAGCAACACAAATGTGCCACAAAAAATACCATTTTTGGCAGGAAAACTCAAAATTAATAGCTACATTAATAGATCAGTGAACACAAATTCCTCACAGTTAAGCAGTGAGGTATTCCCATATACTTGCGGATTACATGTCTGAAAGCGCAGGAGAAAAAAAACAAACCATCACTGATGCTGGTATGGTATGTATAGTTTTAGAATAGATGTTATGGCATTTTGAGACAATATGTGTCCATATAATAAATTAGCACACATTAAACTAGAGCTGATATCTTGCTTTAAAAAAAATTAAATATTGCTA
Source organism: Motacilla alba alba (assembly GCF_015832195.1). Classification (NCBI taxonomy): domain Eukaryota; kingdom Metazoa; phylum Chordata; class Aves; order Passeriformes; family Motacillidae; genus Motacilla; species Motacilla alba. Next base: position 54,238,320 of record NC_052046.1, read on the forward strand.
CAGCAAATAATTCCAGATACACCTAGATCTGTTGAGCACGGCTAATAACTCCAGTAGATCTAGATGTATCAGCCTATCTGTATATATAAATCCAAGCCCTCTCAGTTCTATCCAATAAGCAGCAAAAAGAGGTAAGGCTCCTTCCTGGACAGTTTTGACATGAACACGCTGGAATTATATTGTATCTCTCATCAGGTAATTTTTTTTTTTACCCACATTCAAAGAAAAAATTACTACAGAGAATCATTACAAGCACAGAACATACTTTCAATGGAAGCACAAACCCAGATAGACTAGAAGTCTGCTGCCCTTGTATCAAACACAAATCCTAAATTTCTATCCATCTAAACTAAACATCCACAGGATACTCACAATGCAACAGCTATATCAGTGCAATTAAATTAAATACTACCTAAACAGTTCCTCAGCCTTCAACATTCACCCTTAACAAAGGTAACTGTGTATCCATATGAAATGTCCATAAAGTTTACGGGGGGATAATCAAGGCTGGGAGAGACCTAAAGATGCTTTTTGTTTAACCTCCCATTCAAAGGAAGTTCAGACATGTAGCCAGACCAGGTTTCTCAAGGCTTTGCTTCAGTTTGGCTTTGAAAACCTCTCAAGATCACGGAAGGCACCACTTTACTGAGCTCTCCTGATCAACAAAAGCTTTTTCTCCATCACTAGTCTTTAGCTCTTTTTTCCATGAACTCCTGTGAAGCACCTGGCTATGCCTTTTTTCATCCCCTCCCAGTGGTGCCAGGAGTGCTACTGGCTACCGCTGCTCAGCTGTCCCTCCTCCTAGCTGAACAGTCATAGAAACCACAGCCTCTCCTCACAGGGAAAGGGGCCCAGTCCCGTTATCTCCATGTCTGCTGAATTCAGTCCCTATCTCTCCCTACACAAGGATCCAGAACTGGACATGTCAATATGAGATCTAAGGTGTACTAAGCGGAGGTGGACAAATCTCACCCTACCAGAGCTCTGCCACACATCCTAGAGCAATGCTTGCCAGGGTCTATGGCTACCCCACAGAACTGCTCCCCCGCCCATCTGTAAGTGGTGGGCCAAAACAGAGAATTCATCACTGCTGAAATTCCTGAGGTTTCCATCACCTGTTCCTCTAGTCCAAGCAGAGGGCAGCCCCACCAGCAGAAAACACATCCTACCTTTGATACAGCAACAGGGTGGGAGACAGTGTTGAAAGCCTTGTTCAAGAGGAGGCAAATGACACCTACTCTTCCACTCGCCTGCAAATCCAATTATTATTTATTAAAAGCAATCATGTGGGTCAGGCATAATTTTTCCTTGGTAAATTCATACTCATGTCTACTATTCTTAGTAAGAATCACTGAATCAGACAGTTTTAGAACAAAGACTTCCAGAGCTTACCTAGCCCAATCCTCTCATCAAAACTGGTCTGAATCTTCCTCTCTATCAAATCCAGTCCTGAAAACCCACAAGGATGGAAGCAGTGGAGTCACCATCCCTGGAAGTGTTCAAGAAATGGATGTGGCACTTTGGGCTATTGTTTAGCTGAAATTGTGGTTTTCAGTTAAATGCTGGACTTGATGATCTTGAAGGTCTTTTCCAACCTCCACGATTCAATGATTGTGGGTCCCTTCTGCCTCAGGACATTCTATGATACACCATTAACACACATAAAAAACATCCACACAGACACACAAGATAAAGAAAGAAAAAACAAGGTATTGGAAAGGGACCTTGGCTTGCTTACCCAACTTAGTCAATGTAAGTGATAAGCATTTGTGCAGCCTTAAGCTTGACTTACTGCAAGATAACCACAAAGTTGTTCCATCACTGCCCCTCAGCTGGATAAGGGGCAAAAATATTATTAAGGGCTTATGACATAATGACAGGAAGATCACTCAGCAATTACTGTTATAGGGAAAACTGACTCAAGCCAAGGAGATTTATTGTTACCAATGAAAACTGAGTAGAATAGTAAGAAAAACAAAAAGATTTAGAAACACATTCTCCCCTACCTTTCCTTCCTTCTGGGGTCAACTTCACTCACTACCAACTTCTCTATCTCTTCCCCCTCAATGGACTAGAGGGTCAGAAAATGAGGTTGCAGTCACACTTTTCCCAGCTCCAGCACAGGATCCCAACCACAGTCAGCAGTTCTTCACTAACTGCTCCAGTGTCCCTTCTATGGGGTACAATTGTTCAGGAACACACTGCCCAAGTGTGGATCCTAAGTCTTGCCAGAAAACCTATTTCAGCATGAGTTCCTGTCTCTATGGTTCCTCTGGTCCTTTCAGAAGCCTGTTCCAGCATGACCTCCTCTCCATGGAGTCACAGCCTCCTTTGGGCATCCAACCAGTCTAGCATGGGGTTCTCCACTGCCTACAGGTGAGAGCAGGTGGAGACCTGCTTCACCATGGGCTTGCATGGGCTGCAACACACACAGGCTACTTTACCATGGTCTTCACCATGGGCTGCAGAGCAATCTCTGCACCAGCACGTGGAGCATCTCCTCTCCCACCTTCTGCACCTTGGTGTCTGCAGGGCTGTTTCTCTCATGTTCTCACTTCTCTCCTTGGGCTGCTGTTGTGTAGCAGTTTTTCACCTTCTTAAACTTGTTATCCCCAAGGATAACTCAAGGGCTTGGCCTTGGCCAGTGGCCGGTCCATTTGGAGCCGTCTGGCATTGCCTCTGTCGGACATGAGGAAAGGTTTCGGCAGCTTCTCCCAGAGGAGCTGTAACCCTTCTGCTACCACATCCTTGCCACGCAAATCTAATAAAGCATCCTAACGCTAAGATGGACGAGCATTGCTAATTCAAGTGAACCACAGAGAGGCTGTCACTTCATTACACTTTCGGATTTGATCCAGTTCTCCAAAAGAAACTCTGTCAAGGTAAGTTAAGCTACGTAACAGAAAAAATGAGTGCAGGGAGCACTGAGACCACATTTCTCGCCTGTGGTCGCTGAGCCTTTGGCTCCTTTTTAAGGACTCTCGATTCGAACTGGTGTTCCTACGCAGCCAGGAGCGAGAACACCTGCACACACCCTCACCGCTGGCGCGCGACTAAGTCAAACGTCTCAGAGCGACCAGCTTTAAACAAAAACGTACAACAAACAACACCTCCTCACACAGGGCAGTAGCGGCAGCTCTCTTTACTTCGCTGCCGTCCTGACGCCGCGGACCGCTCCCGCCGCCCGCCCCGCGCTCCCCGGGGCCCCTCACCTCGGCCGGGCCGGGCTGGGCCGGGCTCGCTGCGCCTCCGCACGGCCGCGCCGCCGCCCGGAACCGGCCGCGCACAGCGCGCATGCGCGGCGCCTGGCGCAGGCGCGGCCGCGCTGGCCGGAGCCGCGGGGACGGACGGGGATGTGGTGGTGATTCGCCGGTCTTTGTGGGCTTCCAAATTACTGCAGCGTGAGTGTCGTCAGGCTCCTAAATGCTTGGGCAGGCAGTCCTCAGCAAGTTGCAGCGATATCAGGAAGACCCTGGACGTGAAGAATAAAAGATGCTTTGGTTGCTGCAGGTTGCCACGTAATCACGGAATCACTTAGGTTGGAAAACCCCTCTAGGAACATAAAGGGTGCAGCTCAAAGACAAAAGAAGAGTTTAAACCCAGTTCTGGTGTATTTTGGTAACTGCTGTGCTGCTAACTGGTAACCACACATCAGTATGTGTATTCTTTATTCTCAGTTAAGGTTGTTAGTTTAATACAAAACAGCACTTCTGTTCCCTAACATCAAAGCAACACACACCTGCCAGGCACGTATAGCATAAGAATACCTCTCAGTGGAAATGTCTTCAGAAAAATTCAGAAATATTTTGAACGGAATTTGTTTGAAAATGGTTAGGTTATTAGCTAAGGTTAGATTATTTTCTCTCAAGGTTATCTTCTCTGAGTTGGTTTGAGCTGAAAGTAGTGGAATGCTGACAAATAAAAAACAAAAGTAAATTAGATAAGTCTGTCTAGTATTCCTTCAGTCTTTTCATTTAAAAACATCAGGAATGTATTGTTTTCAGTTTCACCAGATAAAGCTGTAGGCAGTTTATGGTATCCAAAGACCCTTACCACTGTCGGCATTGAATTGGTGGAAACATATGCACTCCCACTTCCAAGAGGCACTAAAATCCCAGAAGTGACTCACTGTATTCTCTTGAGCTGCCTACAGGTGTAAAATACAAAGGGAAGATCAATCAGATCCCAGAGAACATGTGGACCACTTGCTTTATCTGTGACCTCTCTGCAGCAGCCGTTTTCAAGCAGCACATACAAGTATTTGTGATACGGCTTTTTCAGTACACTCAGGCCAAGATGGGCTCCCATGCCAGCCTGCTGCTGAAGTATCATAAGATGCAGGAAAAGGACCTGTAGGAGCTTTCACAAGGATGCATTTCAGTTCATCTCTAGGTGACCATAGGTGGTGCCATGAATCCAAAAGGAGTGTTCAGTCTCCTCTGCCCATTCCATGCTTTCTGCTTCATCTAAGAACATCTTGCTAGTGACAGGTTGGTTTGTTGACATTTTGTGATTAGTAGTCAGCTATGAAGGGCCATCACTCCACCTATGCAGAACTTCCGTGGACTTCAATGCAAATCCAGTGTGAGGGCAGAACTGAGAAAAAAGTCCCTGATTTTTATCCTCACAGGCTATTGAGATGAATAAGAGCAGAAATTGCTTAACTCTTGCCAGGGAGAACTCTGCAACTCACAAGATTAGGCTTGAAATGCCATACTGAACTTTATCCTGTAGGAGTTCATAGATAAAAACTCCCTCTGTATTAGTGAAAGCAAGGCCCATGGCATTTTTGACTGCCTGTACAGAACTTTTCATTTTATAATTCCAGGTTGCAGAGCTTGTCTGACAGGTGAAGTGTATCTCAGTAGCATGCCATCCAGGGAAATTTCTCCAGCTGTGTGGTAGCCCTATGTGATGCCCTAGACATGGGACCCTTAGTTCCGAGCACAGTTCCAAGTCTGCTACTGCCCAAATGAGCATTAACCAAAATGGCTTTCAATTTGACACAAACTGCAGTGAGATCTCCTGAGATTAAAAGAGCACATAGGAATTTATTTTAGTGCAGACCATTGATCTGTGTTTATACTGTGAAGCATCTTGCTTTGACAAGCAGCTCACCAGTCCTGGTTAGTGTGAGAATATCAGGAGTTTCACATCCATACTATAGATTACTTGACTGGGATGTGTAATTGCTAGCACTGTTTCTAAGCCCTGAGTTTCATGCAGATCATCTAATGACGTTGAGGCATGAGAACACTGAGTGTATGTAACAGGAATGCTCTCACAAAGGGCTCTTGGTAGCTCTGGAAACTCAGCTGTGTGTTGAGACAAAAGGAACCCATCTCATCTTTGTGAAACCATTTACTGTCCTATGGTCTCAATCTGTTTTAATTACATATTTTTCTATGCTGATATCTCAGAAGCTTGAACAAAGCAGAAGATATCTCTTAAAGGACATGCCTAAATTTACAGATATTGCTTTTGATTGCCTTTCAACTTGCAAGGTTTATAGAGCCTGGCTGTGAAACCTAGATATGTTTCCTGTAGTGGCCTGAAGTGGTGTCCCCAGCTTTCAAGGTCTTCCATTAAAGTAGGAGAAATACTTGGGGGTTCTGAAGGTAGCATCAGTGTCAAAATTATAACTGGGTTTGATTCAGAGCAGTTCATATCTGCTGCAGATTATGCTGAAAAATGCTTTCCCTGGAAAATTTTTGAAATCAGTTTTCCCTTTTGAAAGAAATTTGACACCTTTGGGAGGTGTCTCCAGCACAATTTCCTGCTGGTCTTAATGTGGCCTATCATGGCCTATTGTGGCCTATTTTTTGTTATACAAAAAATAATAAAAATAGAATTCAGCTATCTTGTATTGGGCTACCAAATAGGATTACCACTGTCCAGTTTGTGTGACAAGAGTCCTTGAAAAGGTGAGCAAATCTGTGAAAACTGCCCTGTTCTCTGGCTAGTGAATTTTCTTCCAGGAAAAAAACTAGGCAGGAGTCCTTGTCTCCAGTTATACCTTTTCTAGGATATTCTAAGTTGTTTTATTATGGGACAATCTAATCCCATGAGGAGTTATGCATGGTAATGCTCTCCAAGAAATGCCAGAAGGTTCTCTTGGCAGCATTTGTAATGTGCTGTGAGGCCTCCCACTGAAGGTTACTATGCAAATGAAAATCATACAGTAATAGCACTGATAATGGCCTAATCTGCATATCTCATTTCGTACATGGAATTTTATCCAAACCAGAAAGCGATTCTGGCTTTAATCATGAAGCAGAGGAATAACAAAAGTTCCAGTTAAGAATATATTGCAGAAATCAATAGCAGCAAAGCCTGACACTATTGAAATATATTTATTTTAAATCTCTTGAGCCTGATAATGAAATACGGTTTTAGCAAATGGACCTGCCTAGTCAGCTAAGTCTTTAGCCATTATAACTAAGAAGGCTCATCTAAAATGCATTCAACTTTCAATGCAGCTGCTTTTGCTCCAAACAGTAGTCAGCTATGAAGGGCCATCACTCACTCTCACCACCCTTGCAGAGCTTCCATGGACTTCAATGCAAATCCAGTGTGAGGGCAGAACTGAGAAAAAAGTCCCTGATTTTTATCCTCACAGGCTATTGAGATGAATAAGAGCAGAAATTGCTTAACTCTTGCCAGGGAGAACTCTGCAACTCACAAGATTAGGCTTGAAATGCCATACTGAACTTTATCCTGTAGGAGTTCATAGATAAAACACTCCCTTTGTATTACTGCAAGCAAGGCTTGTGGCATTTTTGATTGCCTGTACAGCACTTGCTTTACTGAAGGGTAATGTAGAAAGTTTGAGGCATGTTTCTGGCAAAGATAATTGCTAGCAGTGTTGGACTCTCTCAGTTTTCCATTGATTGTATCGAGTGGCAGATAATTTTTAGAGATAGAAGAATTTTTTACATCAGTTCTCACTCTCAGGCTCATGGATCCTACAAAGCCCATTAATTTATATCTTCATGAATTTAAATGAATAGGTAGTGGAGTGGTAACACTGAAATTAGGACCTCCCCAGAGACTCGTTTCATACTACTCTGTACAACTAGATCTGATTATGTTAAATCATGGCAACAACAGTTAGAATATTAGAAAGAAGTCACTCACTTGTTGTGGAATACACTGTAACAAATTTACATCCAACACAAGGTGGAAATACTTTTGAAACAGTACACAACTCAAATCTTATTGCCACTATTTGCACACAAGTACAAATGGATCCTTCTAGTGCTGGATAATATAACTTTGAAAAGGTACAGTGGGGCCAAACATCACTAGTATGAGCAGGTGATGAACACTTCAAGTAAACTGCAGCCAGATGTAACTGTTGTTCCTTTGCACAATCCAGATGTAACTTTGTTGGTGGTTCATCTTCATACTCTCATGGGCAACAATGAACAAGGTACACTGTGAACAGCCAAGGACAGCTAATAGCTGAACCTCACTAGACTCCAAAGTAACAAACTGCATTCTACTTTCATTTATGTGATGCAGCACAGCAAAACCTAAGTAATGAAGTTAAGGATGTGATATAGATTGTTTTATGCCTCCACTTTTTTTTTTTTTTTTCCTTTAAGTGAACATTAGCTAATGTCACAAAACTACAAGAAGAGTGCTCAGGAGTGATTAAAATAGATGAGTATTCCAGTTGTTGTCACTGAAATTAACAAGACTATTCATTTGTTTGGATTTACTCAGTGTGTTTTTGCAAGCCGTGATGTGACTTTAGCAAGACCAGGGAAGTGATCATCCCCTTACTGGTGAGGCTGCAGCTTGAGTCCTTGTTCAGTTTTGTGCCCGTCCTTCCCTACAGAACAGACATTATGCTGGAGCATGTATTCAGAGAAGGAGAGCAAAGCTGCTGGAGGGTCTGGAGGACAAAATATACAAGCAGCACTTGAGGGAGCTGGGGTTGTTTAGTGTGGAGACAATGAGCCTGAGGGGAGAATATATCTCTTTCTAGAACTCCCCTGAGAGACTTGCAAGACTCCTGGCATCCATTTTCATAAGAATCATTGCACCTTTTTACCCCAGTCTCTCAAGGATTTCCTTGAGGTGGGGATGCAAGGGCAGAACATTGATGAATGATGTGATGGGAAACTGCTGCTCTTCCTCTATGTTTTATATATATATATTTTTTTTTTTTAATATAGTATTTATTTTCTACACGCTATAGTATTTATTTTCTACGCACATACACAAACATATTTGTATGTATTTGCAGTCTGAAGCAGATAAAATGTATAGTTTTGGTCAGTTTAAATATGGTGTCCGAGGAACAGATAAATGGAGAATGGGTGAGGCAGCAGAGCATTGAAAGGTAGAAATCACAGTAATCAGGATAGCATGCTTTTTACATTTGTATCTTTTTGAGAGCTGGAAAGTTTTATTGGAAATGGTAAATATATGTTAAAGTGTCTGGAATTGATGACACATGGTGATGAAAAGTATTCTGATAGGAAATTCATTGTTCATTGAGGGGTGCCTACCATTAGGAGAAGTGTAAATGAAGTACACCTGCTTACTAGTAAAATCCATTGAATTCAGTGGACCACACAGAGCTTACATGGAAGGGCATCTGAATCCTGAATGGCAAGTCGGAATATACAGGCTGCAGATTCATTGACCCCCTTCTAGCAGCTGGCAAAACATGTCCAGCCATCTTAATTCTGTTTTGTTCCTCTTTACAACTTCATAAAAATTACTTCTGGCTTCCTCACTATGCTGTGATTACTGGCTGACTCCCGTATGTTGAGCAATCATGCTTTCCAGCTTTCTCATATGTGAAAGTTGTTATTTCTGATTCATATGATTTTTGTTTACATTTCTGAAATGTGCCTATCAAGCTCATAAGGCCAGACTTCTGAAAATATATATGTAATATATTCCCTAAACTTTGCAATGTTCTCTCAAATGCCACCTCTGTAAAATAATTTTTTATTGATTGTTGAACTAGCTGTGTACTTCAGTTTTTCTGTTCTCCAATACTACTTTTGCTTGCATGCTTTTTTCTATTTCTTAATTTTTTCTATTTTTTTCAGGGCCAGACTTTCTTCTCACTGTGTTTAACTGCTTTCAACCTTCATGCCTTATCTGTTTTTTTCCTGATTAAATAATTTAGTTAGTCTCTTGATTTCAATTTGCCATCCATAAAGTTGGAATAAAACTACTTTCTGAATCAGTGAGGGCATAATCATGGGTTCATTAAAAATGAGGACAGCTAAGACCCAGTGGCTATATGAGTACTTATCACTGATTTAAAAATCTGGTTTTCACTAGGAGTTTTTCACCGAGGTAATGTTAAGCTATTTCAGATTCTCACTCATTTTCTAGTGATACTGGGAATAAAGAAGATTAGGCTAGTTTATGGCTCTCACAATGAAAGTGGAGGATAGTGTAGTCTTGTACCTTTCTGGTACTCTTGTAATGAAGATGTAATGAAGCTATAGAATAACATAAGTATTCTATGACGAAGACATGGCAGTCATCTTACGCATAAATTCCTGAATTAGATAATGGTCAACTTATAGTGGTAACTAATGGTAACTAATAGTGGTATACTGGGTTTGCACAGCCAGGTTTTTGGTAGTGGAGGCTACAGAGATTGCTCTTGTGAGAAGCTCCTGGAAGCTTCCTCCATGTTTGGCAGAGCCAAAGCTAGCCAGCTCCAAGATGAACGTGCCACTGGCCAAGATTGGGCCAATCAGAAATGGTGGTAACATCTCTGTGATAACAGATTTAGGAAGGAAAACAGAACTCATTGTGCAGATATAACTTCAGCTAGAGAAGAGCCAAGTGAGAACTTGTGACAGGAACAACTCTGCAGACAGCAAGGTCAGTGCAGAAGGAAGGACAGGAGATGCTCCTGCAGGTGCTGGAGCTGAGATTGCTCTGCAGCCTGTGGTGCAGAGCATGGTGAAGCAGCTGCAGCCCATGGAGGATCACAGGGATGCAGAGATCCACCTAAAGCCTGTGGAGGAGACCCACACCCGAGCAGGGGGTGCCTGAGAGGAGGCTGGGACCCCATGAGAGGCCTGTGCTGGAGCAGGTTCCTGGCAGGGTTCTGCTGGGGAGAGAAGAGCCCACAGCAGAGCAGATTTCCTGGGAGGATTTGTGATCCATGGGGGACCCAGGCTGGAGCAGCCTGTTCTTGAAGGACTGCACCCAGTAGAAGAGTGACCCACCTTGCAGCAGTTTGTGGAGGACTTACCCATGGGATGGACTCACATTGGAGAAGTTCATGGAGAACTATCTCCTGTGGGAGGGACCCCACACTGGAGCAGGGTAAGGATTCCCCTTCCTGAGCAGTGGGAGAAACAACATGAGATGAACTAACCAGAACCCCCATTCCCTGTCTCCATGTATTGCTGGGGACAAGGAGGTAGAGCTGGGAAGGAGGGAGGAGTGGGAATAAGGTATTTTTAAGGTCTGTTTTTATTTCTCATTATCCTGCTCTGATTTTGTTAGCAATAAATTTTGTTAATATGTCTAATTCAAGCCATTTTCATTCATGAGAGTATTTCATGGGTAGTCTCTCTCTATCCCTATCTCAGCCCATGAACCCTTTGTTGTATTTTCTCTCCCCTGTCTAGCTGCACAGGAGAGTGAGTGAGAGACGTTGGTGAGTGCCTGGCATACACACAGGGTCAATCCATGACAGTGTTTTTGGTGCCATGATTTGGATTCAAATTGAGGTTGCTGCCACCACAAGAACCTGATGCAGAGAGAAGATGATCACATAATTGCTTTACACTTGACTGATTGCTAATGGGATGATTTCCTGTCAGGCCAGAAATTGAGAACACTGATTTCAGTGAAGTTACTCCCTTGCACAATGTGATCAGACTGTCCTGGCTATGGCTGGGGAAATCCAAAACAAATTCTCTGAACTCAGTCACTACACAGCTGTAAACAGAGTAGAGCATTTGACTTTATTTCTCTGACTAATAGGAGCATTTCCTCTAGGGGCACCACCATTGTGAGGAAATAAACCCCTAAACACTTGTAGGTCTTTCAAGAAGACTTTTCTGCTTTTGATCAATTTCCTTATGTGTCCCTAGAGACAAAAAAACCCCAACTTTTATACTGTAATATTGTACATAGCCAAGGCCCCTTTTTTGCATTTATCTTCTGTTGTTATTACTATGTTCCTCTGAGGTGACCAGTGGTGAATTATAAACTGGTTTATATTGTTTTCTAAATCATCCAGCCCTTGGTCTTCTAATTCTTTCCTGTTGGTAAGGGGGTTTATATGTTTCTATCTAAAGTGCTTATTTTCCATTTGATTTGTTGTTAGAAATTAACAAGCCAATAAAACCTCCAAACAGGCACACATTTGGCTCAGTCTGCTTGGCATTTGTTCATCCTATGTAGCTAACCAAAGAAAGCCAATCCAGACATAGTGTTTTGCCATTGGGTCCTGGGAGCCAGAGTGGCATTACAAAGAAACTTAACACATTCCTTGTTGCATGTGTAAGATCAGCTGTAGGCTTATTTTAGCTTTTTGGCTCTGGTTCAGGCCATTGTAATCAATACCTGGCATAGATCAAGATTGGCTATGATTTTTTTATATTGTCTGCATAAGAAAAGATCTCAAATATAGAGAAATTCAGACTGATGATACATTTAAAAGGCACGGTGGTTTCATTTATAGCCAGTAATATCAGCTTTTTCAGTTCATTGTGTATTTTGAAATATTTGAAAACAAGGCCTATTTAAGAGTCAGTCAGACTTGGGTCACAAAATTTAAACATCAAATAGAAATTTAAAACAGCTGTGTTTAAAATATTGAAGACAATTAAATGTATCCAAATGAGCTGGGAAACAGTCTTCTTTTTTTGTGGCATAAGACATATCTGCTTTGTGTAAGAAAACAATACAGAAAGGCAGCAATTCCTTTCAGTTGTGTGTGAAATCACCACATGACTGAAACAGTACAGCTATGAAATACAGCTCCTGTTAGGTCAGATGTAATGCTGCACTAACACATCTACACTCTATACACAGCTGTATACTGAGCAGAAATGTTGACTCGTGTTCCATGTAAGTCAGGGATCTGGGATCTATGCATCATGTATCATAGCTTGATGCAGGTGTGACTGAAGACATCTGAACACAGGAAGCAGTGCCTTTCAGGAAGTCTACAATTGTACCAGTTATTTCAGCACACATAAAAAGCGCAAGCATTTTTAGCATTGCAGGAGTTGATTACATGAACATTCAGGTTGTTAAACGCCTCTAAGAACATAACTTAAATGTCTCTTATCTTCCAGCAGCTGAGTAATTATTCCCTTGTAAACCTTGTTTAAGCAGTACCGTATAGCACTTGCAGAAAATTGCCTTCACCTTTATAACTCTGTAGTTATAACTACAGAGCCAGTGTCTTTGCACATTTATATGCACATAATTACATCCATCTGCTATAATGAGATCAAAGAATGTTTATTTTAACTGTTAATCCAAAATGAAGTCAATAGTTGCACCAGTTTGTTACTTAACAGCTCGAGATTGTTCTTTGATTCTGCTCCTGTCAGCCAAAGATTATATTTGGAATTAATGAAATTTTTATATTTTTAAATCATAGCTGTAATTGCATCTCAACCCCTTCAGCTTGAATACAAATGCTGAGTTTGGATTTTTTTGTTGTTTAAAAATCAACATTGCTTCACAACTGACAAACAGTGAACAACTTCCTTTTCTTTTCAAATTTGAGCATAAAATCAGCAGATGTTTCTGAGTAATGATTACTCAACTGAGTGGTCTCAGTTAAGTTAGCTAAAAAGACACTAAGAATGAATGAAGTTAGGTAATAGAAGCATTTCCACTGTGACACTGATATGTGCTATAGGAAAACAGCTTGTAGTGATTCAGTCCCATTTTAAGTCAAGAGGACAAATAATTTTGTCAAAATACATAAGAATTAAGTCAGTATAGAAGGACTCCAGAGAACAATCCAGCTCTATTCCTTCCAGTAGCATCCCAAGCTAGGAAGATGATGCTCTGTTCAGGTGGGTCCTGACAGCTGGCAGCACACTGGCCTCTCCACCTTTGCATGCACAGTCCTTACTCAAGAACAAAGTTCTAAACTTGCTGGCATCAGCTTTGGCGCATTTATGGACTCAGCAGGAGCTCTTATATTTGCTGGCTTCCCTAATGCAAGATTGTTAGAAGATATGTAAAGTTTCAGATATACACATCAGGATTTTAAAACATGGATATTCACATACATTCCAAGGTCACGTTGTAACTTGTGGAATTTTTACAAATTGTACTCATCCTTTTCAATTCTTAGTACTAATTTCATTAGTTAGGGCTTACAACATCTTTAAGAAAAGGAAGATGCAGCTCCGTAGTTTCGAAGGAATTATTAAATCATGCTAAACTTTGGACAATGTGCGTTCATTTCCGTAATGAAAAGAGAAGATAGAAATCGTGGTCTTCTGTAGAGGTCAAATGAGGATATTTAGCTCAAGGACTCGTCGCGCCATCTCTTGGTGGCACCTGGAAGGCCCAGGAAGGGTGTTCCATCAGCTTGAGGCATCTGCTTACGGAAAGGATTGCTGGGCTGTGTGGCCAGTCACTGGGCTCTCACTGCCACTGCAAAGATTGTCAAAAATACAGTTAACGAAAGGACTAAATCAGTTTTCGACGTGCCAAAAGTTACTACTGGCAATTTTTTGTCAATTTTATGGCTGTTGGAAAATAGTCATCTCACGAACGTGAGCACCATGATTTAGACGTTCACAGTAAATCGCTTCATCTCCACAGTGGCACATTCCCGTGGCAGGAATCGCCACCTTATCTGCCATATACGGACGAGATACAGAAATGTTTGAGGCAGTAACCGTGTTTTAGGAGACTCTCAGCCCGTTACAGGCAGAAATAGCAGCTGGCGCTACAAACGTGTTGAAAAATCGCGTTTGTTATTTCCTGCCTGCGACGTGCCCACCATCACCTGCCGTCCCTGCGCAAGTCGCGCATTCCCTTGCTGTCTTCCTCTCTTTGTTTTTGCAAAGGGGTTCATCGGGGGCTTTTCGGAGAGGCTTGTTGGTGCGGGGCGCGGGGCGCGGGCAGCGGCCGTGGCGGAGCTGCGGTCAGGGCCCGGCCCGGCCCCGCGAGCCGCGGCCAGCAGCGGGCCGGACGCGTGGCGCCGCCGGCCGGACCGCAACCTGTTACTTTAACGGGGGGCGGGGCGGGGCGGGGCCGCGCGGAGGAGCTTGCGCACCATTGGCTGTCGTGCGGGGCCGGTGCCGCCCCCGGCACTTACTACTGTGTCCCTCGCTCAGTGTCAGGCAGGAGCGCGGTGCGCATGCGCGGCGGGTGCTGCGCTGGCCGGCGGGGCTGGGGCGAGCGCTGGGGTTGCCGCGGGCGGGGAGCGGGAGCGCGGGGAGCGGGCGCGGGAGCGCCGGGAGCCGGAGCCGCGAGCCAGAGCCGGCAGCCGCCGCCGCCGCAGCCGGCCGGAGCAGCAAAACAGAGGATGCCTGCCTCCCGCTCGCCGCTTCTCTGCGCGCCCGCCATCTCCTCCACGTCCTCATGAATTAGGGCTGCGCGGTGGGGGTGGGGGACGGCAGCGAGCGCCCCGGCGAAACCGGCGCCCCAGGCATGGCCGGCTCGGTGAGTGAGTAGCGCGGGTCTCCTCCAGCCCTCCGCCCCGCGTTGCCCGGCGCCGCCGGGAAGGGTCTGGCGTGACCGGGAATTTCTCTTCGCATGCGGCTTTCCCTGCCTCCCGCTGGTCCCGGTGGCGGCGCGGCGCGCGCACGCACTTGGAGGGAGCCGTGGTCCTGCCGCCGCAGCGCGGGCAGCGAGCGCGGAGCCGCCGAGGGCAGGACGGAGCGTCCCTGACAGCGGGCCCCGTGTCGCCTCTCCGCGCGCTCCCGGTGACATCGAGGGCCTGTCCTACGCCCTCGCCTGTGGGGCCGTTTTTTGTTGTTGCAGCGGTGCCTTGCTGGTTTTGCCAACTCTTCCCCCCCCCCCCCCCCCCCCCCCCCCCATCCTTTCTGCCGTGTTTATGGTACGGCTGTGTCCGTGTGTCCCCGTACTGCCCGCGATGGGTCCGGTTCCCCCGGCCGCCAGCCCCATCTCTGCTTGCTGGGGCACTCACCGGCCGCTCCCGCCTCTTCCCCCGCAGTGTGCCGTCCAGGTGAAGCTGGAGCTGGGGCACCGAGCCCAGGTCAGGAAGAAACCCACCGTGGAGGGCTTCACCCACGACTGGATGGTGTTTGTCAGAGGGCCTGAGCACAGCAACATTCAGCACTTTGTGGAGAAAGTCATCTTTCACCTGCACGAGAGCTTCCCCAGGCCGAAAAGAGGTAGTGGGGTCTCCCCTGGGATGAGCGCTTGCAGGCGGCCCGGAGCGGGCGCAGGCGGTGGGTCTGTGCCGGTCTTGGTAGAGAACAAAAGCGGTCGCCAGTGCGGTGGTGGGCTGCTGAGGTTCTCTCCCGCCGCTTGTAGGGCTGTCCGGGGTCGGGAGGGGCTCCCCTCTGCTATCCCCTCTTATCCCGCGGGGATGTCCGCTCCCGGTTGCCTGTGGTCGCAGAGCTTGGTCCGGCCGTGCGTCTGGGTCCCGACTCCTTCTGGTCTCTTGGTTGTGGGTGGCATGGAGCTAGCTTCTGTCCCAGCGTAGGTCCTCACTGGCGATTTTTGCCCACGTGTTACTTCCTACTGGCCGGTGTTGTTTTCTCCCGATGTCCTGAATGACTGGAAATAAGGATGCCTGTACATGTGTGGCTGTTCCGACTTTGGTATCTGTGTTTGGATTCCTTCAACACCCTGCGTGTTCATCTCCTGAGTTTCATCTTTTCGTGAGTACATAAAAAAGTCTCAAAAGGTGCATTTGTGGTGCATGCGTGGTGCATTTGTACCCATACAAGTTTGGCTGGGAGACATGTAAGAAGCCTTTTGTTTTCAGATCTCTTTCCTGAGCTTTTGCTTGTCTTTATTATTGTAGAGGCATTGGTTGAGGTAACAGTACAAATGAAAGAAGTGAGCAGGTTTATTTATCTGTACAGACCCAATATTTAGGCATTATCTTTCATTTGATCTGTTATCTTTATTGGCATCTCGTACTACTCCAGTTCCTTAGAACAACATCATCATAAATTGTGTCTGGCTGGAGCTGGAGGGGGATAAATTGAATGTTCATGGAGCAAAAGACAGGAAAATTTTGAGTGTTGAGATAAAAAAGCTTTGCTTTGTGGTAGGATAAAAACATATAGTTTTATGTAATGTTTCTCAGTTGGAAAATACCAAGCTGTGACTTTTTATATCAGTGACTCTGTTGTCTCTAGAATCCTTTCCTTCTCTTAAACATCAGAGTGTAAGAATTACATTATTTCAGCTCCAGAGTTTATCCTCTGAAGTACAGGCTATTAAATCCCTTTTATTTTCATACTGTCAGTGTATTTTTTGTATCTATTTAAAACTGTGCAGTACTACACAAATGGTTTTCA
Source organism: Motacilla alba alba (assembly GCF_015832195.1). NCBI lineage: Eukaryota > Metazoa > Chordata > Aves > Passeriformes > Motacillidae > Motacilla > Motacilla alba. Next base: position 54,254,798 of record NC_052046.1, read on the forward strand.
GTGAATTGCATGAAATACTGCAGTCTTATTGTTGAATTAAATTGCCCAGCTTGTCCTGGTGAGTCTTCTTCTTGCTTTCTTCTATTTCTTGTGTAAAAAACATGACTTTAAGTCAATCTAAATTGTTTGGCAGAAAGACTTCTGAGAACAGGTCTAAGAAGCCTAAATAGCTGAGATAGTATTATTCATATTCAATGAATTAGATAATGTATCATTAAATCAGTGGTAGAAATTGTGCTTAATACTTGAAGCCTGGTCTACATAGGGGTTGTTGGTGGTCCTCTCTGCTTTTATTATCTCTGCTATATTTAGTTACTTGCTGAAACATGAATCTGCTTCCCAAATTTGGTTGCTAGGTGTGATGTGGAGCTTGCTAATAAGAATGTAGTTCAGGACTTTTGCAAGTGAGGGATACATAATTTGCTGCTTGCTTTGTGTCTCCAGCTGCTGAGTTCAGTTACACAGTTATTTAAGTAATTGTTTTAGAGTGTTTATTTTGGGGTTTTGTTTGTATGCATAATTTTCATGGTGTGGCAACTGCTGGGAAGGATGCCCTCTTGTACAGCCTGGGAGGGGACTTTTTGTACAGTGCTTGTACCTGCCTTGGATTTTAGGAGAGCTCTGCAGCCACTCTCATTCAGCAGATTATAACCTGGGTGCCAGGCACTCCATTCACTTCTGGGCTTTGCTTAGCCTCCTGAAACTACTGATGCTGAAGAAATTTCAGGTCCTTGAAATCACACTGGGGGAATGATCTACGCATGAATTACCTAGAATGTTTTCTGCTATTGTAAGGTGTTTAAAAAGGTGGTGGGAATGTGTGCCTTGTAAGTGATAGCAGTCTGCCTTTCTATTTTAGAAGTACTGGTAAAGTTTTTGACAGAAGTATTCTAAGGTGGTTTTTTTTGGTCTCTGTAAATTTGGTCAGTGTATATCAGTTTGGTTTGATAGCGCAAGTGTTTTATTATTTAATAGGAATGATAATGCATGTTTGAAGAGTTAGTCAGAGTACCTGTTTTCACTTTGTCTGCAGTTACACACTTTATTATTTTAGCATAGGATAACTTACTGCTTTGAGATACTCGGTAATTTTACAAACTTTTCCTGAGCCATGGGTTTAGCATGCTGAATTTAGGTGTATAAGATTAATCAAAAGCAAGCACTAGTATACTGGCAAGCCATAATAACACCTAGTTGCATGATAAGTGTTCTTTTTATCTCTGCATACATGATAAGAGCGGCTGCTCTGAGATGTATGCATATTAGGAAAAATTTTAGTTCATTAGGCCTGTCTGTAAATCTCATGGATCAATTTGAAAATAATAAATCAACAAGCTAAGATAGGTGTTATTAGCTTAAAGTTCTTTTGTTACTAGATCACTTTTTATTAGAGACACAGTAATTCCAGCTACCAGGGGAGTCAAGGGAGATAAATTATTGCCGGGTCATTTGCTTTGCAAATTTATGAGAATAGCTGGATAAACTGTCAGTTTGCCAGCTACAACTATGGCTTTGCTTATCTGTTTATGCTAGAAATTTTGGAAATACTAGATGTTGGCAGTGAGTTTGCAAAGGTGTGTCCAAGTGTTTGTTCTGCTAATAGTTGCTACAGAGCAAGCAGGGTCCTGTATCCCAAAGTTACTGTAGTTTTAAGGTGGCAACATTACTGGGGTGGTGTTCAGTTACTGGAGTGCAAAGCAGCTTGGTTTGTATGTGTTGGCAGGATGGAGGGGTGATGGTGACCAACAGGGGACAAAGTGTAGATAAGCTTGAGTGACCTAATAAAATAGTATTCTTCATCTTTCAGTCTGTCTCACCTTAAAATCCTGAGCTTAAGACAGTGGTTTTATTGCTTTCTGTTTGCCTTATGATGACTGAGTGCCTAAGTTTATCCTTGCATGGTGGAGCATACAGGAGTGTCCAGTGATTTGTCCTTTTTACTTCATCCCATTCAATGGCCTGCTCTGCTGTCTGATTTCCATGAGTAGTTTCATGGAGGGGCAACAGGACTGCTAGTCACATTATAGAGAGTAGAGTCATCCCCAGACTAAATTTTGAGTAGTATTTTCAAGACAAAATCTCACTAGGATCGTCATACAGTCAAAAATGCTGCTGTTTGCAAATCTTGTCTGCTGATGTAAATTAGTTGAGAGAAGATATGGAGAATTTTTAAGAGTCTACCTTTATTTCAAAGCATGTTCTGCTTATCTTTCATCATTCATATGAAGAAAATCAGCCTCTGTGTAGAAATGAAGTATTTTAAAGCATGTCTGCGAAACAAGGTGTGTCATCAGATTTTGGTTAGTTTTGATCCACTGCTATACTGCCTCTGAAAGAGGGGCTGGTCTGTCATCGTAATATGTTTTGCTAATTGCATGGATGCTAGGCAATGTGGAAATATTTTCTTCTTGCCCAACAAATGCTGATGCTCTTCAACAGTTGTCTGACTTACTCTTTCTCTTATGGTATTGCAGTTGGATAAGGAAACGTATCTCTTATGTTTTGATGGCTCATGAGTACATCTCAAAATGGTGTTGGAGCTAGAGTGTTCTGAGTGGTTAAATTTCTGTTAATCAGTGGTACTTTTTGACAAACTAAATTTTTCCTATTAAAAAAAAAAGAGAGGGCAGTATTTCTGTGCTAATAGCTTAGTCAATGTGAAAATTTTGGTTTGGTCACTGGAATGTTGTAACTTTAAAAGTGGGAGATATTGCTTTTCTCTGTGGAGCTGAGATCAGTGCTGCTTAGTGCATCTCTTAGTTCAGTATGTTTTACAATGATATGGCAAAGTGGTGGAAGTAAAGCTGCTTGGTGTTCTAGTACAGAGAGGACCGGCTGCAGTTGGCTTCTAGAAAGTTCACATTTCCAGCATTGGTTGTTTTCATTAGGGTAGTCTGTTAGTGCAGAATGAGATTTCAGTGAATCATAATAGTTCAAAACATATTTAGTTACTGTAAAAGATGCCTTTTGCTATTCTTGTTAAATTATTTTTCCTTTTCATGATTTTTAACTGCAAAATAAATACCTTCTTGGGCTCCAATTAAAGTCATTTAGAGTCTTAACTCTATTAATTTTAGTGAACTGAGTGATGTGAGGATGGGCACCCATAAGCAGATTCTTCCCAGATGATTGAAGTTTTCCTTTCAGACCAGCTAGTGCAGGCAGACCATCAAGATTACTAAACAGGCAACCAGTTTCATGATGTGTATTTTATTAGAATATTTAGCTACACTTGTAAGAACTTAGATCAGTTACAGGTCTGTTTTCTTTGCTTTTTTCCCATCTTAAATTTGCCTGAGCCTAACCATCTAAGTATGATAGGCACACAGGAATTTATTTTTCATCAATCTAACAGATAGAGGTTTCATACTGCATCTTTTAGGTTAGTTGTGGCTCTTAGCTGCAAAATGGTGAAATGACTGATATCTAGTGAGGAACTCCATTTGTTTAGCAGGAAACTCCTGAATCTTAATTTTGCTACTACTGAGTATGAAGGTGAATGGCTTTGACAATACACGTGTGGTTTTAGGTTCACTTTCTAATTCAGCCAGTAGCAATTCAAAAGGGTATTTTGCAGATTTAAAAGAAAGTGTTAGGAGTTTCAATACAGAGAAGCTATCATGTTTTATTATTTACATGAGTGACATCAGTAAATAACTGGTGGTTTTGATTTTAAGATACTATGTGTACAGAAAACCTGGTTTCTAATAATTAATTTCGCCTCGTTGGTGTGGCTCAAAAAATGATGACATTTTAAGCCAATATTTAGGCTTTATTTAGAAGTAAACAGTGTGGAAAAAACTGGGAAATAATAGGGCTGCTTCATCCTTCAGTGTCAAAAACTTTTCTAGTCTATTTGCACAGTTTTTCAGGTGGTTTAGTTGTGTGAGTTATGTGTTCAATGTGTGCTTATTTTAATTTAATGGGAGGGTTGCTACTCCTACCTACATTTGTTCTCCCTGTAAGCATGTTTCTGCAAGGGCAAATGCTGATTTCTGTATGAAACTGCCAATCAATTCTGACTCTCAAGTCATAAAAGGTGAACCTTGGTTATTTCACATTAAGTTAAATTTGTATAATGTTTAGTGGCTGAAACAGTTTATTTAGTCTTAAGAAACTCTAGTTACTTCTTACTAAAGCTACAAAATAATATTCATTGATTGTAGCTCTTCTAGATTTTAGATGGCAGGAAGTGTAGTTTCAGGGCTGTTGACCAAAAGATTTTTGGAAAGGTGTAGAGTACTACTTGCTTGAAGTAGAGAAAAACAGATTATTCTGTGTAAGATCACTATCACTTTTTTTTTTTTTTACTAAGACAAGGGAGAAGATAGTAAGACAAGGGAGAAGATACCTCAGTATTAAAACTGGAGTTAGTTGAATTTTTTGAAAAAAATGAAAACAAGTGTGTTGTTCAATAATTATTGTTATGACTCTATTTACATCTGTACAGTTTTTATCCTCAGAAAGAGAAATGTGTCAGAAATGTTTAAAGCATGTATTATTTACAGTTACAGGTTAGGCAATATGAACTGCAGGTATAATTGTCTGTTTAGATTTCATAAGTTGTGAAATGTTGGACATAGATTTGTTACTTTTTTTTTAGTGGTACTGTTTAAGTATGAAGGCTATTTTTGTAACTATGTTGTGCAGTATGGTTAGAATTTGGTTTTTATGTGTTGTTTGATTTTGGGGCTTTTATAGTTTTTATCTCAGGTTTGGGGGAGAAATGTTGAAGAGGATTAATCTGTTCTTTGTTCTGGTAGTATCTGTAAAAAAGACAACTTGATACATTTGGGTGGCAACCTGAATGTAAGGCTTGCTGATGATGCTTGCAATAGCTGGGGAAAACACAGTTAATTTATACATGTTTAATCCAGAATTAAATCTATAGGCTGCTGAAGCTTGACTACATGAATTTTTGTGAGATTCTTGTGATGAACACCTCCAATTTTAAACCAACAGGCTTTAGTTCATAGGCAACCATCCTCTTTCTTCCCTTCCTGGCAATGATTGATAGGCATATATGAAGACAAAGGAACAGTCAAATTCTAACAGTTGTATATGTTTGCATGAAAATTATGATTTCTCATCTAGTCATAAACCACTTAGCTTGTAATTCAAGATGTTGTTTGCTTTTTGTATGATTTTTGCCTTTTTGATGTGCCTTTTATTATAAAGGGCTGGAAGAACAGACTACTATATAGAATATTTGTATGATTACTTAAATATCTGTGTGGGAATTGATTTTAAAATTAAATCTATTTGTATATGTCATCAGAGCTCTTATCAGTATCTTTGGCTTAATCCTTTCCCTTGCATGCCAGGTATGGGTTAATCCTGTGCCAAACTCTTGCACTGACTCTGGCTTTCTAGAGGAGTATAGATTTGTTTCGTTGAGCTCCCTGCATGAGCCCAGTGGGTCTGTATGAGTTTAAAATCAAACTTTGTGCATGCTGTGGTAACAGAGGTCTTGACAGCTATAACATCATCTAAAAGACGGATCAAATGTAATTTCTTTTAAATGCAATTCAGACATATTCTGAGCAGCTGATGCTTACAAATTGCAATTGAATAACTGCAATTACTTGTCCATAATTCTATGTAATAAAACACATGACTATACACGGTAGGATGTATGTATTTTTCATAGGGCGTTTGGTCATAAAGGTAAATACTGGCATAGGTGTTTCTATTTTCAAATGTTTATGATAACAAAGTGAATTATTACACGTAAAGCAAAACAAGAGTAGAACTGAATGAGCAGTGTGAGGTGGATTGATTTTGCTGATGATTCCTATGATATATTGTGGTTTGCAGTAAATCTAAATTTACTATTTGCAACTGCTTTTCTAAACCTTGTACGGAAGAATTCCACCCAATTCAGTGGGACACTAATTGTTCTGCTCTTTCTAGATAGAAGTAATGTGAACATAACATACATCTTGAAGTAGGGGTTGACAGACAAGGTGTAGGCTTAAGGGGAAATTGAGGACTATATATACTTAGTATACTTTCTTATACATGTATACTTAGAGAAAGACAATATTTTACCTTTTGTGTGCAAACTTTTAAAGGGCAAGTTATCCAAGAAGGAAAAATGTGGAGATTCAGTGTAAACAGTACTGCTTGATGTTGTGGGCTAGAGGCTAGCAATCGTGTTGTTTTCCATCATCTGTGTGGAAAAATGGTAAGTCCAGGTCCAAAAATGTTTGTTTCTTGAAGCAGCCTTTTGTGTAATGGATTTTGATTGATTGGTATTAAATGGGTAAGTGAAGTTTTAATTCCTCTTGTTACCGTGTACCAAACTCTATAATAACAAAAAAGATGTACATTTAATTTTGCATAATGTAAATTCCAAGTGAGTATTTATTGAAGAACTTGGTAAAAATAATTTACACAGTGTGGGTTTGTGTTATCACAGCACTGGCACCATGTTTTACTGAAAAGATGGAGAGGGTGGATTAAACCTGAAATCTTGTGTGCTCTCTGAACGTGGAGATGCACAGATCTGGTGCAACATTCCAGGGCAGGTATTTGTAGTTAGGATGATGCCAGATGATTTTTTTTTTTTTTGACTTGTTTGGTATTTTTTGTTTTGTTAGTTTTCTTCTTCTTGCCCAGCCTTCTTACAGCTCACTGTAATTCTGGATACTCTTGGATGACTTAGTATGGCTACAAGGAAAAGCAAAACTATGTGAAAAAGTATATTGAAATTGTACAGTCTTTGACTTGTTTCTGTGGAAAGGTCTTAATGAGTATTGCTTTGAAATAGCTCTAACAAAGTTTTTGTTTAAATATCACTAAACATAAAAAGCTGAAAAGCTTTCACATTTAAAATTAGAGACATGCACCCTTGAAATATTTTTTTAGGTGGTGTTGTGTTTTGTGTCTGTGGTGTAAGCTTTTGCTAGGGGAAAGAAATGGACTCTAATAAGCATAAGATTAGTTCTTTTTAGCCAGATCCAATGCCAAGCCTTTTGCACCCAATTTCCAGTTGCTGCCTTTCACTGGAGGAATGCTTAGTAAGTGGAGGTGCTGCAGAGAGTCTGTGTCCTGTGCATAGTGTGTGTTTGCTTGCTCCATCTGTGTCCACAGGGCTTGAGGGTTTTGTTTTGCTGAGCACTGGCCCAGCAGGCACTGCATTCCAGGGCCTGGCTCCTGTGCAGCACAGGCATGCAAGGGAGTGACCCAATGGACAGGCTGACAAGGAGACAGAGGTGGATATCTGCTGCCAGTGGATAACTCTGCATAGGATTCACACTGGAGTTTTTAAGAAATGGGAAGGAAGGCTGTGGAATGGTTTTGTTGTGTTTGAAGACTGAATGTGGAAAGTATTTATGTAGATTATTCCCCAAATTTAGTAGCTGACAAGAGGATGCAAGTGCAATTGAACTAGTTTTGGACAAGGTCAGTTAACTATACAAGGTAAAATTCAGATATCTGAAAAATAATGAGCTGGGCATTGACATGAGGAATAGCAAAGAAAAAAGAGATAATGATAAGAAACATACTTAAAAAATATATCTATATTTTTGAGAGTTAAAAAAACCTAAAAGGTGTGTTTTGTAGATGTATTGCTTTGTTTGGTGTTTCCTTTACAGGTTGCTAAAGTAATCTTTGTTTGCTGTACAGAAATCAGAAGATACAGTTCTTGTAAATTTCTCTGTATTATTGAAGATTCCTAATCTATTTTGTTGTTGCTACTATTAAGGTTATGTCTCTTAGAGCTGCAAAGGTCTGCTCCTGTCTGTGAAAAAATTCCTGCACTGTGAAGACTAAATCTTTTTGGCACTCAAGTTATTTCCTTGCCTGGCTGTCAGTAATGTTTCTGAAGTGTTTTTAAGTGTGTGGCTTCTGTGAATATTGTGATTCCATTTGTACCTGGTAAATATTCTAAAACAAAAGGCCCCAACTTAAATTTGGTGAGGCTTTTTTTTTGTCCCCTTTCAGTTGTGTTGTGTTTTAGCCTATTTCTGCAGAATTTTGCTGTGATGTCTTTTCAGCAAAAAGTATTCTACCCATAACCTATAGTCTACTCGTTATTCATTACAATTAGGTTAATAGAATGGCAATATAGCCATACAGTTGCATTATCCTTATTATTTGAAGAGTAAAGGTATTTCAAGAAGACATGTCAGGTTGTAATTTTTTTTTTTTTTGCGATTGGTTATCTTCAAGAAAAAGGCAACCATAACACATAAGTGTGTTCCCTATCTTGTGGTCTTAAACTCCTCTCTATGTGACGAGAGGGAGGTAATAACCCTCCAACCAGTCTCTGTAATTTTTACAATTTACCTGTAAAAATTACCTTGTATCCTTTCTTGTAAGGATATTGGCTTTTATCATTCTTTGTATAAATTCTTGCCTAGGTAATTCTTTAAATAAAAGATGTTAAAGCTGACTTAAAAATGCTGTAAGGTATTTGTGTATAAATTACTGTGAAGCAACTCCATCCAAGCTTTTTAAGTGCCTTTCGCAGTCGTGTGCAAATACACCAAGATCAGCCCTTGAACCTAAATCAAATAAGGCAGCCAGCATCAGTAAAATACTTGTTTGCTTCTGCAGGCATTGCTGTCCCATCCTAGCACTGCCCTTCTAGTGGGTATTGCCTGGAAACTAAATAGAAACAAATTTGTTTCTATGAAGCAGATCTACATTAGGTTACTTCCTTGAATTTGTGATATAATAGAGGCAAAGTCAAACAATTGTGGCAGACCTTGCAGGTGTTGAAACAAAAGTTCAGTTGTATTAGATTACTGATCTTGGACTGCAGGGATATTTCTTTACATTTTTATCTTAATGCCTGAACTGAAATTTGTATTAGTTGAAATACTAATAAACTACTTGAAGATTAACATTTTAAGCATACAATCAAAAATAGCTGTTGTGTTTCAATATGGAATATTTAAAATGTTGCTTGGGCTTATTTGTTTGTTTTTGTGGGTTTTTCTTTTCCAGTTTGTATTTAGGAGTAATTTAAATCTGGGAAGTTGTCAATATGTGTGTTCTAGACAATGAAAAATTTTATATTTTGGTTTCAGTTCCTTCCTTTGTAGTCTGTCCTTAGATCTAGACAATATTTTCCTGATTAAAATCTAAATTAACCTCTGTTTTTTAAAATCAGTTTAATAAGCATTTGATATGTATGTGTTATTTTAAGTATAGACCTTGCACACAATCTGTAAATGTATTTACATATATTGTAATTTTTTAGACTTTGTTTTGAGATTTTGGAACCTAATACAGTGATTAGATCAGTTTGCTTGCCTTGAAATTTCAATCACTTAATCTATACTCAGAAAATGTCTGGAACATCCTTTTACTGAACAGTTTTATTATAAAATAAAGAAAACTGACATTTGTATCTTTGCATGAAAAACACCAAAGAAAAATAATGGTGATTAAGACTGGCATGCAAGATAAGGCTTCGTCTTCTTGCTCTCTGGAGAGAGTTTTCTTTCATTCATTTTTATGCAGCCTGTTGTACTGTACATTAATACGACAAAGTTGGCGTCTAGCCCACTTCTGTAATCTCTTTCACAAAACCAGTGTGGGGGCCCACTGGAGGCCCAATGATTTAACAGCAGATTAGGGATACATTATGTGCAAGATGCCTCCAGCAGTGGCCAGGTATGGGATTGGAAGGGTTTTTGCCATTTTAGTTGCCAAAGTTAAGAAGAGTGGGCTTCATAAAAATTAGGGAAAATTCTAAATGATCATGAGAAGCATGTTTTTTCAAAAGTGCAACAAAAGAATGAGAGGTGGACACCAATTATCAAAGGCTGAATACTAAATGTTACCCTCCCTCTTTTGGTATTCACTTTATTGACCAAACCATTTGTTAGAGATTACCAGGTTGGTCCTTACTCTTAATAAGAGGATGGATTTAGAATGAAATTGTCATTGTCTGGTTTTTTTTTGTTTTTTTTTTGTTTTTTTTTTTTTTTGATTTGGTGGTTTTGGATGATGCTAATTTTCTGGAGCACCTCTAGAATGTGCATTAATTCTGTGAGGAGAAAAAAAGTGATGTGGGTGCATGTGCCTCATTTATACAAATCATGCATGTACTCATTTATACAGCCTTAGAATAGAGTGTCCATAACTCTGATTTAATATTGACTCTATTTGCATTCATACTGTGTGCCTGTGCACAGTCGGAATTACTGGCAAAAATTTTTTAGCCTTCGACTAAAAAACAGCAGACACTTAAAAAGCAGGGAGTTTAAAGATGTTTTGCATTTTTTGTGTGTCTACACCAATGTGAATTATATTACTCAAATAGTGTTTTCTTTGGCCAATCTGAAATTTTTTCTCATGTAAAGAAAAATAGTAATCAATCTGCAGTTTGTTCAGTTGAATCTCTTCAAAATTCCATGTTAAAAGGCAAAATGTTGCTGGAGTTATTTGAAAGGATTATAGTGCTGTCCCTTAGCCTTTCTCAGTGATTTTTCATGGTTATCAGAAACCATGTTGGTATAGAAGCAACCGGCTTCCCTGGCTTAAATGAGGGGGAGGCCCTTCCCTATTAAATATAATAATAATAATAGTGCAAATGTAAAATACACCTATATAAATTCTTAGGTTCTTGTCATTGCTGAATCTCTATGTATTTGTAAATTGTTACTGGCAGTATCAGTACCTTAAAGTACCTTTGCTTCCTCTGCAGACTTACACAGTTTCTACATTTCCCTTTACACATTATGATTATTTGTCACCCTTTTCTTTGCTTCCACACAAGAAGGGGGAAAGCTGAACACTCAAATGTGCTTCCCAACTTGCAGAAAGTGCTGAGGAATCAGGTGTAGTGTGCCTTATGCCCTCTTTCTCAAGGTGTCTGTCTCTTTGCCTTCTTTGAAGCAGTATTGATTTAAACTGTTGCTGTATGTTATCTGTGTTTGTTCTAAGTCACTTTCAAACATAATCATCCCAGTGCTAAGGTTTGTGTTCATGTTTGAGCATGTGGGAATTGATATGGCTTATTTTCCTTCTGTGCCTTCTGGAAATTAGATTTTTGGCGCTGCCCTAAGATGTCTTTGAAGCCCTACAGGCAAGCTGGAATATCAAAGGGCTACAGGAATTCAGCCACAATTGTTTTATGGCTTGCCAGAAATCAGGCCTATTTGTATAGGTAGCATAGAAAATAGCTGTGATTTAACAATTTGGTGCGATTTATATCCACCATAAAAATAATAAAAAAGTTAAAGGGGTATTTTGGAAGCAGGAACTAAGCTGTAAATGCTAATTGCTTCTCCATTTTCTCAAAGGAACAAAAAGGAAACAGGGTTTAGAAAGCTTTCTATTGAAGAAAACTTAAAAAGGACCTGGTCTACTTTGAGGATATTTAATACTATACTTGCACTGTGAAATTGCACCTTTTTTTTTTTTCCATTTAGCGCATTTAGATCATGCTATCCAAAATGTGCATATTAATATGAACTTACTAGTAAGTCAGAAGGAGAATTCATGCAAACTTATGCAGCAGTATGAGTAAATAGTCCAAGTGACTTCACTTCTGGAAAATTTGGATTAGTTATTTTTCTTTTGTGAGTGTAAGCTTGATGCTCTTGCTGTCTTCTGGAAGTTTTGCTCCAAATTACTTTCCATTTGTGACTGAAATGTTAAGTGCGCCAAGCAGAAACTGTGGTTTAATATGTTCTTGGTTGCTTGGGGAAGCTCTCTTGAAGTTTTGGTACTCTTATATGGAAACCAGGGGTTAGGAAGCACTGCATGCCTATTTGGCTGTACTGGGTACACTAAACATGTGAATATATAAGGTAATCCCAGAGCCCAGTGTAGGGGAGTGATGTAAGGAAGAAGTGTTCTCTGGGTTACTATTCAGTGGCTTGTGGTAAAAGCAAGTGCTGGAAGTTAATTTCTTAGAAAAATGTAGCACTTAAAGAGATGTGACTTGGCATTAGGAGAACCAAATGCCATGATTTGGAGAGCTGTCTCTATGCATGTCTGAGGAGATGTGGAACTGCAGGTCACTTGTAAACTAACAAAACCAGTGTGTAGCAGGTGAAAATTCCAGTACTTAACAAGGATACAGGGGCATCAAGGCAATAGTGTTGCAAGCACTTTTGAGCATTTAGTTGGGAATAGTCTATACTCTGTAGATGCAGCAGACCACAAAATGAAAAAATGATCCAACTTAAAAACGAAAATTTGAGACCCAGAAAAATCAATGGCCGAGTGCAGCTTGCTGAGCATGGCAGAGGCTAACAATTCTGTACCAGTACTCATCCTTTTGCTGGTCTGTGTAGGCCTGCAGATATCCAAACTGGTTTTAGTAGATTAAGCACACCTGATTTCTTTCTCTGATCTCATTCTGGTTCTAGAAAGCTGCTGATTTCTTTTGGAATGTTAATATTGTTCAAGAAGCAATGAAACTTCTGTTTGCTATTGGACTTAACTTGACACATCAGCAAGGTTTGGCAATTCTAGTACTGGCCTGCCCTATCAAATCTCAGTATTCCTGTTAGCTCTTACTCTGAAAATCTTTGAAAGATTTTTATCTGAAGAATTAATGCCATTCATCTTGCTACCAGTGGCACTCCTGCCACTCAGTCACTAAAAAGACTGATTTCTTTATTTTGCCTTTGTCTTATCTTGTCTGGAGGTGACTGCACATATTGTAATAATCTGAGGGATTTGTCTTAAATTTGTTCCTTCTAGATCTCTTGATTTAAATCTATTTGTTCTGAATGACTTTTAACCTCTCTGTTTATACCCTTAGTTGGTTTCCAGCTTTGATCTGTTAAAGATGGAAGAAATACTTGAAGATTTGTAGGTGTGATTGTCATATAGACTGTGGATCTTTTTCAGTAACTAAATCTTGCTTTTAAGACATAGCTGTTTCTTAGTTTATGGTATTTGAATGTTGTCTCCTGATTTGAATTGTCTTGCTCATAATTTGGCCTGACAAGTATTGCCCCTCTTATAAAGCAGTGCTCAAGGTTCAATTCTTGGGCTTCTCAGTGAGGTAACAATGTGAGGTAACAATAATCCCATTCCTTGCTGGAATGGGATTATTTAAAAGTAGCTGGTGAGGATTTGGATTCTGTGAACTTTGTATTGTATTGAATATGTATTCCATTTGCTTTTTTGAAAAGCTTTGCCAGGAATGGAAACCATACAGTTGATCCAAGAAGGAAGACAAATACCTGGTGCAAATACTTCTATGCAATGAGGTGTGAGAAATTGCACAACTTAATATTTAGCCTGAATTGAATTGCCATTCAAACTATGTTGTTAGAGGAGTTATCACTTCAGGTAACTTGGGTGCAACTTGACAGTGCAGTTGATGGTTTTGGCATTGTGTAGCTGAAGTTGTTTCTCATGTAATTTACATGCTAAATTGTTAGAAAGTCATTCGGTTGTGGAGCAGTAACAGGGTGGAGACATTGGATGTATCTCAATTAGCTTTCAAACTTGTGGCTCATGTAACTCAACTGGCATGTGAGGGGGGACTCTCCAGCCATCTGCTGTAAAGTCATGGCTACAATGATTTCACTTTCAACAAGTTCTAGTATTAAATAAGTTTGAGATCTAACTTGTGCTGTTGTGAAACCGAATTAAATTAAAAGTTGATGTAATTGTGATTTGTGGGTATCTCTGACCTATAAGCTAGCCCACAGGAGGAGGAGGTGCATTTGCTGTTTATCTTCTACTTTATATTCTTGTGTGGTCTCATTTGGTTGCAGTTTTCCCCTTGATATCTTTGTGCAAAGGAACTATTTGCAGTCTGTGGTAGGTGGAGTGCCTTTGAGTTTTTCATTCCATACTGTCCCCATTCTCAGCTTCTAAACTAACAATCATGTGGCATTTTTGATTATCTTGGTCTCTGTGCACTAGTTGAGGCACCCAGAGGAGTTTATTTTCCATTTTCTGTTATGTGTATCCTGAACTTGTGTATGTATTGCAGTTCTTGGGTAAGAATCTGAAGTGCATCCATTCTTTCTGTGAGTTCTAAGAGTGCCTGAGAGACTTTTAAAGGTAATGGGTCCTTACAAGAGGTCTTGTTTATACCACTTCTTTGTACTTGCTTCTATGTCATTATTTCCTGTGTAAAGTTTATAGTAAAAAACCCCTGAACATGATCCCTTTCAAACGTCTCTAAAATAAGATCTCTAGCTGCAGAAAGTAATTTGCAGCTTGTGAGCTCATCTACCAAGCTGAAGCACATTATGACTAACCTTATTGCGCCTTAGTTAAGGATGAAAATAAGCTGTTCTGGAGGTGCTCAACATGCCACTTAAATACTGTGTTATCTTCCTCTTTCTCAAGGATTACTGTCCTGGTTTTTAGACAACAGATTTTTTTCTCAGTGCTCTTGTAAATACAATTGGATTCATGCATACAGCAAACAACTTAGTAGAGTGCATTTGTGGCTTGTTAGGTGTGGGTGCAGCCTGCTGTCAAAATGGGTGGCTCATCTTCTTCAGTGAAAGCTTGTCACGCAAGATGATTTACTGTGTTAAAACAAAAGACATCCTTCAATTCCTTGAATGCCTGAGTATTGCTTTGATGTTGCTGCTGTTATATTGTGGTCTTGGCTCCAACACTTTTGGACAAGAAGCTTTAATTTACTGTAGAACTGTGCTTTTAGTGAATTTCACTTATTTATAAGACCTGCAGACTTTGCAACATGTTTGGGAGTTACAGGAGACTGCAGTATTAATATTTAAGAACCAAAGAAAATTGCAAGGCTTAGGCAAAAGTTTCCACTCTAGCTGACAAATGGTTATCTGGCAACTAGGAACCTCTCAGATCTGTAATAATAGAAGGGTAATAGAAAGCTTTTCTTTTCACTTAAAAAGACAATACTGTAACATTTTAAAAAGCTTTTTTCTTTAGTTTTTTCAGTGATACATTTGGTTTTCTTGAAGTGGCCTGTGATACTCTGATTACTCAGAGGAGTAAGATAAGGAAGACCAGAAAAGGGAGCTGTTTTAGTATTTTTGGAGTTTGTACATTTCGAAAGAGCAGTGAATTCCCTCTTCATTTGAACTCCTGCAGGGTTACCAGTATAAAAGTCATGTGGTACACCAGGAGACTGCACTGCTCAACTACGCAAGGGGTTTAAAAACTACACTTCGTGTAGTCATGCCAAAGCTGGTCTTACAGCTTTAGGTATCTGTGGTATCCATGCAACTCATGTTTATTCTTTTTATGTTCTGTATATGTCTTGAATTTTTTACTCTCGTTTGTTTCTGTGTGAGAGCATTTAAATTATCTACTTGGTTTCTCAACTGGTAATCTTAAATCCGCAAATAAATTCATCAGACTACTTCTTGGGTTCAATATTTGCAGGGGAAGAGGGAAATCACCTCATAATGTCTTTCCTTCTGTAGTATTTGACCAAAACGAGCAGGAATTTTTTTTTTGTCTCCAGATCTGATGCCAGAGATGAAGGTTATTGCAGTGACACTTGAAGATATGCCTCTTAGTTCAGCGTGCTCTTTTAAGGGCCTCGACTTGGCACACTGGCACACTGATAGCAGTGTTCGTCAGCTGCATGGTATACTAGTGATGGAGAGTAAGCTGCAGTCTATCATGACATGGGAGCTGAGCTCTGCCTGCCCAGTGCTCAGACTTCTCTGAGCAGGCTCATACTACAGGCTCATAACTTAGGAGGCTTTTATCGCATTGTGATTTAAGGTGGACGTGTAACTAAAATGTGACAAATGTGATTATTGATTTGGTATGTCTGTGATAGATTTAACTGGATGTGAAGTGTTACCTTTTTCTCCAAGGATAAACAAAAGAGGTCAGCAGTGACTCAGACTTCTTATGGTTTTGACAGTTGTATACCAAAGCCACGACTTTAACACTCTACAGAGGCACTGATACATACTGAAGCTGAACCACCTGTTCATTTTCCCATAGAAATTCATAACTTGGCAACAGTCTTAACGTCATAAAAACAGCGCAAACTTTTATTTCTCATGGTGAGTATTTTTATTTATAACTCATCACTTCCTGATTCATGCAGTCAGCACAAGTTTGGTAGAAGTTTGAAGCTGAGTGGTTCTCTGTAGATGTGAAGTCTTTCTTCTACAGCAGAAGAGTATCTTCTGGATCCAAGAAAGTAAAATAAATTTTTGATTCTGAAAGGGCTGGGCTTGAAGGTGCAGCACTTCCAGTGGTACTTCTGGCCCTTGGTAAGCCTTGTCAGACTTCTAAAGCACCATTCTACAGCATCTAGCCAAGGAACAGCATTGTTAGCATCATAGAGTGTTTTTTGCCTTCCTGACAGTGGTAGGACATGGTTGGACTAAAATACTCCAAATACTGTTTCTCAATGCAAGCCTAAAAACTCATGCCAGTTGCTTGGCAAAAATGAAATACTCTTGCCAAGTTGTAGAGCAGTAACTGGTTAGTACATCTGTCTAGAGTCCTCTCCCATGTTTCTGCTGGCTTCAGCATGCATGATTTTATGCTCGTGTAAAGCAATTTAAAAAAACCAAAAGCTGTGGCCTTCGTTAGTTGTTGTGATCTTTCAGATGATAGATTTTGTTGCCTCACTAACAACAAAAGAAAATCCTTGACTTGCATTGCTGAGAGTAGGCACAAGTACCAGGACAGTTTTCTGTCCAATAAGGACAACTGTTGTCTTCATTGAGTATCTGGAAAAGTTGAATAGTCTGCTGTCTTCTTCTTTTGCTTGCTTCCAGGCCAGCAGTGTTCAAAGGTAGGCTGTGACATCGGGATAGATTTTAGCAATGGAGGTTTCTGGTGTCATCAAGGTAGGGTTAATAAATACGTTTCATTTAAGCAAGTTGAGAGAAGAAGAAGCTTTTAAATCATATGTGCAAAAATTTGTCTCTTATAATGGTCAATTTGTTTGTCTTGCATCTATAGCCGTATGAATGGGCCAGATGCAAAACTTTTCTGACAATTTTTTCAAAAGGCCTATATCAACTGGTTTTATTAAGGGACCAATTGAAGTCAATGGTGTTGTGCTGCATGCTATGCCTCTCAAGTTGCAGCAAACTAATTTGAAATTTCAAGCTTTTGTCATACAAGCCCTTAAAATCTACCTGCTCATAAGGCATTTTATTAAAAATCTTTAAACTGTTTCTGATCTTCTCTAATGGAATTGTAATTATTCCTTTTCAGCATAACATATAGTTGAAAACAAATGGCTTGGATTTTTCAGAAGTTAAATATGTGGAGTGTCAGTGCAACTGAATGTCCTTACAAACCTTTTGAATGGGTTGACTTGAGAAGGCATGGCCTTGAAATCAATGGGAGTGCAAACAAAAAATAAAAAGCTAAAGAGGGTCTTGTTATCCAAAACATGGATACTCCACTGGTTAGCTCAAGTTTGTCTTCCACTTTTCAAATTTTAAATGCTTTTTGTTGTTTTGCTCTAGAAACCAAGCATTTCTTGGTTTCTAGAATTGCCTTAGGTAAGGTGAGAGAAGCAGTTGGTGTTTTTTATTGAAAGCATATATAATAAGTGCTTGGGCTTTCTCTGTCTTCTTCATTCTGTGGAGGGAAGATGTACTGTGGGCATTTGTCCAGAATCAAATTTCAGGGGAAGTGTGTGGGACAAGTGGTGAGCACAGACTCACCAGGAGCTTTCGAGTGAGTCTTTTTCCTAGATCAGTGTTAAGCAAAGCAGACTTACCCACAAGTCATTAAACAATTGAGTATCCTGTGACTGACTTGACTGCAGAGGCAGTTCTGTATTAACATTCTTGTGAGACACAAACTGCCATGGCTGTCTACAAACATTGGCGAACTTGTTCTTCTGTAGCATTACAGCTTGATGGAGAGAGGGCAGTTCCTGCACGTTCTTAGCAATTTGAAACCTCAAAGAGTATGAGATTGTCAAGGACAAAGAATGAAAAACTAGAGCGGAGACTTCTTTGATTGGATCCAACAGGTTGTTACTTACCCCATACTTAGTGGCTGTGAAATACCTGATGTAAGAATGAGATAAGTTGTTCCAAGAACCTAGGGGAGAAAAATATTCCACAAAAAAATTAGCAGGTGCAAATTCACTCTTCTTAGTCAAGTCTGAGATAGGTATCATGAGGAAATCCTGCAAAAAAAAAAAAAAGAATAAGATTTTTTAGTCATTTAATACATTGTAATTCAAGCAGATTTTTCTTTCACTTCCTTTGTTCTAGGTAGGTGTTGTAATTTCAGTTTTTTATTGTTTGGGATTTTTTTGAGTGTTTTTTTCCCGTTGTTTCCTCACCCTGGAAAGCTTTGTAATTTTTATGCTATTTTAGGGGTTTCTTTCTGCTTAAGAAAAGGTCAAAACTGTTAACATCTCTGTATGATGACAGCGACAACACTGTCTCCTAGATGAAATTGGCAAGCAAGTTGTTCATGCTGTGTGTGTAACTAATCCTGCCTTCTGACACTTAAGTTTTTATAAAAGAAGGGTCTGAATTGCTTTTACTGCAGTTATGAGCAGTTGTGGAAACCAGTTTGAGTTCAATGAAGGTGTATGCTTTAACACCTGAATGTTGTTTTGAAAAACTAGCAGCCCCCCTCCTCCCCACTGGCACCCTCAGATATTTTAAAAGGCAAACACATAGGGTTGTAGTTTTCATAGGTTTTGAAAAATTTGTCAAAGTTCTTTATTTTTTTAAAGATTATTAGCTTAATGAAACCTTTTGTGTCCTTATGAACATACTTTGCTTTGAAACACGAGGTATCTTTTAAAAAACATCAGAAGTTCTAACACCTCAGGCCTGAAAAGACAAATTCTTGAGCATAGTGGTAAAACACTCTGAGGCACATGCACGAAGCTGTGTACTTACCAAAGTGTTTGCAGGCCTACGGTCTTTGGTGTTTTTTTGTTTATTTATTTATTTTTTTTATTCTGTCATTCTCTTTTCCCATTGCCTTGGAAAAAAAGAGATTCTACCAATTATGACACTTTTGTTTTCTCACAATACAGTATTTAGGAATTGACTATACTGTTTAATTTCTGTAAAATATGTAAAATTGTGCTGGTTACTATGATTTGAAGCACTTTGTTTTGAATGTTATTCTTAGAATAATTTAACTTTTTTTTTTCCTGAACCCTTCTCCAGTACCCAAAAACCTTTCTTTAACATCTTTCTGAAATCTGGTTTTTGGGGCTAGTTCTTTTTCTTCCCTTTCCTCCTCTGCCAATACTCCAGTGTTAGTAAGAGAAAAGTAATAGATTATTTCTAACATTTCGTAGAGAGAAATTGTGCTGAAGAGGTGACTAATTTTGTACTTAGCAGGCAACTTTGGATTTCCTGACTTCCTGGAAGTTGTTTGGGGGTTACTATGATGTAAATAAATGTTTTATTGGTGAAATAGTTATAGTTTATGTTGTTAATTTAGTTAATTGTATGGTTCATTTATTTCAGAAGGCTTTCTGCAAAACAGCTAGCTATGTAGTTGCTATCAAATGCTTATCATATTTAAGCTTTGCCATTGTAATACTGTAACAGAGAAATACCGAGGTGTATTATATTACGGGTACATTTTTATAGACCTTAAAGTAACTGACTTCTTGTGAGGTTACTCTCTCTGGAAAGCTGAAAGAGGTGTGTGTTAGACTTCAGTTCATGATGTTTGGTCTTGATGTTGGAAGGTGTTTGAATTAGATTAGCATCCTTAAACATAATAATACACACATTGGTACATCAATTATAACTTAACATCTAGCACTAGTGCATTTTAGATGTAATTGTAGAAAATGTAATGAAGCTGAGGGAATGCTACACAT
The DNA here is from genome assembly GCF_015832195.1 of Motacilla alba alba. Classification (NCBI taxonomy): domain Eukaryota; kingdom Metazoa; phylum Chordata; class Aves; order Passeriformes; family Motacillidae; genus Motacilla; species Motacilla alba. Next base: position 54,274,524 of record NC_052046.1, read on the forward strand.
GCTTAACGTAGAAATACTTAGCAATAATTTTTTTATTTTGGTGGTAAGTTCAGCACTGAGTTACCTTATATAACAAGCAGATGTAAGGAAGAGGAAACCAGGCTTTTTTCAGGAGTACCCGCTGGTGGGACAAGAGGCAATGGGCACACATTGAAATACAGGAAATTCCATCTGAACTGACCAGACTTCTTTTTTTTTTTTCAAAACTGTGCAGAAGGTCAAGTGCTGGGTGACATTACTCAGAGTCTCCATCCTTTAAGATGCTCAAACTTCAGCTGCCTGGGTACTTGGGAAACCTTTTCTGCTTAGAAGTGGTGGGAGGGAGAGACACTGAAGCTGACTAGAGTTCAGGACAAAAGGGGGAATTCCATGGTGTCCTCCAACCTCAACTGCTCTCTGATATAGCAGAAGATGTAGCTGGAGACCTGATTTTAGCAAAGAAGTTACGCATGCAGCCCAAAGCTCTCTTCCTGATTTGCACTCTGACAGAAACTGTACTGTGAAACTGACGGGTGCAGTATGCTCTGGATGTCGCAAGCTTCCTGGTTTTCAGAAAGTGATGAGAGAAGTTTGGAAAGATGACCAAGAAGTTAGAATGTAACAGTTACTGCTTATCACAGAATGGTTTGGGCTGGAAGGGACCATAAATATCATGTAGTTTCAAACCCCCTGCCATGGGCAGGAACACCTTCCATTAGACCAGCTTCCTCAAAGCCCCATCCAGCCTGGCCTTGAAACACTGCCAGGGATAGGCATCCACAACTCTGGTCAAGTGCTCACTTTTTTTTGTTTTTTTTTTTTTTTTTTGTTTTTTTTTTTTTTTGGTTTTTTTTTTTTTTTTGGTTTTTTTTTGGGTTTTTTTTGGTTTTTTTTTTTGTTTGTTTGTTTGTTTGTTCTTTGTTTTTTTGTTTAAATTTGTTTGTAATTTTCAGTGATGCATGATTTCAAATAGAGAAAATGTGTGTGTAAAGCCTGACTGTATTCTTCCATTTTATTATTGTTTTCTTTTGACATCCATTTTTGGCTATGGTTGAAGAAGAAGTAATGAGCTGAGAGGCCATTTGGTTTCATCAGCTCTGGGATTTTTGTATGGGGTGTTCCATAGCATGAACAGAGAGCACTAGAGAAATGTGATTTTTAGTATTTTGTGATTTTGAAGATTTGCTTAGAATGTTTTAACTTAGAGTACTTATGGCTCTGAATCTTATGTGTCGGCTTTTCCCCCTACAACTGACAAAAGATACTCTCCCACTTTGCATAGGAAAATTTGGGGTCTGCAAGAAGAACAGAAGATAAATTTGTTGCTAGAGAACTAAAGGCTTTTTGGAAGGTTTTCTAAAGAAAAAGGTAAGAAAATGTAAGTACAAACATGGACAAACTTGAAGTAACTGAGATTTCACATCTCTAGGATGAATTAAGAGGCTCTGTTGTCTCAGGGAGGGCTTGTGAAATACATTCAAATGTGACAGCATCTTAATTATACTTGAAACAAATTTCTATTTTTCTCTCTTCCTTTACATCCTTCTTTATAAGTCAGTTGAATTCATCCCTGTATTGTTTCTTTGCTGTACTTGATGCTGAAATTCACTTCCTAAGGGATGAAAGTATTTCCTGTCTGAAAAGGAGTTTTCCAACTATTACAAATTCAAAACCTTCTCATCCTCTTTACTAGTAATTCTCGTTTGTATTTTTTTCTTCTTGCCTGTCATTTTTAAGTGATTAACTGTGTATGAGAAGCTACTCTTGAGATTTGCAGAGAGTTGAAAGATTGATCCTTGAAAAAGGCAAATGATTTTCAGTCCCTTTACATTAAAGGAAGATCTAAGGATTAGAAGGAAAAACACAGTGTTCTATATGATTACAACTCTGTGCTTGTAAGGCACAGTGTCTTGTACTGGGGGTGAAGATAAATCTGTGCCCAGTTTTTGATTTTGTTTTTCTGTGTTAGATAACACCAGAATACCTGAATAAGTTGAGAGTTGTCTGTTTTAGATTCTTTTGTGTCTTGTTGATGTTCACCAGGCTCAGTTTGTTGTTAAAATGAGCTTTTGGCAGAATTTAGGGAGAAAAGGAAGGAGGAGAGAGCAAGTGAATTTTAAAGGACTGCTTCAATGCCCTGCATGTAAATATTGAAAATTTAAGTAGGTGTTTAAATTGATAGAAGACTAAATCATGCCTTAGCCTCTTGCTGGGAGAAAAGGAGAAATAATTATATATATATATATATATATATATATATATATATATATATATGTATATATATATCTATCTTTCAGGAATGAGATTGAATTTATGCAGGACTGGCTAAGAGAAAACAAATGGTGTAAAATTTGGATGAATTGAAATGTATGATTTGATGTACGAGGCAAAAATTATTGAATTATTTTATGTACAGAAGAGATGGAACGTTTATTTGCAGTGTTTGTCAGTAAAGTCATGTGTGGCAATCTCTGTAGTGGAGTATGCTCTTAAAAATCTTTGTGTTGGATAATGGGGTTTTTTTCCCTAGACAGTTGGGAGCTACAGCAGTTTTGGCTGCAAATCTTCCAGGTGTTTTTTAATGGTAATGGTGTACAGTGAAACATAGTGCTGATGTTAGCATCTTTAACACAGATAGGATTTTTAGGTGTGGTGTTAGATTGTTTAAACTTATGTTTTTCTGAAAGACTTACAAATTTATTTGTTTTTTTCATCAGTTCATTGATGATTAGCCTGATTGTTTTCAGTGTTTATTAAGTCTCCTATCTTCCCGTTGATACAACTGTGATTCACAGCTGTGTCTCTATAATGTAAAAAAAAAGATAAGTCTAGTCAATACATGTGCTTAAAACATATAAGCATGTGTTGAAACTTGGCTTTGTTTCAGGCAGACATACTTACTAAGGGGCTGGTATTTTTGCTGGATAGTCTTTTTAGCTGCTTCTGAAATACGAGATGTTCCTTGGCTTCCCATATTAACATTACTGCAGGATATTTTAACTAAAAGTTAACACAAGAGTAAGAGAATGTGTGAAGAGACTGTCTTCCCCTCACCCAAATGTATTGTGGTAGAGCTGATTTGAGAAAGTATGAAGATAGGCTATTAATTCACAGCATTTCTTTAGGAAGGCTTAATTCACAGCATGTCTTCAGGAAGGCTAAGTATATAAGAAATTACAGAGACTTAAAGATTTCCAATTTTTCCAATTGTAACCATCCATGACTTTCTTAAATTGCCACAAGAAAAGTGGGAATGTGTACAGTGTTTACATTGGTGTGTTCAAACTTCTTGATCACAAGAAGCAGTGCTCCTTTCCAACCTCTGTTCCAACCTTAGCATGTGCATTAGAAAAACACATTGAAACCTTTCCTGGTAGCCAGGGAGCTATTATGGATATGGCTTGTCTTCAGGCAGTGCTGTTAGCCAGGACTGACAAATGGAAGAAAGCATGGGCAGCCTTGGTCTCTGAGTTGTGTCTTGATTTGTTAATTGAGGTGACAAGAGCAAGTAAAATTTGCATGTAGACAGGAGATCAAGTGAGAGGATCCGCCAAGCAGTGTTTTCTTTGGTCTTTGTGACTGGTTTTGTGTGTGCTCTACAGAGGTAGGCTTAGGTCTGCTGCCAGTATGTGTAGTAGTGTGACTCATTTTTTTCAGAATTGTGTTAATGTTCAGAATACATGTACACACACACGCTTCAGCATTGTATGTGTAAAGGGAAAAAAAGCAGTAGTCCATTTTTCTCTTTGTGATAAGTGGTACATTTACTAGCACAAACATAGCTCAAGAGTTGAAAAAGTTCTCATGATCTTCCCTTTTCTGATTTTTTTAATATCCTGGAATTTATTTAATTGTAAAGCAAACCTAGTCTTTTTACATTTGATAGAGAAAATGTATTTGAGGCATTTGGAGAAATTATAGGGTTTGTGAGCACCAGATTTTTGTGTTAACTTTTGGATACTATTCCTGAGGTTAAGCCAAATAGGAGGAATTTGGAGTGTAGAAAGTTTTGTCTGGAAGGCTAGAAGATTAAACCATCAGAAGCTGGGGACAGATTGTCTACAATAGGATACAGTATTTCTGGGAAGAGCCTGAGCTACTTGGTACTGACGTTACAGATGCCATCTTCAGTATCTAATGAGAGATAAGTACAAAAAAATCTGTGATCCTGGCGAGTAGCAATTCCTTACCTCTGCAGATTGTAGGTGTAAACAAGGCCCTGTATGAAGGGGAGGTAAAACCACCAGGAGGCTTTTTGCCCTGTCAGAAGCTTGGAGACAGCAGGAAATGTTTAAGACGAGGAAATACAGGCTTAGGGAATCAATCCAGAGGAAACCTGAGTTCAGATGTTGACAGAACTGTTGCGTGCAAGCATGCTTTGTGGTCTGTACAGATCCTTCTTTGAGCTTTGAGAAGTTTAGTAGGAGTATTTTAATGTTGCTTTCCTAGACTGCATTAACAAAACAGTATGGAATTTTCTGAAACAAAGAGATGTAAGAAAGATGGGGACAGACTTTTTAACTGGGCCTGTTTTGATAGGACAAGGGGTTTTAAGCTGTAAGAGGGTAGATTTATATTAAATGTGAGGGCTTTTATGTAAAGAGAGTGGCCAAACAGGTTGCTCAGAGAGGTGGTGGATGCCCCATCCCTGGAAAAATTCGAGGTCAGATTGGACAGGGCTCTGACCAACCTGCTCTAGTTGAAGGTGTCCCTGCTTCTTGCAGGGGATTTAGCTAGGTGACCTCTTAAAGATCTCTTCCAGCCTAAACTAGTCTGTGATCTTTTTTGTCTATCTAGAAACTTTGGTTTGTAACGTATTTCTTTAGTGATCTGAAACACTTTATTTCAAGTTTTGGATGAAAAAGAGCTGTTGAATAACCTTAGAGGATAAAAGAAGAGAAATTATACTCTCTCCAGGTTGAATGTGAAAGTCAGTGACCACCGCTGTTACAAATAACCTTTACACAGATAAATTTAAAAGTGGAACCCTTGAGTGCCTTTCATGTTGTTTTTGGCAGTAAGTTACTGGTCTCAATATAGGCAGTGGCTATAAAGCAGGCTATCTCCCCTTCTGCTCTGCATCCCACCAAAGAAAGCCATTAGAAGTGTTCCCCCTGAACCAGCAACAGCCTAGAGGGAGGGCTGGAAATGAAAACTTAAACTGGATCCTTCTTACTGTTTTAAACAAAGGTATGGGCTTTTTTTATATGCTGAGTGCCAGTTCTGTCACTTTTTTCTCAGAACATTTGTATCTATTGACCCATTGCTTTCCAGCATGAAAGAGGAGTTATCACTTTCAGGTTTGAATTGATTTTCTCTAATATTTTCTGTGTGGGCTGTGTGGCTGTTCGTACAGATTACAACTCAATGACTGGAACTTCCTGACTGATTTCATCCAAAGCTTTGCTTGTCATGTAATAATCACATGTTGTAGTACTGTAAATTTATTTTAGGTTTGATCTGTCCATGAATGCAGGAATCCACAGGCAGTAACATACACATGAAGGAATCCACAGGCAGTAGCATGAAATCTAATGCGTAAATAAGCTCTGCCAAGCATTACCTTTGTATGTCCTTATAAATAAAGAAGTTTGTTAGCTTATCTGACAAATATATGGCATTTCAGAAAAGTGTCCATGTCCACGAATTCTGGAACAAAACTGCTTCCAAGTACTTAACAAAGCAGTCTCTGTTTCTGTTGGTTATATTTCCTTTCTCCAGTCAGGTGTGTGGAGTCAGCTGCATGTGGGCTGCTATGGGGTCACGTTTATTCTGTCTTCACAACCTCTCACTCATAGCAGGGAGGGCCCATGTGATGTGTGGTTAACCAAACACCAGAATGGTGCTCCCCAGATTTATGTGGCGTTGCTTGTGCAGCTCTTTTCTAAACGAAAGCAAGGAAGGCTCCTCTGGCACACTTAAAGCTTTACCAGGCGGCTCTCATCTAGCCTTTTGTATTCACTATGCTTAGCTTGGGGAATGCGGCTCCTCTGCTGGCAGATGATTACTGCTGGCTTTTGCTGGCTCTTGGGAGGAAAGAAGGGGAGGGGAGGAGTAGTGGGGTCTTGGCATACACCTTTCCTTTGTCATTCCTCATCTTCATGATTATGAATGTTTCTGATTGTGATATTCTGGAGAGAAGGTCTCAGTGATGTTTGCTTGTAAGTTTTAGGGATAAGGTGGATTTTTCTGGCTCATTTTTTATTTGAGCACAGTATGGGGTAAAAGGATAAAAGCATTGATACCTATTTTAGTTTTCAGCTAAGATTTGGTGGGGTTCAGCCATGATGGCATTTGGCTCATTAATTTTTAACTATGGAAATGCAAGTATTCCACAGAAGAGACAGACATGTATCTCTCTTTACAGATATGGAGAGGTGGAAAATTGTCCTAAAAGGCTAGTGGCAGAACCAGGAAGAGAGTCCAGCTCTGTTGGGCACTCAGTCCAGAGTTCCCACTGTTAGACTAGTCCAGATATAAGGTCTCTATCTCATTCCCTGGAGAGTAATACTCCAGTAAAGTAATATGTGGTTATACTTTGAAATTGTTCAAAGGAAAGGGATGAAGAGCAAACACAAAAATTAACCACAGGAGCTGCAAATCATGCATGTTTCATGGAGAGAATTGCTCCCTTTATGCATGAAACTAAGCCCAGACATCTTCATGGACTGTCCACAGGTAATCCCTTGGATTCCTTTTCTGCACTTTTCAGCTTGGCCCTTTTGCACAATTAATGACTTATATTTGAAAAAGCTCTGCCTGCTGTGTACCCCCAGTCCTCCTAAGCACTGTAGATTCTTCTGCATAAGAGTGTTTGTGTGTGTGTTTGCACACCCAAATGAAAGAGGGAGTATGGAACAGGCACGTGACCAATTTCTCTCCTATGATCTCCTCTCAGAAATTTTCTTCCCACTGTTATTGTCCTGTCTCTGTGTTTTGATTCCTCTTCTTTCAGTAGAAAATTATTTAACTTGTCTGCTGGGCTGTTGAAAAGATATTTAAGGATAAATGTATTTCTGTTGGAACACCAGCAGGCTGAGTGGACTGCTTTGTTAGCTGAGGTCAGCGTGTGGTGTGCTTGTGCAGTGAGACTGGCATGTTCTGCCTCACATACCAAAATCCTAAAAGCATGCACACAGTCCTTATTTGGGCCTTTGCTGATTTATGTGATAGCCCAGTCATGTTTCTAGTCCCTCAGGTGACATTAATTTGTCTTTTTTTTCGTTCCTTTCACTTCCTACAGTGCTCATCACAGTTGGACCTCAGCACAATTTAGTTTTCTCAGGACATTGAAGACTACAGTGTCTCACTGGTCAGTTTCAGTGACTACAATATTTTCTTTGGGCTACCAGTTCCATAAAAGCCTCTTCTACTGACTGACTGTCATGAGAATTTACATATAGTGCAATCTCTACTTGATCTACAGCACCTTTTTTTCAGACCCAGAAAGACAGGAGGTACTGAGGTCACTTAGTGATCTGAGGTTAGTAAAGGTATGCTAATAGTCTGGTTTCTACATGCAGTTAAGTCTGTAAAGAGCAATAGGGACTGGGTGCATTTTCTGATGACTTTGGTGATGACCACTGATCACTTTGGTGATGACTCCTTGGATCACTTTTCACAAAGAACAGGGACAAGTAGGCAGGGAGATTTTTCAAGTGCTCTTACTTGTTCTGTGAACAGTGACTGCTTACCATCCTTGACTACACCAGATCTGGTGCTTTCCTTAGCACCGGTCTTTTAATTCTCAACTGCTGCAGCAAGTTACTTCTCTGGCATTGATTTCTTCCCTGTTTTTATAGAAGTATAGCAGCTTGCTAATAACTGAGAAGCTGACTAAAACTCTCCTATAATAAAACTTAACTGTGTAGAAGGTACTTTTGATGTGACTATTAAATGCTTAGGAGTATATCATAGACTTTCAATCAAAGGAATCTCTTGATTTCAGTGGGTACTAAGAATGCATTACAACTGTAGGACTTAAGTAATAGTTACATATCATCAGACAATTTCATTTATCTTTTAGAACCACTGAAATGCAAGTTCTAAAGATACATTCTTCCCATTATATATTCCTTTTGTAAACCCTCATTAGAAGCCTGCACTATGTTACTAGTCCAGAGAAGAGACACTTGTTAACTTCCTACATGGTAAATAGTGTTTGCGTTTCAGCAGTGTTACACGCAGTTTGAGATCCCCCTTTGAAAAAGTTAAAAGCATAACCACTAGTTTTGTTATCCTACTGCAACTTGTGACTGAAGTAGAGAAACAGCCTTAGTCAGTATTAGTTAACAAGCCTTGCATACCATGGGATGGAGGCAGACTTTGCAGCTAGTGCTTCTTGAGAGCCTTTCTTGATGTCCCATGTAGAGGAATTAGGCACAGTATCTTTGTGGCTATCTTAGACTAACTGAAAGAAGTGAAGTGAAGTGAGTGATGGGAAGCTTTTCTTACAGTAGAGAAGGGTGCGAGCTTGACTCAAGCAAGATACATCACTAAAAAGGTGCCTGTTGCAGCAGTTCTGCAGTCATGCTCAAGAAGTCACAGCACCACTCAGTCAAATGCAACATAGTTGCATCAAATAACATTTATTCTTACACCTTCTCTTTTGTTTATTGAAATTGTATTTTATCTTAAATATTTGTAGCTAAGATATTTCTGGGAGCTGTGGCATCTTCTTAAGATGGAATAACTTTTCAGACACTGGCATGTGTCTGAGGTATACCAAGGAAGATTAAAAGTAGAATCACTTTCAGTTAATACACTGAAGGTGAAAAAGCCTTGATTCTCTCACTAATTTCCTCTTGTATGTGACACATGCCAGGACTTTCTATCTTGTTCAAAATTTTTGTTTTCTGTAGGTTATGCATCTGTATATTTGGACTTTACAGTTTCATTTTCTTTCCTGTGTTTCAACTCCAGCAGAAGTTTAGCCGGTCAGAACCAAGAGGGTTTCTCTATGAGATTTTGGTTTTCAGGGTATTGATGGCAGGCTTTTCAAAATAGGGATTTTGTTTGAGGTGCTTTAATTTAAGTTTCTTTTGTGAATGTTTCCCTTCAAAGTTCTTCATTCAAGTGCTGGGATGATCAATGCAGAGTTGAACAAACACAATTGACTTGAGCGTTTCTGCAGCTCTATTTCAGCAGGGATCTTTAGGGAGATGGTGAGTGAGTGACAGAGCTGGCATGCTGGCTGTGCACCAGCCATGAGAAGTTCTCTGAGGCAAGCTGAAAACCACTGTACAGGAAACTGAGCAGGAAAGCTGGGTCAGCCTGACTGCTGTTCCTGATGCCCCTATAATGAGGGGCTGTAAGGAATGTTACTCAGCAGCTGTGGTAGCCCTGGTGTGGTGCCAGTTAAGTGATGTGACTGTGATGTTGAAGCAGCTAGTAGTTGGACTTGAGCAGAGAGGATGGGTATTTTCCTACGAGGCAGCAATTAATTGTATCCTCTGAGAGAGTATGGAGTGGCTGAAGTACTCCCTGGTGTGAATGGGTTGAATACAGTGGCCTTTGATACAAAACTGGAGAATCTAGTATTTATTAAATTATTTAACTGGGGAACTGAGTTCTAGTGGCAGATGTTGTTGGGCCAGATTATTGTCTGGGAACTCAGGTTCACTGTCACCTGGAATTACTGTACCGCTCTGTGCTGTTGCTTTGGATTTAGTAAGTATTTATTGCCACAATGTATGAACAGTGTCTTTGTTTAATTCCAAAATGAGAAAGCAAAATAAGAGCTGTTATACATACCAAATTTCAGGTTGCAGGGGTGTGTTTCTGAATTTCTTTGTTTCGCTGTATTTCCTTTAGTACTTACTCATGTGTCCACAAAGTCTAGTGGTTGTTAAATTACTGTGATAGTGAAAATAAAATATTTCCAGTGGACATAACTCAAGCATCATAATTTCAGAAAGCAATTAGTACTGATTTTCACTCCCCCTCAACACTTCTCATCCCTAAATTTTTGAACTAAACATTTTAAATTGTTACAATATTTAGTTCTCAAAGCAAATCTCTGTAAGCTTTGTTAGATTAATAAAGACAACTTGAAGTAATCCTTATGTGACCGTAAACTGTTAACAAACCAATTGAAATTCCTAGGTAAATTCCCTCTTCTGTCTTTTGATTTAGACTTAAAATAATGGCATGCAAGTATGACCTGTTAACATTCTGAACAAAAACTTAGCTATTTTTTTTCCTAGTTCACATTTCTGAATGTTTCTCTGCTAATAGTGGGGGGCTTTCTCATGCTGGAATGTAAGAGAAGTGTTGCAGGCAGTGGAGTTACTAGGCAGAAGTGCTGTCAACATTGTCATGAAATACTGCTCTCTCAATTAGCTTAATTTTTTTTTTGTGACCTGCCCCCCCCATTCTTGGTAAAGAGGGTGGAATTTGGTGTTTGTGAAGTGTGTGGTGTATTTAAGGAGCAGTCTTCAGTGTCAAGCAAACCTCTGGGTTCCCTTCCAGCAGCAGGGTTTGTGAAGGAGTACAGAGTCTCACTGCTGCCTGGCAGGACCTGTTTCCTTTCCCACACCAGTCTGCTTTGCCCCTGACTGTAGGGCTGGAAAGGGGGATCGCACATGGGCTTGATACCTGATGAGAAGAGGAATGAAGTGGTAAGAGGGTCTCTTTCTCAGGCTTTTTATTTCTTAAAGAAATTGATTCTCATTTTGGTATCTGCTTATAAGGAGGTAGGTTTTGTACCTAAGGTGCTGAGAGTTATGAGCTCTAGAGGTCTCTGTATTGATTCAAAAGTGCTATGAGTGATAAATATTTATCTCCCAGAAACAGAAAAATGGATAAGACGTATAGAGTAGTGCAATCATAAGTCAAATTGATTAAACCCCAATGAAGTGAAATTAAATTAAAATCCTTAGAAAGCAAAGTGAATTCCAAAGAGAGCAGATTCTTGGAATAAATGAATCCCAGCATTTTTTTGTCAGATCATTCCAGGAAAGTAAACAGGAGCTGAGAGTCTATGAGTTGAAAATTCAATAGGACTATTGATAAAAAGAAGAGAATTTACAATTCCACTCAGAGATAAGGGACTTCACACACAAGGTAGATATTCCCACAGTTTTTATTTTCTGTGTGTTTATATAAGCAGTCTGTTTACTAGCTGGTTTTAACAGCAACAGAATAGAGGCTTTTTCTCCTTGCCAGAAGTATTTATTGTAATTTTTTTGAATTCAGACGTGAAATGTAGCTTCTGTTTTCTTTCTCTTTGTCTGGGCAACATGAGTTTTGTGACAAGTACCATGGAAGTGCTATGGAAAGAAAAACTGGGGAAGCACCTTGAGTTATCAGAGTGTAAAGTCTTTATTTAATAGGAGAAGGAAGTAATAAAACCAGGAGTAGCTAAAAGATTCATTGAGAAATAGAGGTAATATGAAATCAAAGAAAGGAACTACTACCCCTGTAAAGCATCCTGACAAGGCTGATTTTGGATTAGGAAGAGAGATGGTACAAGGAGCTCATAAGTAGTTAAATCAAAGGCTAAATTGCTTGTTATGTGAAATCTGGTGCATGGGAAAGGGGCAGTGAGGACATAGATTTCTGTAGTGATTTGTCTTTATGCTTTGTTTTTTCTCCTGTGAGTCAGAGGTCGCATCAGAGTTGTCAGAGCATAATTAGCTGCCCATATCTTGCAGAGTCTGGTTAGAGGCATGTTCTCATGCTTTATGCCATTCAAAACACAATGCTAGCACTTTTTCCTGCTTAGTTTTTCTAAGTGGCTGTGAATAAGCTTTTTCAAACAGTCTTTTTGGAAGATACCAGTTAGACTGCAATAACAAAGGCCTACAAGGCTGGAATACAAGGTGGGAATAAAGGCCAGTAAGAGATTTGAAATAACAATTTGACATGGTGAAAAGCCTTATTGTGGTTTTAAGAAAACTGAAAATCCTCCACAAATGTACCAAAACGGATTTACAGACAGAGAAGTATGTTTGTAGTGACCTTGGGTCTGAATACCTGCTTTGAAGATTTAACCAAAATGGTTTGCAGATCAGAGAAATAAAGAGCATGTGTAGTAAGTATACAGTTACACTTGATGTCTGGAATGAAAAACAAAACTTCAGCTCTTATTTTAAGGTTCTCTGCACATTTTTTAACTACAGAATTTGTGATAGTAATTTGTTTGCTAAAATTGTTCAGTGATAAATGTGCTTTTATGCATCTGAAAATATCTATTGAAATCAGAGAGCAGGAGGACATATCTCATGTTCTAACTCTACTTTGGTGTCCTTACAGAGGTTTTTCTTTTCTGTTAGTTTGTTTTAAGCCAAAACAATTTATTTTGTGCTAGTAAGCTTTTCATAATGAGCTGTGTACCTCATAAATTAGAGGCCAAATAAGAGTGCGTAAGTAGTAAGGAGGGGTATTTTTTATTGGATTTGTTTACCAGTTTATATAGATGTAAATAGTATTGAAACATGAAAGAAACCACCACTGTGGAAGCACAGATGTTCTTAGACATTTCAGCATCCACTGTGCAATATACATGCTTAGCTGAACAGGGAATAGAGTTCTTCAGGTTTCATCCCAGTTCCCTATTTATCACATGACTCTGAATTTTGCTTTGTCTTTGTAGTCTTCCTGTCTTGTATATATGCATATATCTTTAAGTTCCATGATGTAGTGTTAGGAAAGATGATAATAGACAAAACACTCCCCTTCCAGTTTTTGCTACTTTTCCATTTGGAGTTTTGAACAGTCATGACTGAGAATGGAGCTTTTCTCCAGACGGAGGTCTCAGTCTTGGTTGTGAATCTCTTTTTCATTTCAGTTCATAGGTGTTTGAAGGCTTGGGTATGGTCTCCCAACTTCTCAGCAGAAGAGAACTGGTGTTTCAAGATGCTGAGGGACCTTCTGCTTGCTTACCATTCCAAGAACTGTTGGTAGCTCATGCTCCTCATTGTAGAAGCAGCTGGTCATGGATCACTAGTAGAAAATACCTTGTCATGAAAAGAGGGATGAGGATCTGTGTTCTCGTATGGAAAGCAAGGAGAGAAAAGACAGCCTAGTTAAGATGAAATATTAAGTCTCTGGGAGGGTTGGTTGTGTTATGTGTTCCCCAGAAACCTCTGCTCAGTAGGGTAAACTGTATCTTGTGTTTCTAAATTCAAGTTTTATGTTGTCTTTTGACATAGTCACATTCGTGATTTGGAAACAACTATTGAAATTTGCCTTTCAGTCAGAACTGAGAATCAGATGGAAGTGTATAATCACCCTTTGCTAGATGCTATAGATTAAGCAATGTTTGCATTAGGATGTGAAAACAGTTTCTGTGTGTTTTATATTCAAGACTAAAGTGGACTGTAGAAGGCACAGTTTACCTTTTGTCTAGAACTTAGAAGTGTTGTTATATTTTGCCAGAAAATCTGTGTCAATAGAACATTTTGTTTACTATGTGTGAGAGTTGGGTAAGTAGTCAAAATTGTAAAAATAGCCAGTTCCCAAATAGATGAGTTTCACCTTGTTCTTTAGTTAACTTCTGATTTCTGCTTAATAGCTTTATGTAGAATATGTCTCATGATGCTGTGAACTAGAGTGTATTGTGAACTTGCTTCAAAAATCTTGTCAATGAGGAGAATTTGGGAAGAAGCATCAAGCCAGAGAGATGTAGAAACAATAGAGCTTTAAATGAATTGAAATTGAAAAAGTATAGGGGAGACCAGTTAAATCACTGTCGCCAATTACTGTGATGCTCTAAGTGCATACGATCATACAGTTTTCTGCTGAGACTGCCTGCCAGATACCTGCCCTTTCCCTTGAGGGTGTGTAGTTCTCCTAGCACTTGACCCACTGATTGCAGCAGTGGGGTGGAAGGGATGGGAGAAATGGAGTATGCGCATATGCTATCTTGTCCATCATGTCAACAACCACCAGGAGACTGTTTTAAACTCTTGTAGTGCCAACATTTAATTCTGTTTTACAGCAACTGTGAGAAATTACTAATGCTGAGACTGCACAATTACATTTAGCAGGTTCTTGTGGTTGTAAATGAGCCAAAAGAAGCATTAAGTCAGTCATATGCATATTTTTTGACATAAAATAGCTTATACAACAAATAATGAAATACTAACTGGAAGAGAAATAGAAAATGTCACACAGATACAAGACTGGCAGATTAACATCTCTTCCTCCCACCTGTGAACTGCCATTTGTATACATGAGCAAACCAAAGTGCCATTATTATAGATATTTCTGTTTCTGATCTTTTTTGTGTTTGCATTAGAGGAACAAAGAAACTTGTTTGAACTGAGCTAGTTGTAGACCTTGCAGGGGATAACTTCCTTCATTGTTTGTTTTAATTTATTGTGTGGTTCTCTTGAATCTCTGGAAGATGATATTCTCTTCTTTATTCACTGACCTCATGGATAGAAATTGTGTCAGACAAGTTACTTTTGACTAAACACAAAAGTGCTTAAATTGACTACCAGTGTTTTGTAGAAAGGTAAGGTGTAATCTGCATTATGCATGAGGCTGAATGAGTGAAAAACATTCTGGGCTTGTGAAGGCTATGTTATAAGTGATTTGCAAATTTTTAAACCAGTTTCTGGTTTTGATAGTTAGAAGATGACTTGGATAAAAATCATAACTGAATTAGCTTGACTTCATGTCACTGCAAACTGAATGTCGAAATTTCATGGGAGCTTTTTCTTTTTACGTAAGCTCATTGAATTGGGACCCATACCTTCCTATGTTTTTGTAGAGTGACTTGGACTTCACAGAGGCATTATGGGGCTTCCACAGGCTGTCACTGCGTAAATAATATGATTCGATATCAATCTGACCTAACTTCTTACCATCCGTGTGTCCTCTCCAGAGTGACCTTCAATTTGGTGACTGATTGCTATCAATACCAGTGAGTACCTGGTGTTTTCTTACTGTTTTGGTGGCACTGTTCTGTCTTGGAAAGCATTTATTTCAAAGCTATATTACAGTGTCTAGTGTCAAAATCTGTGGGTAAATGTTCAGAGAATCAGCTGATGATCTTAGGGAAAAATGGTTTAGATTTTGGTCGAATGTAATGAGTGAACATCTCCCATGTATGTGCATTCTATTGCACCCACAGATTATCAGCTGTGATTTTAATGTATTCATAGGGGCAAGGTTGATAGGTGGTGAGGAAGAGAGGTGAGAAAAAGGAATGTTCTCCATCAGCGTTAGTCATCAAGTGGGGCATATGACTTAAATAACCTTTGACATTTTTTGTGAACCTGTGAGAGGAGCAAATGATGGCCCTGCAAATGATGGCTACC
The DNA here is from genome assembly GCF_015832195.1 of Motacilla alba alba. Taxonomy (NCBI): domain Eukaryota; kingdom Metazoa; phylum Chordata; class Aves; order Passeriformes; family Motacillidae; genus Motacilla; species Motacilla alba. The sequence goes on from NC_052046.1 coordinate 54,289,772, forward strand.
TTCTGCAGTCTTCCCTAGAAAAGGAAAATGTGTTTCTTTCGATGCATCTAAAGATGGTTGTTATTAGCACCTTTGTAAAAGAGGCAAGGACTACATTGCATGGCAAGCATGCCTTTTAAAGGTGGAAGAAAAATTTGAAACCTCTGGCTCCATGCTTTTGGGTGGGCAAAACCAAGTCAGTGAATTTTTTTCTTTCCATTGCCTTTATATGTAAAGGTTAGACTAGCACAGTTGTGAAACTTTATCAATGGGGAACAAAGACGCATGGACCTCCTTGCTTTCTTTGAAGAAGAATGTTTACTGTAACAAACCGAACCCTTTTATGTTCTAAACTTAACCCAAAGAAGCATGCATTGGCTACCTGCCACTGCAGTGTGGCTGCTGCTGTGTCCTTTTCCCAGTCAGCTCTCTGACCATGTGGTGTCCATGTGTCTCCCCAAGCAATCACTGCCTCACGCATGAGGCAAGCACACACCAGCCATACAACCTGTTCTCTCGTTACACAACCTGCTTTTTAGCTGGCTGTTAGCTGAACCTTTCCCAGGGTGCTTTCTCTTGAGCAAGAGTGAGCAGGATTTCTTGTCTCCCATATGAAACAATATCAAACTTTGTATCCACCTAGCACTCCGGCAGTATGCTTTTCCTGGCCTTGAAGATGTATGGCAGAGAGAACTTAGACTTCCACAGACATGAGGATGCACCTTCTTTCTCTCTGCAGACATTAGCGCATGCAGGTAGGACAGCAAAAAATGAGAAAGCATTGAAAACCACATTTGTATATCAATTTTATATTGAGGCTTGAAATGAGATACTGAAAGTTTGAGGTATTTATGAAAGTAAACAAGGGAAAGAAGAATCAGGGATGCTTTAATAGGTTCATGTTTTGACAAGTGAGCCAGCTGTGAGTTCACAGTAATAGTATTCATGGCTCATGAGAACTAGCCAAACCAAAGAACTGGAATTATGTAAGTGCATCTGTAGGATGGAAAGTGAAGAGAAAACTGCTTCCTTTTTTACCAAGCTTTACTGCAGGCTGGACTTGAGGGGACATTGGTCTTACTCTCTTGTACTGTAGCTTGCATGATCCCTCTAACAATGCTGATGTCTTAATTGAAAACCAGATGATTTCTCAAAGCATGTTATAATTACCTAAATGATGAATGCTGTAGTAATCCTAGCTGATAAGATAGTGACTGGTCCTTTCCCAAAGGAGATGATTTTCACTTTGTGAGTGCTTTTGCTTGTAGTATCACAGCTCAATAAGCACTTTATAATATGGGCTATTACTAGCAATTATCCATACCCACTTACTGTCTTTCACATTGGCTAGAAAACATGGATTTTGATGGCCAAATGTAAAACTTCTCACTAGTCTGATCTGCCCTTGTGATGGATCATTCTCTTGTTCATATGCATTAACCCCCTTAAAGGATAAAACACTGAAAATAATACTTCTGCAAATTGCACTGAATAACTACTTTGAAGAAAAAGAGCTTACTGAATGTGACTTTAAAAAATAAATTAATAGAAAGATATTAATTGAAATAGTTTTCATTTAGTCATATTAGTTATCTTCTTGTACATCCTGATTAAAATCTGCTTCTCAATATGTTTTTCCACTGACATGTCTTTACCACCTGTTAGTAAGAACCAATGTAGAGTGGAGTCAGTATGATCCTGTGCAAATACAGTTCACCCCAACAAGAAGAACTATGAAAAATACAGTTTCTCCCTTGAAAATCTTGATCTCCTATTAATGGCAGCCAAGAACTGCTGCTTCTTTGGTTTTAGTGAAGTTGAAACAATTGCAGTAACCTTCTGCTTCTGTAGTGATCTGAATCCCATTTTTTAATGGACGGTTTCATAGGAAAGGGTGTAACTGAAATGTAGTCGCCTTTGCTTAGGATTCTGGTTTCCCATTCAAGAGTTTTATCAACAGCTGGAAAGTTTCTTTACTTTTAGGAAAATGTATTTAACCATATAAGAATATTTGAGCAAATAGTTTTCTAGAAGAGCAGTGCACTAGTGTAAGACTTGTAAAGAAGTCCTACTTAGAAACTAAATTGCCTCTAGTTGATCCATTGTTCAAATGAACCAGGAAATCTATTAGAAATCTCTAGTGCTGTCACAATCTGGAGAAGGGGAAGTGGTCCCTGTGAAATAACCTGTGTAATAAACATACCAGTGTGTATAATGTACCTAGCTCTCTGTTGAGGATGACCTCATTTTATTGATGCTAATTGTCTGGTGGTAACTTCAGGTCTTGAGCTGCTATTCACTCACATGCTGTATTTGCAGTGGTCCACCTCTTGAAGTCAATGCTTCATTGTCTTTCATTTGTTATTTTAGAAACAAGGCAAATTGTTGCTATTCTGAGAACCAGTATGCTAAACATTTTGTTATTCTTTTTAAAGGGCTCCCCCTTAGATGCTTTGATTATTTTTTGAAAGCAAACCTAATGTTAGTAGGAGAAATGGTTTGTTGTCTTTTAGTTGAGTAAATTCTCATAGATAGTCCAAAATTGTGCTTTGTCACTTATGCTTAACAGTACTAAGACTAACAAAATGTACACATGCGGTTGTGTGATATATCCCCAAGTGTTAGCTCAGAATTTTAAACTCACATTGAAAGGAGTGGTAGAAATTGTCAGGTAATTGCTGCCTAGAGGGCATGTTATTTTTGGAGCAGCTTAGGGGCAGAAGGATGTGTTTGGTTTTGTTGATTTATTTTGTGCCTTTTGTGAATGTTGAATATGAGGACAGGTTCAGGTTCAAATTTGTCAAGTCTAGCAAAATGGAAATTTTTTATGAGTAAACTGTGTGTTGTTAGTCAGCAGTCCCCAGTGTCTGTCTGTTCATAATTCTGCCACTGATTTTGTAGATGACACAAAACAAGATGTTTCCCATCCGCTTGCCCCTACCCAAATCCTCTAAAAGCTGTTGCCAATACCACTAGTTTCCTTGATCAATCACTTATATGTAAACTAAGTTACAACTCAATTTGTCTTGAAGTGGTTGAAAATTCTTCTGTGTCTACAATATTGTAGACTTAAGATACTGTGCTAAAGAAAATAAAAAAAACACTGGAAATATGAAAAAGTTCAGTAAAGCACCATATTTTTACCAGGGGAGGAAGTAGTTCCATGGAGTTTCCCTAAAGAAGGTTCTTAATTTCTTTTGAGTAATAACTTGACATTTCAGGCTTTTCTTAGCTTGACTTGGAATGTTAGTTGTGTTACTGATGACAAAACTGAATGAGTAAACCTCTTAAAAAAATCAGAGGTACTTGTAATTGCTGTGGCCTAAGTTCAGATTCCAGGGGGTTAAATGTATTCTTAATACTTAATTTACTCCAACAGCTAACTTAACCATGGAAAAATGTATAGGTGCCAAGGAGACTCTCACAAGTTGAATAAGCTACTAGCCTCTGGGAATTTCATCCTGATACAGATGGTACATATTAGGGGCTCTTGTGGGAAAACTGTTTTATAGAATGTGATGGGGAAAAAAACCAGTGTAATTCACAATATGATCAGAATACAAATGCTTTGTTGAAGGAATTTTTACTGTAAGCAAAGAGCAGACAGGCACACAATTCAGTGGGAACAGAATAATTAAAACTTAGGTTATACCATAAGCAATGCATAAGTGAAACTTAACCAGCATGGCTGGCAATAAGAAACATGTAATCTATACTGCTTTCCTTGAGGAACCGAGGCTTTTTTATCACTTTTACATATCCCTCTGAAAGCAGTGAGAGTCTTGAGGATGTTAACTTTTTCCATATTTTATGAAAATTACTACCTTGTAGAAACAAGGACAGACCCAAACTAGTGCCATCAGTGTAGGACAGGCAACACAGGGGCTGATACTGGCCTTTTCCACCGTCCCTCTTCCTGACCCGTCGGCCCAGATACTCATCAATGCTTGCTAAGTCCTCAGAAACATGGGAGGTTTATCCTTCCCCCAGAAACTAAAAAACACCCCAGAGAGAAGCCTTGGGAACAGGTGAAGATGCCCAAGGCACACAGGCCACACCCCATACAAAATCTGGATGAAGTAAGGGCTGTTCTGAGAATGGATTTTCTGTTTTTTTCTTTTGTTTTTTCTGTTGTCTCCATTTTGTAGCCACTGTCTGACAAGGTGATGAGGGAAACAGTATTACAGGTCTGCTACCTTGTGTGAGACTTTCAACACTAAGACTGTAGCTTTTCCATTTTTCTGTAACATCTGAAAAATCATGCTGCTTTCTTCTAATGTTGTATTTCTCAGCATGGGCCCTAGCAGATCTAGGGAAGGGTGAACAGACTGCTTTCCCTCTAGGCGTTTTACTGACCCCCTATGAGGCAGAAGAGAAAATGTTGAATCCCATTCTTCTGAATTTCTGCTGTTGTGATGATGAGAAGGAATGGAAAACACAAGAGCACACAGTGTTTGTTGATCTTCCTTTGCTTTCTGATGAAGCCTGGTAATGTTTGCTAGGCGTAAGAGGATAATTGAACTCTTTTTATAAAAGAGACTATCAGCTTGAAAATGTCGTGTGTTCAAAATATGTCAATAGTAACAGCATTTTGAGGGAAGAGAACAAAGCAAGAACTTCAAAAGGTAAGAATGATCACAATCAAAGAATGAGAGCTGGGAGGTCAAAAGAATTGCTGATAACTCCATAGCCTCATGTTTCTTTCAAGTGAATAACTAATTAGAAGCATTCTATTCAAGGTTAATTTGGTAACTGATTCCCAGTCATAACCCTTAATCTGGATTATTTCCTAATTGTTTGGGTAGCAAACAAAAACCAGCTCCACCATTTTTAAAAATTTATATTCTCATTTAAAAGTGTGGGGGAAAAGATTCCTCTTTGTGCCTCTTGTAAGCAGACACTAGGTAATGAATGATCTATCCTAGTTCAGAGCATTAAAGTAAATAAATCCAAAAGATTTGTTTAGAAATACTTAATAAGCAACTCTTGCCTCCTTTACTTGCTAAAATAAATTGTTTCCAGGGAAGGAAGTGGGATATTAGAGAAGCTTTCATGCTATGCTCCCAAAGAACTCTGTTTTTAGTCATTACCTTTGTTCTGGGACAGGGAATCAACATAAAGTTATTCCTTACCCCTCAAACTCTTAGCCCCAAGCTGAGGGACCAAGAATATTGAAAACAATATGTATTTATAAAACAGTTATTTCAGGCATTTTGGGGGAACTCTGGAAGAAGATATGAGAGACAAACAAAGATTTTTTTAATCTCTAATTGAGGATGTTAATGAAGATTTAGTCTCCTTGGAGGAGTTGGATGGACTGACTTGAAGTCCAGACATCACATTGCCTACACAATTATGTATGCTTTCAAAGGCTAAAATATATAGGCAGCTGCCAAATGTTCAGTGTAAGATTATGGTTATCTGATCACCTGGGGCAGGCAGGCATAGCTGGTGGTTTTTTGTGGTTTTTTTTTTTGTTTTTTTTTTTTTTTTTTTTTGTTTTTTTTTTTTTTTGTGTTTTTTTTTTTTTTCCTTGTTTTTTTTGAGTTGTTCATGCAGGAAAGAGCAGTGGCAGATGTATGGGTCCTTGTACATACCTATGTACTTTTCTGAGTGGCTGGTTGGTTGGGGGATGACAAAAGAGAAGAGCAGAAACAAACCAAAGAAAGTTCTCAGTGCAAGTCAGTATACTAATGTAAGGCCAGGGATTTTTTAGTTCCATGGAACTTACTCATGTAAAAGCAGTCAGAAAGGTTAAAAATGTGAAAATTGCATGGTTCAATAGTTATGATGTTTACATTAAAATTACAACGGAGATTGATCACTTTAACTTAGCAAACATTTATTGTAGAAAATACATAGACTTGAGCTTAAACCCTTTCATAAGCTGTAGCCTGGTTCATAGGAAATTTGGTGTGTGTTGGCTTCCAGCATCATAACTGAGGCTAGGTTAACAGGAATCTGCTTATGGTAGCCCCATTTAAGACATTGAGAAAATGTAACTCTAGCACAGCCAGAACCAGTACAGAAGTGCTATACACCTCTTGCCTAGAGGCTTTAAAGTTATCCTGTGAAGGAGAACACTTATTTACTGCCACTATATGATCAGATCTGTGAATCTGTTCTGGGATGTCATAAGTCTGAAGGGCAGTGTATTTAGTGCCACAGATCGCTGCTTTTGTGGGATTGCTGCTATGAAGCACCTTTTTTTAAGATGGGACTGAAATTAGATGCTTAAGCTGGTAACATGCCACTTTCAGAAAGTAACAAAATTCCACTGGCATTTTCTTTACCATATTGTTGCACTTTCCTGTGTTTCTTCTAGCTACTGTATGTATTTATATGAGCTTTACTGTTGTCTCTTAAAGTAATTACAGGTTTGAAATGCTCACACACTGTGTGCTTTGTGTTCATGTACAGATATGACAGCAAATAGAGATTAGGTGGATTAGGTGATTTAAAGGTTGGGAATATTTAAGAGAATATTTATCAAGAGAATATTTACCAGCACATATTGTTGTGTCCTCTTTGGGTAACTATGACTTCAGAAGACATCAATTTGTCCTTGTTATTGAGAAGTGCTGTGAGAATCTTCTGATGAGAGTTCAGACCAAAAATTGAGGTAAATGATTCTCATCTGTTTGTGAGAGGTTTTGTCTGGGGCTGTCTTAAATAGTTTACTTTCCTATGTGCGTTGAGGCTGTGTCAGTGGCATTTGTAAGCAGCTGATTATGCACCCTACTTATGTTACTTGAGTAAAGTATGTCACAGATTTAATTTAGCTCTTCTCAATGGTGTTGCAATTTATGCTTTTTAATACTTCCTTTGAGGTTTCTCAGCTTTTCCTGATTTTTATGCTCTAATCTTTTACAGGATAAGGGTAAGTTAACATCTCATGAGTATTACAGCAATTCTGTTACCCCAAGTAATTATGTTACACTAAAAGAGCAGATACATATTTAACTGAAATAGGCAGTCATCCAGTTTACTGAGATAACCAAGTTATGAACATAAAGAAGACTAAATGTTAAGTGACTTATTTGAAATGGAACTAAAATTTAAATGCAGGTCTTTAAAATTATTTTTATATGTTTTCTCTACATTGATTACCATTTGTTACTATCTTGTTAAATGTAAGAAGTTATGTTAAATCAGCTGATTGTCTTCATTATGCTCATGTGGAACATAACACAATTTCCTTTTATCAAAATTTTTTTTCTCAATAGGATACCTGTCTTACATTCAGTCATTAATAAATATTTTAAATAGCACTCATATTGAAAAATACCTTAAGAATGATGGAAGTCAAAATAATCTGCCTGTTCAATAAATAAAATTAAGATTGCTGGTTTGAGTGTTTTGTATTCACTCTGTTTCACAAAGATTTTTTCCCTGCAGAACATTGTCTATGTGCTACTTCTTTAGTCCACCCTGAGATTTTGCTTGGTTCTGAAGTCTTCAAGTAGGAGCTGGCTATGCTGTTTTGACCATGCATTCAACTTTTAGCCTTGTTAAAAACTGACTTTACTGTGGGTTTTTTATTACTGGGCAGTTCTCTCCTGTTGTGTACCACTACATGTAAAGTGGCCGTCCTTACTATTGCTCACTCTTATTCTTAGTGTCTTAAATACTTCAGCTTGCTCTATCTGTGGGAAAGCTTAAGAAAGTCTGTTTGTGATTGCTTGTGAAGGAAAAATTCAGAATGGCTCAATGTTAATTTCAGTCTGTCTGTCTTTACTTTTGCTCTTAACTGAAGCAAAGTGCAAGGAAAAGATGCTGTTGATTTGTCCTTTCCCCAAAATCTACCCACAAGCAGATGGTGGTTTGATCCTTTGTGCTGTCCTCAGAGGCATGTTAACAATTGAGGAAAATGAAGAATGTTCCATTACTACTACTATGGGGACCATTATACAGCTTAATTGGTTTTGTCATGCTGTCTTTTGTGTACATAAGTAAATATTCTTCATAAAGTAACTTCAGGACATTTTGGAAGATAGTGGTGAAATTATCTAAAAACAGTTAATTTACTATGTATGTTTTCAATACCTGTCCTTTGATTGCTTCTCTTAGCTTAGTCCTACTTTTACTTATATTAGCAAGGTGTGGCTTAGAGGACTCTTAAAAGCAAATAATTATTAAATAGCAGAGATCTACATGTCTGTCAAGACATGCAGCGAGCCTGTTTAGGCATTTCTAGGTGACAGTTGTGACTGATTTATTCCATCTCCTTTAGCATTTCCTGTAATCTCAGTCTGTCTAAAATGGCATGGCAAACACCCATTGAAGCATTTTTAGTTTCTGAAGCACATGGCTGAAGTTCTGCTCCTGACAGTAGTCAGTTCCTGAAGATGAATGTCAAAGTTGTGTGCCAGGACAAAAGCCCTCTCATTCTGCTCCACCTCAAGGTTCTCTGCACCTTTCAGATGTGGGGCTTCTACTGGTGTGTTACTGGCTTCACTTCAGGTTTTTGTACTGAAGTGCACCAGAGAGTCTTCAATCTCAATTTTATTATTATTTTCTTTGTAGTATGTTGGATTCTGCTTGAGGGAAGGTTCTTCAATGCTCACTCAGCATAAGGCTGTGGATGGGCATTTTTCTGACACTATAATCTTCTTACTTAAGGAAAAGGGGTTTTTTGTTGTTGTGTTCAATTTCTCAGATAACAAACTATTCAGAAATAGCTCTTACTGTGACTGGTGGCAGGGAAGCAAATGGGGAGCACAAGTACATCGGAGTGGTGTGGAGCAAGGAGGTGATCCTGAGTGTTGTTTTCAGGCTGAACGGGGGCTGCTGATTGCTGCTGCTGTAGGGGAGATGTGTGATGGCCACATCACATGAGGGGTTCAGCCTCACTTGCTATGAGGTCTGCTTTAGAGGACAAGAATTAGGGTGCTTGTAGGTGTATAGAAGATACAGGGTGCTCCCTTAAATGGATGGGTGGGGGAGAGCAGCACCTGCAAGGAGGAACCCTTTCCAGTGCCTGTACACCCAAACCCAGAGCTTACAGCTTGAGGTGCTGCTTGTCCAGCTTCTGCACCAAGTGAGACTTTTCTGCTGCTGTCTATTAAATCTTCCACTTCCACTTGCTTTGAATAAGGATGTGTGCTTTTTAGCTACAAGCTGTACTTTCTTTTCCCTTTATTAACTTATGGATTGCTGTCCTTGGGTCAAGGTGTTTTCTGTCTGCATTCCCTTTGAAATCTCCAGACGTGTCCAGAGCCTTCTGCATTACCTATCTGCAGGGGAAACCATGGTAAATGGCAGCAGAATATCATGTCACATGAGAAAAAAAAGGGAGAAGGTTGATGTTTGAGGAGACAATTTTTCTGTTATGCTGTCTAGGTTTGGAGTTCTAGTTTGAAAAGCAATTTTAAAGTAAGTCAAAGACAGATGCTCCAGAAATGTGACAATGTGACAGTAAGACTTGTGGCTGATATCTGTTGAGTTTTGTGCTTACCTTTCTGA